>NW_025335972.1:6759935-6966262 GCF_004798865.1 Varanus komodoensis | reverse complement strand
CACTTGTGAAAGGGACCTCGGGGTGCTGGTTGACTGCAGGCTAAACATGAGTCAGCAGTGTGATGCGGTGGTCAAGAGGGCGAACGCCACCCTTGGTTGCACAGCCAGAAGTGTGGCTTCTAGATCAAGAGAGGTATTACTACCACTCTATACGACTCTGGTGCGCCTGCAACTGGAGTATTGTGTTCAGTTTTGGGCCCCTCATTACAGAAAGGGTATAGCCAGGTTAGAGTCAGGCAGCGTAGGGCCACAAGGTTGGTGGCCGGTTTGCAGAAGATCCCGTATGAGGCGAGACTGAGGGAACTGGGTCTCTTCAGCCTGGAGAAGAGAAGACTCTGAGGGGATCTGCTGGCAACATACAGGTATGTGAGGGGATGTCACACGGAGGTGGGTAGAGATCTGTTCTCCCCTGCTGAGGTGGGAAGGACGTGCTCCAACAGAGCAAAGCTCAGGGAACCAAGGTTTGGATGCCAGGAAGCACTTCCTGACAGTTAGGACCCTGAGGGTATGGAATGGGCTTCCACGGGAAGTGGTTGAGGCCCCATCGGTGAGGGTGTTCAAAGATAGGCTGGACATGCACATGGTGGACATGTCATGAACAGAGCTGGCTGGAGCCAGGGGGTCAGACTAGATGGCCCAGGAGACCCCTTCTTATTTGTTCTGATTCTATGTTTCTAAAATGTCACAGTGTAACCTCCATCCTAAAAAGGAATGTCCTTGTTCAGATTTCCAGCCATTCCTGCCGAATAAGGCATCGCTTTCCCCTGCATTCCCCTGCATGTTCTGTTTTTATTTTGCGACGGGCACTTTGTAGGCCATGGCTGTTGAACATGCTCATTCCTTGATGAGCAGTTTTGGGATACATCTGTCCCCTTAGAGTGTGTGTGTGTATTTGTGTGTAAAGATCTGCTGTACTTCTGCAAACCTCAAGGCTCCCCAGAGCAGTGGCTCTGTTTTGCCTAAAATCCCGGAAGGTCACTAGTAACTCGATGTTGCTAGATGAAAGAGTGACAGCAATATTCAATTACCTCAGCTAGCTTTACAGGGAGGGTCTCCGTTTCTAGGAACAATTCCCAGCTGCTGAGTACAGGTTAGGGTGGGGACAAAACAATCATCTTACCTCAGCCACTTCATCCGGAGATTGCCCCAGTGCAGTGAAGACCTCCTTGGAATAGGCCATGTAGAAGCCCTGGAATATATCCAGTGTCTCTTTATCTACTGCAGAGAGATCCATATTGGCTGCCTCTTCATAGAGTTTCCTCTCGAATTCTGTTACCACTGGCCCAGGTTCAATCAAACTGATACTGTGAATGAAATTAACAGTGAACGATGGAACACTGGCCTCATCACCTGTTGCAGAGAGAGAGAGAGAGGCAGCCCCTCACCCCTCCATGACTGAGGTTTCAGCCTGCACACAAACTTCTGGCACTGCAGCCAGCCACTTCCCTTTTGCTGTAGGACACCTGAAACTCTGTTCAGTTTTGTCTGTTATGGCCTAAGCAAGAGTAACCAACAGAACTCAGACTGCCCCTGCCAATGAAACTAATAATTTCTACTAGAAATATGAGGAATATAGGATAAATTCATTCAATTCCTACTTTCATCCCAAGAATCAGGGGGAACAATCCTATAGCAGGCATCCCAAGGACCACGGAATTGCTCCATTTCTCATGGTCAGAGGGAGTGCTGAAATGTCAGAAGGGGCATCTGGAGAGCTGACCCTTAACCTCTTATAACCAGTAAGGAAGGAAACATGCCAACTTTCTGAGATCAGAAAATTAATCTTGGAGAGGGGAAAGGGGGAGGTGGACTGGTGGGCAGAGAGAGGAGGAGATTAGAGAGGTCAAGGATATGGCTTATCCTGAGCCTCTCCCAGCCTCCTCTTCTCCCACTGCCAAGGTCCTGCACTAGACAGACTGAAAAGCCCACCTAACCAAAAAACAAACCAACCAACCAACCCAGCAATGACTGGGGAGACAAATATCAACTCAGCTATTTGTCCAGTTCTCCTGGCTTTAGCCTGACAGGGCATAGGAATCTTGGATGCCTCTGAATTCAGGAGCTTCCAAGCAGAGAGAGTGCAGTCTGTAACAGTGAAATCATAGGTACTGAAATTAAAGGAAGTTTATCCAACATCACTGGACCCTCTAACACTGAACTTGGATAGTCCCTTGCAGTGCTTTTTTTGTAAGAAAAAAGGTGCCGGAACTCATGAAATTATTTACTTTTCACGCATAGTCAATCACTGTACACACACCCACACACGTCAGTTGTGTAACGAAACATAACAGTCGCCGCCCACAGTAAGCACTCAGTGCACAACCACACGGCAAATGACAAGCCGAGCAGCGCCACAAGCCGAGCAGCGTCATCACAACCAGCACGGACGAAGTACGCATGCATTGGTCTCGACGCACAACCGGCCCTCATGCACCATTTTAATGATTTTGCCGCCGACCTGCTACACTCGACAGGGCGATTCAAATCCACGTGGACCAAACATCACGTTTTCAAAAGTTACTTTTAAAATCTGGAAAATCTGTTGAAAAAGGTGCCAGAACTCTGTTCCGGTGCATTCTATGACAAAAAAAGCACTGGTCCCTTGCATATTAGCTTGGAAGCAAAGGTAAGGAAAGGATTTTTACCTAGTTGGGGGACTTCCGCCTACACGGAACTATAATAGCTGGTAAATAAAAAGAGAAGGAAAGATTTGCCTAATAAGGACCTGCCTGCTTTCAAGACCTACAGAATGCTGTGGGTATCTGTTGTGGGGAGGAAAGGGATGACAAATGAGGGTGTGGCAGGAAGGTAAGAGAACTGGCCTGTTCACATTTCTAACAACTATAATTCTAGAGGGGAATTAGGAGTTACGGGGTGGGGGCAATGCCATAAGTATCCTGTTTGGTGGAACTTGAGAGAAGACCTTTTAAGTGGCAGTGCTCTGCTTTGGAAGTCTCTACGGTAAAGACCAATATAGCCCCTTGATAACCTTGTGCTGGCAGACAATCGATCAATCAATTAAAATGGCATTTGGACTACAAAGTTGTTTTGGATATTTATTCTGCTCTTTATTTGAATCATAATACAGTGGTACCTCAGCTCACGAACGCCTCAGTTCATGAACAAATCGGATCGTGAACAGAAATTTCATAAAAATTTTGCCACAGGTCACTAACTCTGCATCAGGTGACAATCGCGAGCGCGCCCACCTTCCCTGCACGGATGCAATCATGGTTGTGCTGGGCAGTAGGGGGTAGATGGCTGCGTTTGTGCTGGGAGGGGAGATGGCTGCGACTGAGTCCGTGTTCTGTGCCTGAGTGCGCCCGCCTCCCCCCAGTGCATCTGCACTCGCCTCTCCCCGAGCGCACCTGTGATCGCGCCCGTCTCCGCCCCCCCCCAGCAAACCCGTGATCACGCCCGTCTCCCCCCTGCACGATCGCTGGGTGCGGGGGGGGGGGGGATGGGTGCAATCTTTGTTGTTCTTTGTCACTTTGCTTCAAATTTTTGAGAGTAAAAAAATAGTTACAGAACGGATTAGCCTTATTTACATTGACCCTTATGGGGAAATTTGACTTGGCTCATGACCAATTTGGGTCACAACCAGAGTCCTGCAAGGATTAAGTTTGTGAGCCAAGGTACCACTGCACATCTTTATTGGCTGCTCTTATCTGCTTTTATTTGATTGTTGTATTGTTTTTAGAGTGTTATTACTTATGTTTATTGCTATACTGAACCATTTGACATTTTAACTTGTATTCTATTGGCCTTCAGCATTATACTTAATACTTAAACATAAAGGACATAAATTCAATTTAAAAATACGTTTTTTAAAATCCTCTCTTACTTGCATTGCATGGGGAGGAATCAAGGTATACTCAGTCTTCTTTGCATGTAGGTTTGTTGTCTGTATAGGATGCCCTATTTTTTGTTTTTTTATCTTAATGACTAACATTTAACTAATGGCCCTATCTTCCTTTAGTATCCATAATAAAGTTTGTTAAGCTATCTATTCTAAAATCTAACAAAGTACAGTATACCCCCATGGAGTCGCGGTTCAATGTTCGCAACCTCAGTCTTTCGTGGAAATTTCTGTGTGGCGGCTTGCTCGCAAGGAGATCGGTTTGGACTTGCTCGGAGAAAACAACCTCTGTGCGCGCCCGCCCCTACCTCACTACATGCACACGCCAACCCCCTGGCCCAGCCCGCGCCTCCTGCCCGCACCGCCTTGGCGGCTGGTGTCCATTGCCGGCACCAAATTCGCGGTTTTTCGCAATTCGCGGATGCTCTAGGAACATAACCCCCATGAATTTCGGGGGACTACTGTACCTTTCATACATACAAATCAATCCTTTAGAAAAATAAGAATCTTTTTGCAAGATCAGTCCCAGGGTCTATCCACCTAGTGCAGTATCCTGTTTCCTTTAGTGACCAAGCAGATGCTGGTGAAAAAACTACATAAGGGGCATAAAGACATGAGGAGGCATATTTCTTGCTATCATCCGGAGGCTTCTGGGTGGTGGCTCCTCAGCCATCATTGTGCAGCACAGAGCCAGGAGCGTGCCCCTTTTAAGTGGGCTTTCTTATTAGAGGAGGTTCCATTTACTTTCTGCATGTTATGTTATTCATTAGATTTATGTATGACTGACAAATGTAGTCAGTATCTTTTCAAGTAGTTATTTTATTTGTAATGTTAAATATCTTTTCAATTGGGAGGAAAATAGGCTGAAACAAGCCAAACAAATATTTGCAAAATTTAGCCATTCTGCCTGATAGCTTCATGAATTTGTCTAATAGTCTTTTAAAGCCAACTCAGTTAGCAGCCATCACATCCCAAACAGTGACTTCCAGGAATGAATTATGATAGAAACACACTTCTGATTCAAATGCCAAGTAATTTCATTGGCTTACTATGAAAATAGTTCCATAGCAAAAGGAAAAGACATTGTTCTATCTGGTATCATGAGACGTGATTTCAGAAATTATTTTTTAAAAGAGTAAAATAACCTTAGGGCATGTTTCCTGCACACAATTTGCAATATCAAGACAAATCTCTGCCATAATGCATAGAAACAGAGAAACAGAGAAACAGCGCGAGTCAGAAGGGGCCTCCCGGGCCATCTACTCTGACCCCCGGCTCCAGCCGGCTCCGCTCAAGACATGCCCACCATGTGCATGTCTAGCCTATCTTGGAACACCCTCACTGATGGGGCCTCCACCACCTCCCGTGGAAGCCTATTCTATGCCCCCAGGGTCCTAAGTGTCAGGAAGTACTCCCTGGCATCTAAACTGAACCTTGGTTCCCTGAGCTTTGCTCTGTTGGAGCGCGTCCTGCCCTCCTCTGCAGGGGAGAACAGGTCTCTACCCACCTCCGTGTGACACTCCCTCACATACCTGCATGTTGCCAATAGATCCCCTCTGATTCGTCTCTTCTCCAGGCTGAAAAGACCTAGTTGCCCCAGCCTCACCTCATACAGCTTTTCCTGCAAACTGGCCACAAACCCTGTGGCCCTATGCTGCACTGACTCTAACCTGGCTATATCCTTCCTGTAACGAGGGGCTCAAAACTGAACACAATACTCCAGTTGTGGGCGCACCAGAGTCGTATAGAGTGGTAGTAATACCTCTCTTGATCTAGAAGCCACACTTCTGGCTATGCAACCAAGGGTGGGGTTCGCCCTCTTGACCACCGCATCACACTGCTGACTCATGTTTAGCCTGCAGTCAACCAGCACCTCGAGGTCCCTTTCACAAGTGCTGCTCTCCAGCCACTTGTCCCCTAACCTGTACTTATGACACCCATTCCTATGCAAGGTAATATATACCAGAAAGGATGAAAACCAAGGATTTTTCCTAAACCAAGAACTTAGGAGTGAAAAGAAATTGTGGCATATTGGACATGAGGCCACATGAATAGAATATTATATGCAAGGCACACAGGGGTGCACAGCCTGTGGCCCTTTGAAAATCTCCAACTCCCATTATCCCTAAACTTTGGTCCTGCTGACTGGGGCTGGTGGCAGCTGCTGTCCAAATCATCTACAGGGTATGAGCTGGGGAAAACTGCTAGGCTAGCTTGGTATAATCACTAACCTAGTAGCACATTGGCTTGGTTCAGACAACACAACCAGCCATGGTGATTTTTAAGCAGTGTTGGTTGGTCATGTTGTCTGAACCCAGGTATGGTATTTCATCATGTTAAGTTTGATCATTAGAAACCATGATAAGAAACAGCAGTTTTTATAGCTTCTCTGTATCATCATGGTTTGCCGTGTTGTTTGAACCTGTATGCAACTACTACAGCATCCTCTGAAAAGCAACTGCAGAAGCTGCTCTAGCCATCCAGCCTCTATGTGGGGACCGATGAGGAAGAGTCAGGTGACAAAGGCAGGGAGTGATGTGCCTTGGAATTGAGTTTCAGGCATACTGGTTGATGCGATGCATGCCAACAATTGGAGGACTGTTGAAAAACCACTCAATCATCTGTCGGGTAGAAAACGGTAAAAAACTGCAAACTACGGGTAACTATGCAGGGTTGCATATTGCAGCCATTATGAACTGCAAGTCCTTTTCAGTGGCAGGAGAAACCCAAACATGGTATAGAACAACAATATCCCCAACTCCCAACACTCACTTGATCCCAAATTTCAGAGCCTGCAGTGCCAGGCTCTCACAGAAACCTTCCACAGCAAATTTGGACGCAGAGTAGATGTCATTGAAGAGAAGACCTGCAGGAATGGGGTGTGGGGTGGGGGGAATATTGACCAGGGAAAAAGTTATTTCTGTGCATATCCTTTTATTCTAGAGCAGAGATAGGCAATGTATGAGCCTCTGGATGGTGTTGGACTGCAATTCTCACCGTTCCTCACTATTGGTTCTGCTGGATAGGGCTGATCGGTGTTGCAGTCCATTGTTATCTGGAAGGCCCCACATTATCCACCTTTGCTCTAGGGAGAAACACAAAACAAGAAACTCCGTATCAAAACAGGAGTCCCATTTCAGTTGGGTTGCCATTTTTCCAGCTGCTCTTGCTTCTTTGCTTTTAACAACCCAACATACAGAAATCAAACAGGTAGCTAGTCATGGATAGTTGTGAAAACACTTTTCAAGCATTGCATGCTTTTTTCTCAGTATACTAAACAGGTAGAATATCTCCTATGGCAGCAAGAGAGATGTGGCAAATAGTATCACGTAAATTACAGTTTGTGCATGCAAGATCAACATTATGGGGAAAACCACATTTTAAAAAAGGCAACAAAACATCTGTTTGGTGAACTTGGCCTAGCTAATGGATCCCAATCATAATTTCATGCCATGCTCTGCTTTGCATGCTAAATATGATTTGTCAGTCGCTGCTGAATGACGGTGTTTGCAACTGGAGCATTTGCTTGAATCTAGGTTTGGCTCCAATGCAGAGCTTCAGAAGCTCTACATTATTGAAAGTATTGATAGAAACTGAGCATCTATATTGATCTACAAGATTTTAATCAAGAATGGAATAACAAATTGAACTGCCATATCTTGCCCAACCAATGGATTGCTGCATTGGCCTCTGTCTCAAAGGGGTTAATGAATCTTAGGCTACATCTAATTCTGCAAAAGCTTATGTTTCAGATATATTGGATACTATGATGTTTTAAATAAGGGATTGTTTAAAACAGCTAACTGTTAATAGTACAGTTAGGCATAAACAGTTAGTGCTTCCCTTACTCACTTGTTTCAGCAATGCCAAATGAACACCTCTTTTGGGGAGAAGGTTACAGTTATAGATAAACTCTATGATGAAAAGTCCTTTAATTTTCACCGATGTGCATATTCTTCCTCCATCTGCCTGCTTCTTGGAACTTAGCACAAGGTTGTTGTAAAAGGATTCGCCATGCACCTTTGACAGCTAAAATTCTAATATTACAATGCTGGGAGTGCAAATGACCACCTTTGATAATAAAAATAGGTTAGGACTTAATGATATTTTCAGTTTCTGAACTACTCTTGCACTGTAATCTACAAATGGACAATTATATGGAGATCAGATCTGCCTTTTCTCAAGTTTACATATGATTATGCCAAGAACATCAGTATATCTTGTTATATATAAATAGATATAGGGGTACACTTTGCACATATTTCTATTGTAATGAATATTTCCAACCTCAAGTTAGAAAATTATTACTTTATTTTAATGTTTGTGTTTTATTTTAATTTTGTTTCTGTTTTACCAAACGTCACAAACAAAATCCTAGTAATGATTTTGAAAAGACAGAGGAGCTGGATCAGTCAGAGTGGCTGTAGCCCTGCTCAAAATATGGGAATTCAGTCATGATACAGATTCCAAAGTGGGGATCTTGCTAGCATAAAAGAAACCACCTCATTCATTAGACTAAGTGAAATTACAAGAATGGACTGTTTACTTTATGAGCAGTAATTAAAAAGAGCTCAGCATGGAAGAAAAAACCAAGGCGATGCCTCCTTGCAAAGCACTCTGCAAAAGAGACAACAGTACAGAAAAGAAGGACAAATTTTTAGGGGTTCAAGAAAAGCTGTGCATAAGAAGGTCTACCACACAGATCATGAACAGGGTTAAAAATAAAATCAAAAGATCTCTGTGTTTTATTTCACAATATCCTATTCAGGATAGTCATCGGTGTGGAAGACCCTAACTGGGTCAAACAGGCTGTTGGAGAAATGTATGCAGGATGTGAGAGATTTCTTGCTGCTATTTCCTTGTGGTCAGGAGAGATCCTCCCCGGCAGGGACCTGACTTTGGGTTCCCTTCCCCTGCCTTGTAGACCCTTCGCCCTGCTAGAAATAGCTGTGTTTGCTTGCATAACTTGATATCAAGTTCTTTACTCTGTAGCAAGAGAGGGGAAGTAGAGCTCAGTGGTGGAGTCGAAGAGTCTTAATCTCCAGAAAGGGCTGGAGTTGGCAAAAACGCCTGTCTGAAACTCTGCCAACATCCTAAATTAACTGGATAGACCAATCACCTAACTCAGCATAAAGGCAACTTATTTTGTAGACATCTTCCTGCCATGTACTTGTTTTCCACTTGCTAGGCCAGATAAGGTACATAGGAGGAAGGAGACAAGGAACTGGTGGATGGGCGGGGCTGTTTCCCTGGAAGGAGTTGGCTCGAACAGCTTTTTGTCCTTCTGTCTGAGGCACATACTACAGTTAACATGAGGCTAATTGTGTGTAGGACACACACGCATTGGTGCACGGAGCAGGGATGGTCAGCATGTGGCCCTTCAGTTGATGTTGAATTGCATCTCTCATAATCTCTCACCATCGGTTATGCTGGCTGGGGCTGGTGGAAGCTGCAATTCAACAACCTCTGGAGGGCCACATGTTCCATATATGTCACAGAGGAACCTTCTCCCCATTTGGCAAGGTGGCACAGGAAATGCAGCTTCCCTGGTGGTTACTTGCACCTTGTGGAAAGTCACTGTTTAGTAGAGATTTTATATTCTCCTTGTTGAGAAAGAGAGACATCCGGGGTTTCAGGAATGGAAAAACAGCAGGCTGAGGAAATGGGGAATACTGGGCAAAGGTTTCAGCAGATGGTTCAAAGCTGAGTGGGGAAGTCTAGAAGTGGAGAACCATAGCTCAGTGGTAGATCATATGCAGCTTTCATTCTCTCTGGCTGAGGCCAGTCAGAGCAGGCAAGATGGAATAATGGAGTGACTTGATACGGAGGCAACTTCATCTATTTCAAGAGGAAGAAATGAATGACCCATATTCAGAAGGAAAGAACTGTACTGCTTCATCTGCCTTTCTTCCTCAGCTACCCATTGTCATCATCCCGTTCTTCGACTGACATATGCTGCCTAGAGGGATCTCTGGGCAGAGTCCAACTCCCATCTTCAATCCCTCCTGACTGAGTTTCACCTTGCAAGCCCAGGACGCTGCTCATCACAACGATGTGGCCCTGTTTTCGCCGCTTCATATCAGGGAAGACTTCCTGGATAAGACGCACCAAACCAAAGAAGTTGGTGTCAAAGAGACGCTGTATTGAAGCCATGTTCTGGCTCTCTACTGGACCAATCATGCCTAGTCCGGCATTGTTAACTGCAAAGAGAGGATGCAGAAACAAGTTAACAACAGAAGTGAAGCCTTTTCCCTTGTAGCACACTAACAGTGGAAGGAGCTTCTCAGGGAAGCTTAGTTTCTGCCTATGGCATGGTCTTTTGGGTGCCAGGTAAAGACCTTCTTTTTCCTGGCAAATGTGAGATATTGGGCTAGGGGCATCCAAGTCTGATCCAAATGTTTTGAGAAGGGTACCTAATAAATTTTAATAATGATTATAATGAGAATCATAATAATAAAGGAGGATACAACCAATGTCAGCTGAGCCCAGCACTAGTCAGGCTGTTCTCTGCAGGAGAGAAATCAGGAACTTTTAAGAAAAGAAACCCACTTCATCTGAGATGGGATAGGATTTGGTTTCCTACCAAGCACATCCACTCTGCGTTGGGGGATACTGTCC
This sequence comes from Varanus komodoensis, assembly GCF_004798865.1. Classification (NCBI taxonomy): domain Eukaryota; kingdom Metazoa; phylum Chordata; class Lepidosauria; order Squamata; family Varanidae; genus Varanus; species Varanus komodoensis. The sequence continues at coordinate 6,955,785 of NW_025335972.1, read as the reverse complement.
ACACACCGCCGAATTGACTCCGCACTAGTGACATCCAATTCCTTGAGTTCCAGGGTTGTCTTAAGCACAGACCCTGCTTGTTTCTCAAGGGCTTGCCTCTTCTCCAAGTTCCTCATGGTGGCAATAACTAAGAAAGTAGAGCAAGAGTCAGGAGTTACATGATATCACTGTACCCATGTGAAGGAGAATCTGCTTGGGATGTAGTTGGGATCCCCTTGGGAACATCAAAGGTGTGAGCAGGGGATGGGGGGACACTGACAAACTAGAGTTAGTGCTCCAGGATACTCTTCTGCTGAGGATGAAGTCTACCAATGTGCAAAAAGGCAAAGATGTTCAGGATACTAAGCGTCACCCTTAACAATCAAGGTGGAGAATCCATGGGTTTAACAATATCGGGGTGCATCTCTTGCTTCAGATTGCAGGTGGGGTACTGGATATTTATTAATTTAAAACCTTACAATGGAAAACAAAATGTGTGCTTGGATGCATTTGTGCAAGCATGCGCACACCTCACTGCACGTAGAAAATGAGCATGTCAGAAAAAAAAATAGCTTAGAAATTTCTCCTTGACGGGCAAAACATCTAGGCTTGGTTCCTGACAACCAAGCTGTTTCTCTGACACACAAACCCAGTCATATAATTGCATTCATAAAAGTTACAGGCCCATGTTTTATTTACATTCTTAGTAGAGCACCTGCATAAATGTATCTGCTTTAATCACTTGTGGCCCACAAGAAACACTGAACCACCAGCTATAAATTGCTGGTTGCAGTCAAACGTGGTTGACAGTGGGTTTAGTACAAAGAGTGGGATGTTTGCCTGTGTCTTGCAACAAACCGATGAGGTGGTTAGCTAAAGAGAAGGCTCAAGCAAAGCCACACTGGGGTGGACAGGGTTAAAGAACCCTTTGGCTAGCTCTTGTGGCAGTGAATCAGTGGGGAGGATCAATATCACCAATTCACTTTCTGCCCCTACTCAGATCAAAATATCGTTGCCTCTGAAAAATACCTTGTTTACCAAGGAACTAGTCTCATTTATCTACTGTTTCTCTAACCTTTGCACTCTGTCTTGGAACTCAAACAGCTCATCCGGGTGCAAAGCTTGGTGAGTACTGAATGCAACAGCAGGTTTGGGGATGGAAAATTAGATCAAGCTCTCTGTTTCAACCAAGAAGTTGAGTTCCTCCCACCAGTAGGCCCCTCACCTTGGAATCGCTTTAACTCATCTCTGGCCAAATGCACTGCCACCGCCAATCCAATGCCAGAAGAACAGCCAGTCACGAGCACATTCCGAACAGCCATATCCTGGCCTGCAGAAAGGAAAGGACAAACATCCAAGGAAATCCTCAGGAAGTGTACAAAGGGTCACAGTTAATGGTTCAGAGAAAGTTGGGGCTCTCTACTTTGACACAGATGGAAAGTTCAGCAGTCAAAAGATCAAGCTGTGAACCAGAGAGCCCCTAGTTCAAATCTTGCTCCTGACAAGAGTTCAGGAGGTAGCTTTAAGAAAGCCAGCTCTGTCTCGTCTACCATTCCTCCCCTTCTTCTCCTCATCTAATACTATGGAGCGAATGAGAATTATAATAAACCATATTGTATAACTATTGTAAAAATGACTAAACTAATGTATGTGAAGTGTTTTAGATATTAGGAAGCATACAGCACTAGTACTACTAGTAATAAACTAAAAATGCTATTTGTTTTTGATAAGGAATATAGACAATTATCATATTCACCCTATCCTTGATGTTGTCTCTTCTTCTATTGTCTTTCTCACTACTGAAAGTTAAATTGTAAACTCCATTTTTTGCTCATCTAATTTAATAAAAGTGCAATGTATCTTGACAGCACTTGATAATTTCATTGGCCAAGTGAAGTAAGATTTTTGGTCTAATACAGCTATTTTCATTGTAGATTTGTAGGTAACAACTGAAATGTCACACTGAAATAACATAATGAAATTTGATACACACACCCAGGATGCAATTCTATGGCTCAAGCTCAAATGCCAGTTCACATACCTCACCAATTTACATAACAGTTTGTTCGTAATTTTAAATCCCTGCAATGCACCATCTCCATTTAAGAGTGAGATACTGGAATAAAAGAAGACACGCGTGCTCATGGGTAACACTCTGTGTTTTAGGTTTGAGCCTCCGTACCTGTCTTCAGGCGGCCCACCAAAGATATTGAACGTGATGCAATAGATATTATACTGAAATGTGATACAATTAGGACACAATCTCCTTTTAAGTTTCAAATGCTAGTCCTCCTTACACCCATTTTATGAGATGAGGAAGGGATGAAGAAATATGGTTATTCATATTTTGTTATATGCTAATAAAAAGTACTTCCACAGGAGTTGTACCAAGTCATTTAAAAACAACAGAACAACTAAAAACCCAACCAAACACCTAGCATAAATACTCAATTACACAACCATGTAAGAGAGTAAAATACAGTACAAATCCTAAGAGGTAAAACCACCAACAATGCTCAAAGGACTAAGATGACAAGACTGTAAAAAGCCTGGGAAAACAAAAACAACTTAGCCTGGTGCTGACAGGACAGTGAAATGGGTACCAGGTGAGTTTCCACTAGCAGGTCCAGCTCGTTACTCAGAGCAGGATACCAAGTTAAACCATCATCTCAGATGGCTGTTCTGTTGTATCATGAATGCCTCCAATGTGGGAGAGCCCACAGTCGCCCAAGGTTATTGGTTCCTGTGTCGTACTGCTCTTACAGTCAGGAAATAGTTCTTGCTATCTAGCCAGAATCTGCTTCCTGTAACTTGAGTCCATTATTCCATGTCCTTCACTCTGGTATGACTGAGAACAGATCCTGGACTTCCTCTTTGTGACAGCCTTTCAAGTACTTGTAGAGTGCTACTGTATCTCCCCTCAGTCTTCTCTTCTAGGGACTAAGCATGCCCAGTTCTTTCAATAACTCATCACAGGGCTTTGTTCCCAGTCCCTGGATCATCCTTATTGCCCTCCTCTGAACCCTTTCCAGCTTTTCTGCATCTTTCTTAAACTGCCCAGAACTGGGCCTAACCAGTGCTGAGTAGAGGGAAACTAGTACTTCATCTGATCTGAAAGTAACACTTCTATTAATACAGCTTAAAATAGTATTTATAGCCAAATCACATCGACTCATATTCAGCTTGTGATCTAAAACTACTCTAAGATCCTTCTCACTCGCAGTTGTTGAGCCAAGTATTCTTCATCTTGTTAACAATGCATTTGGTTTCTTTTTCCTAGGCGCAGAACTTGACATTTGGCCCCACTGAATCTCATTCTGTGGCTTTCAGCCCAGCTCTCCAATCTATCAAGATTACCTTGAATCCTCTTTCTGCCTTCCTGGGTATTAGCTATCCCACCCAGTTTGGTGTCCTCTGCAAATCTGATAATCATTCCCTGTACTTCCTCATCCAAATCATTAATAAAAATGTTGAAGAGCACTGAGCCCAGGACTGAACCCTGCAGAGCCCCACTTGCTACCTTTGCTCAGTCTGAGAAGGTGCTATTGATGAGCGCTCTTTGGATCCAGTTCTGTAGCCAACTGTGGATCCACCTGATCGCTGTTCCATCTAGCCCACCTTTTAGCTAGTTTGCTAAACAGGATCTCATGGGGAACTTTGACAAAAGCCTTGCTGAAGTCAAGATATACTATGCACACAACATTCCCACAGTCCACCTGGGAGGTTATCCAATCAAAAAATGAAATTAGATTAGTCTGGCAGGATTTGTTCTTGAGAAATCCATTTTGGCTTCTAGTAATCACTGCATTGTTTTCAAGGTGTTTGCAGACTGCTTTATAATCTGCTCTAGAATTTCCCCAGGGATTCTGTTTATTTATTGCATTTACATACTGTCCTAATAACCCAGAGGGACTTTAAAACTCTATGTAAAGCAATAAAAGATAAATGCAACACACTAAAAACAGCACTAAAAAAATACAAAGTAACTCTGTATAAAATTTCAAACCCCACAATGTAGCAGCAGCAATACAATATTAAAATAAAAATATATAAAAATTTTATTCAATCAATTTTTAAAATAACTGATGAATAAAAAGATTTTTATATGAGCAGATAAAGATATTTATCTACTTTATCCTACTTCATCCCCACTTCGCCTACGCTGGCCATTGGATACTCCAATGCCATGTTTCCCCTTACATATAATTATATTAATTATATATATTAACCATTATTAAAGCCAAATTCCACTAAAACTACTGCCATATTTATCACTATAAAGTTACCCTCGACTAAATTCACCCAACTTAAAAAAAAAAAGAATTCCAGCCCAAGCAGGTGCCAAATGGGTGATGCTCTTTGGCAGTGCTCTTCAGCTGCCACCCTGGCAGTGTCCACAGTAAAAAGGCCCGAGTGTTAGAAGCTCCACGCCGAGATCCCAGGTGTGAGGCCACATGGGCTTCTTCTGCTGTATTCTACTTTTTTTCCTTGCAATTTTGCCCTTAGAATTTCATTTTTTTTAAATTGCCACCCATGTTGGACTCCTTTTCTCATTAGAGTCACTTGAAGACTTTGATCTACAGTAAGTTTATTAAAATTGGCTTTCCTCAAGCCCATGGTACATGTTCAGCTATACAGTGGTACCTTGGCTCACGAACTTAATCCGTTCCATGACTCTGGTTGCAATCTAAAATGGTCCTGAGCCAAGTCAAATTTCCCCATAAAGTTCAATGTAAATAAGGTTAATCCGTTCTGTAACTATTTTTTTTGGTCACAAATATTTGAAGCAAAGTGACAAAGAACAACAAAGATTGCAGCCATCTCCCCCCACCCCCTGAGCACGAGCACAGCCATCTCCCCCGCCAGCATGAGCGCGATCGCACCCGTGTTCCCTGCACAGGCGCGATTGATCGTGGGCGTGCTCGGGGGGGGGGGGAGACAGGCGCAATTGCGGGTGTGCTGCGGGGAGGCAGGCGCGATCACAGGCGTGCTCGGGGTGGGGAGACAGACATGATCATGATTGTCACCCAATGCGGAGTTCACGACCTGAGTAAATTTTTTTCCTAAATTGTTGTTCGTGACCTGATTTGGTCATGAACTGAGGCGCTTGTGAGCTGAGGTACCACTGTACTTGGCTTTTGCCTCCTTTAGAATCAAGAATTCAAGTATGCCTTGGTCACCTTCCCTGAGTTCTTGTAAGCTGCCACTTTGTCCACTAGGACTTCCCTGTTGCTCCGTATCAAATCAAGGATAGCCATTCCTCTTGTTCCTTCCTCCACTTTCTGTTGGAGAAAGTTATCAGCAACACATGTTAGGAATCTCTAGTAGGGGCCGTCTTTGGCAGAATTTGTCTTCCAGTGGATATCAGGGAAACTGAAGTCCTCCATAACTACAATATCATGCCTCCTTGAGTAATTTTGAAAAGCAATGTGCTTTTCAAAAGTTTCAACCTTGTTTTCTCCTTGACTGGGTAGTCAGAAATAGACTCCAACCACTGCGCTCCTTTAATTCTTTCCTCCATTTATATTAATCCTGATGCTCTCAGAAGCTCTTAGGGCTTCTAAGCTCATCCTCCAGTATTTCTGTAGAGAGATATGTATCTTTAACATATAATGTGACCCTGCCTTCCTTTCTGTTCTCGAACAGGTTATATCCTTCAATGGTCAAATTCCAGTCATGGAAGTCATCCCACCAAGTTTCACTCAGGTTGTACTCAGCCTCCAGTATTGTAGTTCATGATATTTGTTTCCCATAGGCCAAGCATTAGTATGTAGACATCAAAGACCATGTGCTTTAGCTTGCTTGTTACATTTTTGGAAGACTATTATTGGGCACAGTTAGAGCTGTTCTCTCTGTTTTGTCTGTTGTTGCACCCAGGTATACTCCTTCCCCTTTAGGATTCAGTTTAAAGCCCTCCTGATAAACTTTGTGCTGTGGACAAACACATTCTTTCCAGTTCTTGTAAGGTACAACCCATCCCTTGCCAGCAGTCCATCTTCAAGGAAGGAAGTGTAGCCTGTGAAAATCCAAATCTCTCATGTTGGCACGACTTTCATAGCCAGGCACTCACCTGGAGTATTTTTCTTTCCCAGTCTATTCCTCATCCTAGCACTGGAAGTATTGAAGAGAACACTATCTGGGCCCCAAAGTTCTTGACTTGCCTCCTGAAAGCTTCAAAGTCTGACCTGATCTCTTCAAAGCACCACTTGGCAGTGTCATTTGCTTTCACATGTATAAGGAAGAGATACATGTCAGTGGGCTGTATGAGCCCTGGCAATCCTTCAGTAATATCACTAATCTATCCTCCAGGGAGGCAGCATACCAGATGAGTTCACAGGTCATCCTGACATACGAGTATGTGTTTCCATCCCATGCAACAGGGCGTCTCCCACAACTAACACTCCTCCCTTCATGTTCCTGCAAGACTTGGTATCATTGCCACTACCTGGTAGCCTCTTGTTCAGTGCTGCATGGTATACTTGCAGTTCTACAGCAGGCCGTCCTCCAGCCTCAATGGGCATCAAAAGACCTATGCCTGGAGACTACCTTCAGAACTTCAGACTGAGGGGGCACCTGAGGATGGGCTTCTGTAGATGACCTCAAACCATGAGTAGGTACCTAATGCAAAATATATGACAGTGCAATATCAGAATAGGCTTTATACCTTTGGGCTGCAATCCTCAAGTGGAAGAAAGCCCCACTGAAGACAGTAGGTCTTACATCTAAGGTAAAATGCATATGATTGGGGTGGTCTGCCAAATCTTTCAGGCACAACTCTTAGCCCAGAGTTGGGAATGGATGCAGTACCCATAATCCTATCCTTTGTGCTGACTGTTCAAACCAGAGGCCTGGCAAAATCAGGGAGAGAGACTAAGCATTCAGAGTCACCTAGTAGACTCATCTCCTACCATTTGCGACTTAAGAGTACAGAATCCAAACCATATCAGCTCCTTTCTTGCCTTAAAAGAATAAGGCATAAATGTAACCACTAGATTCCATCTCCTCCATGTCCTTCCTATGCTCCTTCCAAGTGGAAATCAAGATTAGCTTACCATTATTTCAAAGATCCTCTCCTGCCAGGTCATTGTATAATCCACTTGCAAATAGAACACAATGCTCTTACTAAGATGACCCCTTTTCTAATCCACATGGCAGAGCAGACAAACCTGTGCGACCGAGCTAGACAAAACATAGCTTTAGCTCCTCCCTGGAGCCCTGTAACTCACTCAGTCCTCCTTTGCCATTCTTACTAAGTACATTTCCCACCACACACCTGCTCCCTCAGTTCAAATACCAAACACTGGATTTAGCACATGACCATCCAAGAGAGGGGAGCAAAACAAGTTTATTAAAAGAAAAAGACACGGGGTAGAGGATGCTAAAACATTACGGATAAAAGGATACAACAGGAAAAAAGGGAAGGGAAGAGGGAAGTTTGAAAGTAGCAATTGTACAGTTTACAGCCAACCAAGCACCCCCCACCCCCAATTTTGGGGTCTTGTTGAACCATTCGGACCTAGAAACAACAAAGTTAACCCTCTTCTAGAAACTCTACCTTATACCAGGTCATGGGACACAGGCATCACAGAATTCTTTGGCACAGAAAACAGACAGGAGAGTGGAACCCCCAAAAGAGGAACAAAGAGCTTCACTGTTCCCTGGCCTTTATCCTCCCCCCACTACTGGTCATAGAATCATAGAAGAGTAGAGTTGGAAGGGGCCATGAAGGCCATTGAGTCCAACCCACTGTTGTTGCAGGACACCAGTTTACACCACCCCACTCAGATGGCTGTCCAGTTTCTTTTTGACTGTCTCTAGTGTGGGAGAGCCCACCACCTCTCTAGGCAGCTGGTTCCACTGTTGTATTGCTCTGAAAGTGAGGAAACTTTTCCTGATAGCTAGCGAAACATGTCCTACACTCTGGTATCAGCAAGAAGAGAGCTTGACCTTCCTTTGTGACAGACTTTGAGGTACTTATAGAGGGATATCAGGTCCCCCCCCCCCCACGTCTTCTCTTCTCAAGGCTGAACATGCCCAGTTATCTCAGCTGTTCCTCATACAGAAGGGTTTCCCCAAACCCTGGATCATTTTTCTTGCCCTTCTCTGGACCCTTTCTATTTTTTCTGCATATTTCTTAAATTTTGGTACCCAGAACTGGACACAGTATTCCAGATGGGGTCTGACTAGCAAGGCGTATAGGGGAGCTACTACTTCTTGTGATTTGGAAGTAATACTTCTGTTAATGTATCCCAAAATAGCATTTACCCTTTTGGTGGCTGCATTGCATGGCTGGCTCATATTTAATCTGTTGTCCACAATTACTCCAAGATCTTTTTTTCTTTTTCAGTCCTGTTGAGCCACATATTCCCCATATTTTATCAATGCATTTGGTTTCTTTTTCCTAGGTGGAGGACTTGGTATTTGTCAATATTGAATCTCATTCTGTTGTTTTCAGCCCAGCGTTCAAGTTTATCAAGATCGCCCTGGACCTTCATTCTATCTTGCAGGGTATCTGCTATTCCAGCCAGTTTTGTATCACCTGCCTATCTTATTGTTGTCCATAGGGTCCTGATGGGTTGGATGCAACTTTGCAACTAACAACAACAACAAATATCTTATCTTTCCTTGCGCTTTCTCATCTAAATCATTAATAAAGTTATTGAAGAGCACTGGGCCCAGGACTGAACCCTGTGGCACCCACTAGTTACCTCCTTCCAATCTGAGAAGGTGCCATTGATGAGCACTCTTTGTGTCCAATTTAGCAGTCAATTTTGGACATGCCTAATAGTCTTTCCATCTAGTCCACTTTTTGCTAATTTGCTTGTCAGCATGTTGTGGGGCACTATGCTGAAAGCTTTGCTAAGGTTGATGTGGATTATTTCCACAGTGTTCACTCTGTCTATTGGGAGGTTACTCAGTCAAAAAATAAGATTAATTTTACAGGATTTATTTTTTGATTAATCTATGTTGGCTTCTATCAATCACTACATTTTCTTCAAGATGCTTGCAGACTGATTTTTTAAAAATAATTTTCTCCAGAATCTTTCCAGGGATTGACGTCAGCCTAACTGGTTTGCAGTTCCCAGGTTCATCTTTTTTCCCTTTTTTGAAGATAGGGACATCATTAGCCCTTCTCCAATCGTCTGGCATGTCTCCTGTTTTCCAAGATTTATCAAAGATAATAGCCAGTGGTTCTGAGAGTTCCTCTGCTAGCTCTTTAATGACTCTGGGAAGAGTTCACCAGGCCCTGGAGATTTGAACATGTTTATTCCTTCTATGTATTCCTTGACCATTTGTCTGTCAATCTTGGGCTGCCATCTCTCACTTTCAGCTTGTACTTCCTTTTGGTTGTAGATTTCCCTGTGGGAGAAGACTGACTCAAAGTAGGACTTGACCCAGCTGGCTCAGAAAGAGATTGCCCATCTCCTAATCCTTGAGGCCAACCATTTACTCCGGGTGTCAGTCAATAAATCAGCTCTGTTATCTCTGGCATCCATGAGGCCATAATTTTGTATAACTTCCAAAAATACCTCACAAAGGGAGAGTAAATCCCAAGGGTGCCAGATTCCCACTAAGTTGGCACCAGAATTTATAACATTTAACCATTAATGCTTTAACTATACACTCACTCCTGGTGAGCCAAAAAGCCATTTCATATTACAGCATTTCAGACACTGGCCCGGTTTCAACAACCCGGTTCTATCCAGGGAGTCTTAGGCTAATGGAATGGAATAAACGTCTAATAAATAAAATAATAAAGAAACACTAAGATACAAACATGCCTTGTAACCAGCTGTGCCACTCTCTCTCTCTCTCTCCTCAACACAGCACAAATAACCCCAGAAATCTTCCATTAATCCTAGTTTCCCAGTACATCCAAATAAGGAACCACAGATACACTGGAACAAGCTAAGATAATAAACCATGGTGTGAACTTAAACATCCTAGCTTCCTCTAAAACCTATAATCAATTTTCTAGTTCAGACATAATGCAAATATATTGGCAAGCTTGGAGTGGCGACTGGGAGGCATTATGCCATACAAAGTGATTCGTGCAGAATCAAAATGTTGATCCTCCCACACTGCTATATGCTTAAGGTTGACCCAAGCCTTAATTTAGATTACAAAGTCACCGATTACTAATTTGTTAGTAAACTGGCAAAAAAGATTTAAGTGTATACACCATACATGAGTAAAATTACAGGGTTGAGAAGATGCCAGGGCATTTAAAAAAACTCAGTATCCTGATCTTGAATACGTCACTCAGAAGGGCCCAATGTATAGCTGGGATTGTTACCTGATAGTTTCTTACTTATAGGTATATGGCTATTCATTGGTGAAAGTGTGTTATTGGTGGTAGCCCAAGACTTGAGTAGAAGGACACATCCTATTATCCTTATTCATTTATAAACATATTGTCAATGTTTGGCATGGGGTATAATATTCAATGGTGGGATGGGGAGCTTGCCCAAAGATGAAACAATGGCCTGCACACAAACCTGAGTCATCTCATAGATGGCACTTATCAGTGTGGCTGCCAGGTGGGATACATACACCTAGTTCATTCATGCTTGTAATTACACAGGCCAGCATAATTGAGATTAATACTAAAAAGAATCATTAGGCCAAAGACAATGCAGGGAGCAGTCTCCCAGGGCTTTTGCCAGCTCCACCCAGTATTGCTGGCCAAATCATACTTGGGACTTGTTTGTGGATTCTGAACCAGGGGAAGGGCCATCGCATATTCAGGCGGCCTGCGTATCTCTGCAAAGAAGCAGGAACTGGGAATTCCTCAAAGGTTCTAGTACTCTTGGCAGCATGCATGTTCGCTTTTTCGGGCTCACAGAAAAAACGTCTGCAACAGCGGGGGAGCCTCTTCAGCTAGCAATCTACTTTCGCCCCAGGGAGCAACCCCCCCCCACACACACACCAGCCGGAGGGGCGATTACTAGCCTCGTCATGGGGGATTAATTTCTCAGATTACCAGACTGAGGGAAAAAACCTTCACCAGGGGGGTCAACCTGCAAAATCCAGGCTGGGAAGCAGAAGCAGGAGTCACAAGATCGCGCCCCTCCCTCGCTTTCTCTCTCACGCATAAAACAGCACAAAACCACAGCCGAAGCGTTCCCGATAGTGCCTCGGGAAGAAGAAAGCTACAGAGGCGCCTGGCTGGCTAGAACCTTTCCCGCGCCAGGATGGTGCCCTCCTCTCCGAGGCCTGCCAGGGACCCAGCTCGATACACCGTAGGCGCTCCCGCCCCTCTCTGAAATCCTCGCAGGATGCGAGTCCTGGCTCTCCCCGAGAGGCAGACTTTCCAAAAGCACAGTGTCAGCCTGGCTGCCCAGACGCACTGGTGCACCGCTCCAGCCGCTCGGCTTCCCGCTGTTCCTACCTGCTGCTCCAGCGCTGGAATTCCCCCCCTTCTCCGCCTCTCGCATTCACTCTCGGGCGGGTGAAGGACAAACGAGCCCGCCCAGCCGGGAGGACGCCGGGCGTTGTAGTCCTGTTCTGCCGGGGCTGCTCCCCTCCCCCTCATCTTCCTCCCCCAACCCTGCCTTTCCAGGAATAGGGAAAAGAAACAAACCACGGTGGTTAGGGTGCGCGCTGCTTTGAAACGATTAGAACAGGTAATCGAGGAGAGGTTTATAAGCCATGCGAGTTAATGGATCCTCTGGGATGAGAGGCAGCATCTCTGCGAGCACCAGTTGCGGAATGGCGGACCTTACAGCTTTCAGATCTTGCTTATGGAGCCTCTCTGGTTGTCCACTGAGCCAAACAGGATCCCTCTGGTTGGCTCTTTCAGAATCCCGGAATCTCAATTTGAGAAGAGGGAATAAAACACGGGTTCGTGGGAAAGACCAAGTGTCCAGACCATCTGAGGCTTTATTGTTTTACCCCAAGGTTCCCGCGGTACACTCACGATAATACAGGCTGCATTACCGGGCAGGCAGAGATGAACTCTGCTGCAAAGCTTCAATACCATTACAGGGCATTTATAGGTACACAGGTACAGGACAATTGATGACAGAATGCAGAGATTACAATAAGATTCTGAGGTCATCACATACAGAACAGATAAAGGAATGTCAGTCAATCACACTGTAACAATGAGATTAGTATTGACACTTTAGTTGAGTAACTTGAACCCATCTCCAGGTCTGCTCAGACATGCAAATTCAAGCCACTAGAAACTATTCATGATAAGCTCAGACCCCTATCTCGACTCTAAACATTCTGCATGATCAGGGCACATGAAGCCCTCTGGGCTATCAAAAGATTATTGTAAACTGAATTCCAACAATGACTATTTATAATGTATATTTGGGCTAAAATGGCCTACTGTAGGTGAGAGAAAGGAGTGGGGAGGGAATGCCATTTTAAACAGTGACTGCTTGGTTTTGAGAAGGAAGACAGGATTTGATCCCCCAATGCAAAGGCACACAGGAGTAATGCTTTTCAGACAGGAGTTACCCAAATTTTCCCAACAGCTCCGACTGCTTTTTTAGTGCTTTTCTTTTGGATTCTAATAATGAAGCAGGATTCCAGGATGGGCACACTTGAGCCTCTCTGTGTATTGGGGTCCCACACCAACAAAGCTCTCAGCTTCCTGTCCAACATTTCAAATTAAAAAGAAAGACCTTGGAAAAACGTTAGGGCAATCTTCTTTCTCTCTCTTTCAAGCCTTTGGTTTTGCTTTCCTGCAGCCACCACTACTTCGGCTCACTCTTCTGTGCTCTTTCTTTCTTTCTCATCTCATTGCCTTGCTATTTCCCCTCCTCCCAGTTTCTAGTTTCTTCATCTCACGGTTTCTTTCTCTACCTCTTTGCCCTTCTTCCCATCCTCTAGTCACACTATCCCTCCCCTCAACAGCCACCCCTTTTGAGGAACCAGGCCACTCCAACTTGTATCATGCAACAAATTAAATCTTCAATGGGAGCCATTCTGGGGTGATGCCCACAGCAATTTCTCATTCGCAAATATGCCCATGAATCTGAAAAGGTTGAAGACCCAAACAGTATAAAAATGCTTTTAGGTCTTCTGAAAAGTGACCACCTTTTCCCTACAATGTCTTTTAAGAAGTGCATGACAAGAAAAAATCAACAGGGGCAGCTTTTTACAGCACTCAGTTAATAATTCAAATGGAGACTAACCAAGACATTTGGAGAAGACTGAACCTTGGAAGAGCAACAATAAGGGAATTAGAAAAGCATGCTTGACTGGAGACCAAGGTCAAGATGATCCATTCTGATGGCTATGTATGACTGTGAATGGTGGACAATGAAGAGGACTGACAGGAAGAAAATTGATGTGTTCAAAACATAGTTATTGGAAGATCAAATGGAAAAGAGGTAGACCATGTAAGCTATTTTGACTTCTTTCCAAGATGAGAAAAGGTGGAATTTTTTTTGTAAGCCATCCTGAGATGAGAACAGGGGATGGGATAGAAAAGCTTTTAATACATAACTAAATAAAATATAAATACAATAAATAACATAACCTATGCAATATATTAGCTTGGCTAACACGAAAGAAACAGTAAGCTGAGCGCACTTTTGGAGACCATTAAAGTTTCATGCTCCTTTCAAACTGCTGCTTGATGATGCTTGAAAAGTGACCCCTTCCCTTCCAAGACTGCTTAAATAACACTGTAGTTAACGGAAAGGAACATGGCTGCAGTGCTGTTGCACTGCAGGGAAGATGATTGGGCTTGTAGAGAGGTTGAAAGGCAACACATAGACTGAGGAATCTCACCAAAGCTATGAGACACAGCTGGCTGTCTCATAATCAAAGATATGAAAGGTAGGAGACACCCTGACAGGAACCCAGATGCCTTTCCCATCTGATTTTTAACACCTTCTAGGCCACTGTTGAAGGAACCAAGGGGAATTCTATAGCTGTTTTTTGCACCAGCAAATATGCTCTTCCTAGAATAAATTAGTGGTTCTGTCTTCTTTTTAAGTAAAAACTTAAAAATATGATCTCTGCTAGTGGGGTACTTTCAAAAGACATTGTACAGCTGCCATTCCATTTTTCCCTCTTTAATGAATTTTTTTGATAATAAAAAGCCAGAAGGAATGGAAAAACATGGTGTTTTGCAAAGAGGATGTCTGTGAATAAGGCAAAGCAATTGCACAGTAAAAGCTTCATCTGGGCACACCTTGAACCTCTCCATCCAAACCTCTACTCAAATGCTGTGCCACTTAGTTGGGCCTTCATTCCACAAGGACAGGAGAAGGACAGCATTTTATTAATCCTGAGAAGACATGAGATATACATGTCATCCTATGTGTGACATACACATATACACAGTGTGATGATATCTGATTCAAAATCCACATCCATCCCCCTAGCTGTTGGTTTCCCAAATCATTATGGCAGCTAAGCGGGGAGTTTGGGGAAATGCAAGAGATCATGTGAATGGCTGCTGTCCAATCTCTTATAGGTTACAATGTGTGTGCATTTGGTTGCCCAGCAACAATCTGTAGTCACTTAATTCCCTCCTTATCCTTCTGAGTAGGATTCTTTCTCTATCAATTTTTTTAGTGCTGTTGAAACATTGCTTTCCCAGTATTAGGTAGAAGCACAATTATAGTTAGTACCACCAAATTTTAAAGTTCTGCTACATTCCCTCATGTCTGTCCCACAGTGCAAGGCAAAATTGAGTGCACATTACTAATGTAAGATTGCATCTTTTCAGCTAGAGACTCTGCAGAAGCATACCAGCTTGTAACAATGGGGCTAACTCCCTAGAAAATGTGTTCAGGATTACTGTATCCAATGCTTGTCTGGTTAGGATTTGAAGCGGTTCTTCCTTTCCTCAGCTATTAGCACTAGGGAAATAGCCCCTTGAAGTAAATATTTCCTGAACTGTTGGAGGAATCCTTTAATTACTCTCTGCCTCTATATTCCTGTAAGTTTCACCATTAACATGTTTTTATTTTGCTTCCTTAGCACTCTTTGCCAAATTAAAAAACAAAACCAAAAAACCTCTCTTCTGGGCAGGCAGAAGTTTTAAAGGGGTTGGATCTTCGATTTTAAAATATCTCCGTAACAGCCCCAGTAAGTTGATTGCCTCAAAAATTACATTTGCTAAAACAAGAAGCTATTCACAGGTGGATTTGCACTGGCAAAGCCATATTTAAGATGGGCTACTTAATCAGGGGCTTGTGGTATACATGGGACACAAGACCCCAACAAAAATGCACTTTGCTTTGGAGATTTACTATGAATTATCTATTCTCCCATTCAGTCAGCACAGTGAAAAATTAGTTTCGCTCCTTGTTTCCTATTTAAGGCACAGTTCTATGGAGTCTGCCTTCAGTGCATGGCTCATATGCATATCCTATGTACCAAAATGCCTGACCCTGATTTTTATACATGCAGCCATTTTCAGCCATTTAGATGAAGCATCAGAGAGGAAGGGAAAGAGGCTGTGGGACATTCACTGTAGGTCATTAGCACCAGCATCCTTCCCTCTCCACTCCTAGCACACCCCTTCTTCTCCCCACCAAGACACATTTGTGACCTCAAGGGAGACAGATGGGTTGGTTCTTTCCATGCCTGCTGCATGGGATCCCTGCATGGGTGGGCAGGGATCCTTTGAAAGTCCACCTCTGAGATCACAGGACCTTGGAGCTGGGACATTGAATAATCCCACAGATAATAGGATTGTGCCTCAAGCATTGCCATGAAGTATCTTGTATCAGCTTAAGCTGCAATCCTATCTGGACAGAGAGAGCCTAGCAACAACCATCCGTGCTCTGGTAACCTCTCATTTGGATTGCTGCAACACACTGAAATGTGGGGCTGTTAAAATCACTCTTTCCTTTCCGTCAGAAGAGAAAAATATTCCAAGCATGCAAAGAGTTCTTTTTAAAACTTTATTGCAACAAAGGGAACAGAAAGAAATGGTTTCCTTCCCATTTTCCTGTTCACCTGAGCACATGTTCACATCCCCCTTTTGAACACTGCTCCCAGCCGCTTCTTCCCTCCTACTTTCCCCTCATTGGCTGGGGTACCGGGAGTTTACAATCTTTCCCGCCTGGCTATTCCTCGCTGCCCCAACACTGGCCCTTCATCCCTGCCCCCAGTGGGCTACAATAGGCTCATTTTGTTCTGCCCAGCTTGTCAATAAACAATCAGGAAGTACTTGGCCCTCCTGCCTACGTGCCTGTTTTCCCACTTTGTGCTACCTGATTTTAGCCCCTCCCCTCCTTTAGGCCAAGTAAACTTGCTACCTTTTAAATCTTGCTACTCCCTTGTTTCAAATAATCCTTTCACATCTATCAGGGCTGCCTTTGAAATTAGTTCAGAAATGTCAGCTGATCCCAGACAGGGCAACAAGATTGTTAGTGGGAAATGGCTCATGAGAATATATCATGTCAGTCCTCTTTCAACTCCATTGGCTGCCAGTTGACATTCAGGGCTGATTCGAAGTGCTAGTATTAATATTCAAAGCCCTAAATGATTGGAGCAAGGAACCCCTCCTCCCATATGTACCTACCCAGACCCTGAGGTCATTTTCAGGAGTCTATCTCTAGGAGTATCCTCCAAAGGGAGTGAGGCAGGTGGCTACCAGGAGGAGGTGCTCTTGGCACCTACTTTGTTTTCTTTTCAGCAGCAGCTGAAAATCTTCTTATTTTCCTGGCCTTTTGACAGTTTAATTTTAATATTACGTTTTATTCTGTACTGCTGCTATGCCTCTGTGCTGATCTATCTATGCTGATTCAGTTGCAACTGCTGTTAATTTTTGTTGTTTGTGTGTTTCTAATTTTTGTTAACCACCTAGAGCACCTCAGTTATTGGGCGGTATAAAATAAAAGTATAAATAAATAAATTGTATCCTTATTTTGAATAATATGAAAATGTAGCCCAAGATTGGCAAAGGAGTGTATGACAGCAGAAGGTTTCTGAAGAGGCAGCAAAGTGGGTAAATGCATTTTATTAAAATAGTCCCATTTTTATTAGTTTTTTCCTCACATCATTCTTTTTACATGTAGGGTTTTTATCAAGTAATTACAGCTCAAATCAGAGTAGAAACATCTTTTTAAAGATTTTTTTTTCATATTTAGCTACACGATTTTCTATCCTTGACCATGTTCTGACATAACAGGAACTTTCACTGGTGATCTGTGGGTTCAGCTTCTTGCTTCAAATAAATCCCCTCATTTGGGTTGTTACCAGGAAGCCCAGATTTAGGAACCTGGGACTGATTGTGAGTTAAACAACTATTAGTTAACCTATGAACCAGACATGAGGCATTCTAGATTATCGGAAACAATAATCCCATTGATACTGAATCTGTGTCACATAAGGACAACATTCTGTGTTCTCTGGAGATAATACATTGGTAATTAAGGTTAATGCTATTTTTTATTAATGTGCTTGTGTTTTAGTATAAAAGAGAATTATTTTTTGCATAAAAAGAGCATGTGACCATACATAGAAATGGCAGTTTTTCCATGAAGATAGGTGGGTGATTCAAGAGAAGTAAAATGAAGTATTTATTTGCAGAGCCATGTTTAAACTATAGAACTTGTTACCTCAGGACATAGTGAGGCCACCAATTTAAAAAGTTAATTGGGGATGGCTCTTTATGTCTCCTAGTCATGACAACTATATGCTGCCTCCAATATCAGAAGTGGCACACCCAGTGACATAGGATAGAACATTTTCCAGCGCTTTATAATGCTGCTGATTTTTTCCCCTGTTCCCTAAGTGAATTAATACAAATAAATGTATGCCACTTGAAAACACAGTATTAAGTTTGGTAGCTTCAAGGTTGTAAGTAATGTTTTTCAGCTGTTTATCCTTAGTGATAGAATGCATGTAAGGTTGCTGGACTGAAACTTGGAAAGCCTGGAATCTAGTCCCAAATGGGATGACTTTAAGCCAAACACGAACTCTTAGCCTTACCTATTTAACAGGGTTGTTGTGAAGATAAAATAGAAAGGATTTTGTATGTCACCTTGGGTTCCTTGCAGGAAAATGGGTGGATAGAAATACAATGCATTAAAAAAAGATATGTAATTGAAATGTGTGTGTGTGTGTCAGAGTGAACTCGAACGAATAACTAGAGACAACAAAATTAAAGAAAGTGAAGACAACCTCAGTGGAAAAGAGTTGAACTCAGCTGATACAGACAAGCGGTTGTCAGCTTAACAAGAACAGTTCTTTGGGTTGCTAAAACTGGTATGCCAACCATTTTCAGTACTTGTATTTTTTTTTCTTAAATTGAAATAATGTAAGGGAAGTACAAGCTACTGTCCTTATATTTTTAGAAGCATTCCAATGAAAATTTCTACATAATATTTCAATCATGTTACTCATGTACATATATTTCCCTAAATACTTCAGGTTAAATATTTGTGTATTGGGAGAAAAAATAATATTTTTTAGCTTTGTTTAGCAAGCAAGTCAAATAAACATGTTAAATTAGACATCTCTAGATAGATGACCTGTGGTCCTCTAGCAGTTTTTGCCTATGGATTTTGGTTAGCTCCCAGCAACATGGCCAAGTGAGCAGCTTCAGGAGTTACAGGCCAAAACACCAGGAGAGTTGCAAGCTGCTCAGAGCAGTTTCCTATGCAAAATGTCCATTATCCCATATTAATGAACCTGTGCAAATGAGCTGAATTTGTAGTGGAACATTTTCTAATACCAACTGAAATTTTCCAAATGCAAACTACCCTATGCAAATAAACTCTGTAATTTTTTTCCAGAAAACTCCCAACAGGTTTGGGGAATGTGAACAGAAGGATGCTGCTGTGTTCATGTCCGACATGGACTGTTCCCAAAGGCCCTGGTTGGCCATTGTGTGAAAAGAATGCTAACCCAGCACATTCTTTAAGTGCAAAGTAAGCAAAGAGCTCACAGGCTGCTCTGCCTAGCTTTCAAGTGCCTCTCAATTTACATGGAAGAGAAGACACTGCATTTCCAGTGAAACTCAGCAAAATCAGAACAAACCCAGTCTTTCAAATGATAGAAGGGAAATAGAAAACACTGGAACAGAAAGGTTTGGGAACAACCTTGGTTTTTTTGGAATAACTGGAACAAATTAAACAATTCCATAGAAAATGGACTAATGTGGAAGCAACTTAGAGTTTAGTTTAGCTGGGTGATGGCTGTGAGACTTGTCAAGATTTCAGATTCAGGGGAAGCATACAATCAAGTACTTATTTTAGAAATAGAAATTCCTAAATTACAACAGCGCTGAAGGGTAGTCAGTATAAGACTGGCTATGAGGAAACAGAGCATACACAGAGTGTTTTATGGGATTGGAGTCATGTAGGCAGGGAGGGAATGAGACTGGGTGATAATGCAAGAACAATGTTGAAGCACCAAGTCATAATACTGAAACCTTGAGAAATCATCAGAGAAACATCATGACACATTGAGAGCTTGAGTGACAGATAACAAACAAAACAATCGGAAGTTGCAGAAATTAACAGGCTTCTATGTTTGCTTTTTACAGCCAGAGGTAGGAAATTCCTTTAAAGACAAAGATGGGCTGGCCCAGTGTTTGAATATTCGAACTACTTGCGTCCTGTCATTCCCCGCTGCTCTGTTCTGCATTTGAGGGTGATTTGCTATCCAGCAAATCACTGAATATTCTGAGGCTCATTTTCCTATAGAAGAAACCTGAATGGAAAAACCCTGCAGACTGGGAGGGAGTGAAGGGAAACAGGCCAAAATATAAAACTTATAACTTTTATTAGGGCAACTCCAACAGGCTACAAAAGTATTAGGGAATGAAACATAGGTTGCACCCTTGATTTGAGCAAAATACTGCTATTGGCTGACTGAACTCTACTTAGTAGTGCCCCCTGTATTACATATTTAGGGCCTCAGATCAATTCATTTGGTGGAAAGTTTCTTGGAAAAAGCTCCATTTCTTGTTGATCATGCAGGATGGGTAGTGGATATCTTTGAGAAGGAAGTATCTTATTCTTCCGGATAATCCTCAGGACATGGAAAAAGGGACATCTCTTCCTTCCTAAACTGTGCAACCTGTTTCCTCCATGTGCCGGCTGAAGTTCTCTAGATGCTGGCACAACAGTTGAGAATCACTTTGCTGGCATTGTTGGTGGGTGGGCAATGGCTCAATCCAGGAGTTGTTAGTAAACAGGTAGGCCATTCTGAGAGAGAGAGTGACAAGAAATTAGGTTTTCAGTGTATTAACTTTTATCAGGATTGTTCTGTGCTGCAACTTTATTGTACTAAGGCCTACAGTCTCTCTTTCAGAGATGTTTTCATTTCATTTTTGTTCTAAGGCAGACATTATTTTCAACACTATAATTAAAACATCAACTGTGCACAACACATTAAGTTAGTTCTACAATATTCACTGAAATCTATCTAATTTATAGGATATGGGAGGTTTTGACCTGAGAGATCTAACTGTGAAGTCAGTTTCAACTTCTATTGCTACCAATAATTCCATTTTCAATTTCTGGTTTTACTAGTTAGTGTTCCTGCCTACATGCTTGAACTACTTGATAAGCAACTTTTAAACTTAGATGAAGCGTTGCTCTGAACAGCATAAGCTGTCAGTAAAGTAATAGTATTTGCTATTTCTAATGTGCTTCCAAGTCAAATCTTTATAAAAATAATTAAAAGTCAGGTTTTGCTTGCAAGTGTTTTCCAGCAGGCAGCAGTGAGTACAAATCACCCTGCTGTGATGTCCATATAGACAGAACTTGTTTTGGCAGTTCTTGCTAAGTTTATTTAGAAAGCCCTAGCAGCAGAATACAAGAGAAAGTAGAGTTGACACTGGTCTGTACAGTAGTACCTTGGCTCATGAACTTAACCCGTTCCAGGACTCTGGTCATGACTCAAATTGGTCATGAGCCAAGTCAAATTTCCTCATAAGATTCAATGTAAATAAGGTTAATCTGTTCTGTAACTATTTTTTTAATCAGAAAAATGTGAAGCAGGCACGCTCGGGGTGGGAGGAGATGGGCACAATCGCGGGTACTCTTGGGGGGAGGCGGGTGTGATCACAGGCATGCTGGGGGGGAGGTGTGATCGCAGGCACACTTGGAGGTGGGCGCAATCTTGGGCGCAGTGCGGGAGAGGTGGGCGCACTGGGGGGGAAGGCAGGCACGATCATGGGTGCGCTTGGGGGGGGAGGTGGGTATGATTGTGATTGTCACCCGATGCGGAATTCGCGACCTGAGGCAAAATTTTTCAGAAATTTTTGAGTGGGGAGATGGCCGCGATTGCACCCGTCTTTCCTGCACGCGCGCGCCCATAATTGTGCCCATCTTGCCTGCACGAGCACAACTGCAATCTTGGCTATTCCCCCCCACACCAGCATGAATGCGCCTATCTCCCCCCCCCCCCCCCGAGCGTGTACATGTTCGTGCCTGTCTCTCCCCGCCAGCATGCCCGCGTTCATGGCCATCTCTCCCCACCCTCCCCAGCACACCAGGATGAGAGGGGCATGCAGGGATGACAGGCGCGATCATGGTTGTGCTGGGGGGGCGGTGGCGGGGAGATGGCTGCGCTTGTGCTCATGGTGGTGGGGGGGAGATGTCCGCGATCTTTGTTGTTCTTTGTCACTTTGCTTCACATTTTTCTTACTAAAAAAAATAGTTACAGAACAGATTAACCTTATTTATATTGAACCTTATGGGGAAATTTAACTTGGCTCACGACCAATTTGGGTCACAACCAGAGTCCTGGAACTGATTAAGTTCGTGAGCCAAGGTACCACTGTATATGTTTCTTAGTCAAAGCCTGCCTAGCAAAATTCAGTGATGTGCAAAATTTCTAGTCAGGAAGTGTACATCAGAACAATTCACTTTAAAATACGGACCAAATGATATCCTCTAGTATCACTTATGTTGTGTCATACCTGATGTTACAAGGATGAGAGGAGGAAGAGGAACATACCTGTGGCAGTTTTGTGTTTCTTGTAGTATCTAGCTCTGCCTTTAAAAACTTCCTACTTGGGAAGTATGTGGTTGATGGGGTTACAGTTGCTAATCTTGATCAGATTTTTGCTGGTGCTGTTAACTGCCATTATAGCCATTTGGTTTAGGCAGCAAGGTAACCACTTTAAAATGAATGAAGGTGCTGTGACTTTAATGAAAATTTCAGTAGTTTCAGTCAGGACTTTCTCCTTGAGCACAAGGGCAAACTGACTGTGGCTGCACCATTTTTCATCTATAGCCCAAATACACAAATGTGACAGACCCACTGCTACTCTTTGCATACCGTACACTCACAGCATTTCCCCCTATTGTTAAACAGTTTTTTTCTCTGTGCCCATATATATCTTCCAACTAAGGGTTACCTTTCATGGATCACTTTATTAAACTCAATATCACATACAGTGAATTTCAAAAAACATCAAAGAAGACTAACTCCTGCAATATTCAGGATTGGCAGCTTTTTAATGGGCCTGCTTCTGCTTCTCGCAACAGCAGCCCAATATTAAAACATTTAGTTGTGAAACTTTAGCTGACATTAAAAAGTGATAGAAAACACATCATTGGGTTATCTGCATGCAAGGCTGTTGCTAGAAGCACAAGAGCAAGACCGGGAAGAACGGGCTGTCCGGTGTGGTGTAGTATTTAGAATGTCCGACTAGGACTTGGGAGATCTGGGCATTAGTCCCCACTTGGCCGTGAAGCTCACTGGGAGTCTTTGGGTCA
This sequence comes from Varanus komodoensis, assembly GCF_004798865.1. NCBI lineage: Eukaryota > Metazoa > Chordata > Lepidosauria > Squamata > Varanidae > Varanus > Varanus komodoensis. Next base: position 6,933,145 of record NW_025335972.1, on the reverse strand, counting down.
GTCCTCAACTCCTGGCATAACCAATCTCACAGGGTTGGTGTGAGAATAAGGAGGATCATGTAAACTGCCTTGAGCTCCTTGCATGATGAAGAAAGGCAGAACAACAAACCCCACCATTATTTCATACAAAGCCAATGCCAGATGTAGACACACCCTTCATAATCATAGATCAATGTTTTCTCCACAAGCACAGCTTTTCATCATAGCTGGCTGAAAGCAAGACATTGTTATTCTCTCAGGCATTGTAATAAGTATTTGTCTTAAGTGCTGGAGGGAAGTTCTGTTTCAAACAATGGAGATAAAGTTTTAATTTCTGTTTTAAAAAACAAGGGTTCTTGCTTTCAAATCAGATTTGATTGTGTCATTTATTTTATTTATTGTCTTTTATTGTTGTTGTGTTTTAATTTGCACTGCAAATTGCCTTGGGAGAAATATTTATAAGGGCAGTTTCTAGTGTCTTAGCCACATATGGAAAATGTTTTGCTGGCACAAGGGGTGCTGCACATGATCCTAGACCCTTGAACACACAGCTGTTAGGTTACATGTCTCTCATTAGGAAATGCTTTCCCACTGCATACTCACTCCTGATGAAGATCCCACAAGTCGCTGCTGGGGCCCCAGACCAAATATTCCCTGTTCACCTGCATGCTCAGTGTCTCCTGGCAGAGTAAGGGGCTAATAAACTGCCGGGTCTTCCCCTCCACGGCTTGGTCTGTTCCTGCAGCACAATAAATGGGGAGGTGTGGGAAGGGAGAAAGTGCAAGAGCAATTGCTGGAAGTTGAAAAAGCATTACTTGTTAAACACACAGGTTATTGCTCTCAACTCGGATCTCAATTATATGAATGGGGAGCAATCCAGGATGGCTGTTTGACTGCGACAAACTGATGCTGAGGAAGGTCAGGACCTGATGAGCAATAATGGAAGGTATCATTCCATTTCTTGCAAGCTGAAGTTTTGAATGCGATTGATAGGATACAGTAAATTTACTAAGACATGACTGAGTTTATTCTTATTGTTCAAAACATGATTCCTTTATTAGAACTGATAAATAATTATTTTAAAAATATTTAAACCATGTAATAATAAAACATTTAGCAATTAAGTAATATTGAATTATATATTTAATTAGAATTGAAAGCAATAAAGTTTCATCTAGATGAACAGGTACATTATATAAACCAGTTTCTGTCTTATTTACTACTTTGTCTCATATCAGGAACTCTGCACTCCATCCAGATTTCCATGCCAGAAACAACATTTTTTTTCTTTTTTAGAAAAATCAGACAGGGACTACTTTAACTCAACCCTACTGTAGAAGACCCAATGCTATGTGTGTATGCATATCATAAATGCCCTTTATTCTCTTTTCCTTATCTGTCTTTTCCCTGACCTCTTCTTCCTATACTCAAAGAGGTATCAATGTCTTGACTCACTGCAACGCAAGACTTGCCAGGTGGATTTCCATGTTCTCCCACCCTTTTCCTATGTCTCTAAAATTTTCCTGAGCCAACTGCTCACATATTTTCAGACTAGCAGTTTAGTCTTTTTCCCCTTTTTTAAAAAGGAAGCCAAGATTCTTGCCATGCTGAGTTGGGGCATTGGTGCAGCTGTGGAATATACACAGCCTTTCCCTGAACAAAATAACATATTGCAGCATGAGATATCTCTTGGGATGCCAAATCAGCCATCTTGTACAGAGAATTGTAAAGAAAGTTTACTTACCTTCCTTGATTACCTGCACAATCTTCATGGAGTAATAGTTATACATGCCTTTTTGCTCAATAGCATCCAGGTGAACTTTATAAACTAGAATGAAACAAAGAGTAGCCATTGTGGTCAGCTACTGGCCCTGCAGAGGCTGGTATGCCTATAGTGACAAAAATTCCACACATGGTTTAAAGTGCACAGATATACCAGGCCCAACTAGCAGTCAGAGGTTTTACGGGTAGCAGGAAACATTGATCCTGCCCCTTAATACATACCTACAATGTGAAATTTGGAGAAGCAGTCTTCCCAAGATAACTCTTGTGGTTACTTTTTATAGGTCATAATAACACTGAAATCACAGTATTCTTTCAATGCTGAAAGAATCAAGTTCTCTCTATATTTTTGCCCTTTTTGAAGCAAAGCAATTTGTGTTTTTGCATTATTTGAATAACAAATTCAAGTGATGAGTGCTAACAGTTCTGCTGTCAAAATAGGGCCATGAATAAATAAGAAAGAAGTATGTGTTAACAGAACCATGTCATTTGCAGAAGTACAAGCAATCATTACAAAAACTATGGGGGCAGCCCCACCAAAATCCAACCTGGTGAGGACAAATGCCATTTTGTGGAGAAAATGAAAAACGGTGGTGTGATAGAATATAATGGAGAGAGGCAAGCCTAGAAGATACATAATTGTCCTACGTTGTCTACACAGAATGGCAGCAACTATATAGAATTTCAGGCACTGTTTTTTCTCAGTCCTGCCTTGAGATGCCAGGGATTGAATTTGGGGTCCTCAGCACATGAAGCATGCTTTACCACTGAACTATGGCCCTTTCCTAGGTTGGTTGAAATTCTGAACAGAATCCCTTTTGCTAGGATATGATGATCTACTGCAGCATTCAGTTGCACTTCCCATTTGTACAGGCCTAGAATACAGAGTCATTTAATGGTGCTACTGATTCAGAACCTTTCTGCACTGCTCACAAATTACACATAACTAAACTCTGTTGGGCAGTTCTGCCCCACCCACCAGCCACCAGGAAAAACTTCTTCAGGAGGGGGCACTTTTATGTGAAGGTGCCACAGGGAGCGCTATGTCACTTTTCTCATGTGAATAACATGGGCAAATACATCCAAGTGTAACTGGGCGCTTTTTAATCTGAGGGAAGAAAGACAGCAGGGGGCAGCTGAAAGGGACAGAGAGCTGTGTTCTTTCAAGTGCTTAGTCAGGGGTCACTCCATGTCTATTGTGTTCTGTCTTACCATAATCCACCACTGGCTGACAGGCCGCTGCAATCCTCACAGAAGTGTCAGGTATGGATGTGAAAGTCTTCATCAAGCCACATTTTTCTGGGAACACAACAGTTAAGGCGCTGGTGAGCCTCTATGAGATCCTGCCCCTCCCTTCCCTGGGTTTCCTCACACTGAGGGACTGAGATGCCCTTGTGTGGTTCCTGCTCATTTCAGTGGTGCTCACACAGGCCGGCAGCATGTCCTGCAGGATTCGCACCTGCCCATCTCCCTTTCCGTGGCACCTCAAGCCCACTACCCGAGCAGCCGCCTCAGTCTGCCTGTGCCCTACAGGGTAACCCAGGTGACTGCTGCAGGAATCAACACCTGCAAGAGAGAGAATGTTGCCGTGCCGGCTGCTTACCTTCCATGCAGCGGCAGGTGTCTTCCTGACACAGCGTGCGCAGGAGTGCTCCGTCCCTGGTGGGATGGTAGAATTTTGTGCAGCGGTTTTCTGGAATGCATGGGAGGAGAAAGTTAAGAATAATTGTTGCAAAGCAACAGACCAGCAGCAGACCCCACAAAGGCTTAATAATCATATGGGATTATTGTTCCCTGGCTGCTGGTTACCAATTCAAACCCTTGCTCTTAGGCCTTATTGCCTCATCTGGCCCTGCCCAGGGTGGTTTGTTGGGGTGACAACGGGGCAGGGGGTGCGGGCAGTTTGCTAACTACCCTAACAAGCCAACCTCAGCAGGTTCAGATGACATGAGAAGCCACACCCAGCAAGGATAGCTGTGCAAATAAGCTGGCACACAGGCACACGCACCCACACGAACACGCCACGGTGATTCCTTAACCACCCTGTGACAGGCACACCTGGTTCAAGGTGACTGACCACAGATACCATTCTCTGCCCCTACAGAATGTGGGAGGTGAAGGGTCTATGCTTTGCTCAGAACAACAAGGCATGGCTTCCGCATGTGAATGCATTTGACATCCCATCTAAAAGAGAAGCCCAGGTAGTACAGACAAGAGTCTGTCTCCCCACCACCCCTTTCTCTGCTATGATCCCAACAAAAGTAATTTCTCTGAAGCTGCGATTTACATTGAAAGGAAGCCTTCACTGGAACCTTGGAGCCATGTAAGCCACCTTGGGTTCCTTACAAGAGGGGAAAAAGGCAGGCCATAAATGCAAGAACAGCAGCAGCCACGGTTTCCATCCCAACAACCACCCTCACCGGGTCTGCAGGCAGGAAATGATCGTCTGCCTCTGCTGACATCCTGCTCGGCCATAACAAATAGTCTCACGAGGAATTTCAGCCAAGGTGCGGCGGGGGCGGGAGGGGGGTTAGGTGAACAACAGGTCACGGAGAGCCACTGCATGTGATAGCTGCACCCACTAGGGTGGTGGTAATCATGCAAACCAGGCCCAAGAGAGGAAAAGCTGCCCTCCCCGCCACCACCACCTTCACAATGGCCCTGACGCTATTCAGGCTCCCTTGTGGCATCTTAATTGCATCCACAAAATTAGCGTCAGATCCAGTTTTGTTCTCAGAAATTACAAAAAAATGAGCATGGATGTTGAGAGTAGGCATATCTCTATGTGTCTGGGGACTTGGGAGATATGGGTTCCGGCCCCACTCAGCCATGAATTCACTGGGTGAATTTGGGCCAGTCATGGACTCTCCACCTAACCTACTTCGCAGGGCTATTGTTATGATGATAGGAATGGAGTAGAGGAAAACTATGTTCCTTGGGTTCCTTGTATGAGTGGGGGGAAAGGCAGGCTATAAATGCAATGTAGTAACAACAACAACAACTTTTTGTTCCTACCAAGCTGTTCATCACAGCTGGAATTCCATTCTCATATTCCACATTGATACACAGCAGTTTTGGAATAGATTCAAACCTTAAATTCCAGGTCCTCACCCAATGAATAGTACTCATACACAGTCACTGTTCCTGGTTGGATCAGACCTACTTCAAAGTACTGGTGAACTCTGAATTTTAGGCACTCATCCTCTTGGTTGGACACCTGGAGAATGTAAAGATTCAGAGGGGAAAAATGGTGAGTGGTGGAGCAGTTTCTGCTTATTCCCTCTCTTTGGGGCTCCTGGATCTACCATCTACCCCAGTAGATGGTTTCTTTTGTTTCCTCTGCCTGAGCTCCAGAACCAGAATCTCGTCCTCAGTGAGCTGATAGATCCCAACGTTTTCACAATAAAAGCATCTCAAATCAAGCTTCAAAAGACTTGTTTACTCAAGTTATCCTTTAGAGTCTTAACATGCATTTCCCACCTGTGAGTTAAAGACTGAACAATGAAAACTAAAGGGAAATGATATCCTTAACAGTTTTCCAGGAAAGAGAGGCCAGTGATACTTTCCTACACAGCTAATTCTTTTCATACAGTTAGTAAGTTCCAAATGTTTAATTTAAACCAGTTTTCCTATAATTTAAATCTATTTCTTCTTCTATAACCAATCAGAAAATGCTTTCTTGTTTTCCTAAAGTATTATTCAATAGCCACAACCAGCTCACATACTCCAGTTGCCCTAATACATAATGCTTATATGTTAGTTTGTATTAGAAACATAGAAACAGAGTGAGTCAGAAGGGGTCTCCCGGGCCATCTAGTCTGACCCTAGGCTCTAGCCCACCATGTGCATGTCTAGCCTATCCTTGAACACACTCACCAATGGGGCCTCAACCACCTCCCATGGAAGCCCATTCCATACCCTCGGGGTCCTAACTAAAGTACTTCCTGGCATCTAAATTGGACCTTGGTTCCCTGAGCTTTGCTCCACTGGAGTGTGTCCTGCCCTCCTCTGCAGGGGAGAACAGATCTTTACCCACCTCTGTGTGACACCCCCTTATATGCCTGTATGTCATCAACAGATCCCCTCTGAGTCTCCTCTTCTCCAGGCCAAAAAGACCCAGTTCCCTCAGTCTCGCCTCATACGGCTTCCCCTGCAAACCGGCCACCAACCTTGTGGCTCTATGCTGCACTGACTCTAACCTGGCTATGTCCGTCCTGTAATGAGGGGCCCAAAACTGAACACAATACTCCACTTACGGGCGCACCAGAGTTGTATAGAGTGGTAGTAATACCTCTCTTGATCTAGAAGCCACGCTTCTGGCTGTGCAACCAAGGGTGGCGTTCGCCCTCTTGACCACCGCATCACACTGCTTACTCATGTTTAGCCTGCAGTCACCAGCACCCTGAGGTCCCTTCCACAAGTGCTGCTCTCCAGCCACTTGTCCCCTAACCTGTTCTTATGACACCCTTTCCTATGCCCCAAGTGCAAGACCTTGCACTTATCCACATTGAACATCATCCTGTTGTCTCCTGCCCACTTCCACAGTCTGTCCAGATCCTTTTGGATCTGGAGTACCTGCTGCTCAGTTGTGGCCACTGCCCTGGTTTTAGTATTGTCTGCGAATTTGATCAGCAGACTGTTCACCCCTTCTTCCATGTCATTGATGAAAAGATTAAACAGGATCAGCCCCAGCACAGAGCCCAGGGGAACCCTGCTTGTCACTGGCGGCTATCCTGATGATTCCCCACTCATGGTTACCCTCTGCTTTCAGTCAGTCAACCATGCCCTAATCCAGGGGTCCTCAAACTACGGCCCGCAGGCTGGATACAGCCCGCCATGCTCATTTATCTGGCCTGCCGCAGAACTTTTGGAGTCACTTGGAGAAAACAATCTTCAAGTGAGTCCAAAAGTTCTGAGCTGGTGCAGGAGTTCTTTGAAACTGAGCAGAGAGCTGGCACATGCACCTAATTCTTAAAGCTCAACTGTGCATCCGCCAGCTCTCCCCGCACCTCTCAATTACATGCATATACAGAGTGGGAATACGGAGTGGGAAACAGGGCAGAAGGGAGAGAGAGACGAAGACACTAAAAAAGAATTGAAGGTAAGATAAATCTTTTTTTAATTATGTGAGCTGCTGCCACCTCGCCAAGAGCGGGGAGAAGCAGGAGGCATCCTGTATGCCCAGCCACTGCCCTGTGCCAAAAGCAGCCCTTATGTTCCTCCTTGTGGCCCTCTCCCAGCTGGGGGAGCCACCCTGTGCTCTCCTCTCCAGCCTCCCGCTCCCCCTCCCAGGGCTGGGGGAGTGCCTGAGAGGGGACCTTCCTCTAGCTTGGAAGCAGGGCAGCAGTGAGGAACCAGGAAGGCCTCAACCAAGGTGAGCGCGCCCTCATGGCACCCCCTCGTGTCATGTTCTCCCTTTAAACGTGTGGTGTGGCATCATCTTAGGCTTCTGCTGCAGCCCAAGTGAGCAGAGCAAACATTTTAAATTTCTAATTAATTTTTAAAATTTTAATTAATTTTTAATTTATTTTAATTTTAATTTTTCAGACTATAGTCCAGTCCCCCAACAGTCTGAGGGACAGTCTGAGGGACAGTGAACAGTAAACAGTGTTTAAAAAGTTTTAGGAACCCTGCCCTAATCCATTGGACAGTGTATTGGTCTATCCCAAAACTCCTCAGTTTCTCCACCAGGATATCATGGGGCACTTTGTCAAAGGCCTTGCTGAAATCCATGCAAACCACATCCACTGCATCCCCTCCATTTAGCCACCTGGAAACCTTGCCATAGATTTCCACAAGATTTGTCTGGAAGGACCTGTCATTGTGGAAGCTGTGTTGTGTGGCCACTAGCCTCCCTTTCCTATCCGGCATCACTAGATCTCTTGCTATTATGATCCTTTCCATTGTTTTTCCGACAATGGATGTAAGGCTAACTGGTCTGTAATTCCCCATGTCCCTTCTACTACCCTTTTTGAAAATTAGGACCACTGATGCCACCCTCCAGTCCTCTGGAACTTCCCCCCTGCTCCATGAGGCCTCACAAATGGAGGCCAGCAGGCATGAGAGAACCCCTGCCAACTCTCAAAGTCGTCTTGGGTATACCCCGTCAGGGCCCAGCGCCTTTGTAATGTCCAGTGCCCTGAGGAGCCCCTCGACTTCTAGGGGGTGGTTCTAATCTCTGCTCCTAAGTCCCCGGCCTCATCCAGTCTCCCATGCGGATCTCCCCTGCCCTGCTTTGGGGAGAACTCAGAGGCAAAATGGTCATTTAGCATCTGTGCCTGTTCCCTCTTATCAGTCACTGGATCTCCTCCCTCCTTATTTAGTGGTCCCACTATTTGTCTCCCCTTCCTCTTCCTATTTATATGCTGAAAGAAGCCCCTTTTGTTGCTCTTGATATTCTTGGCAAGTCTCAGTTTGTAATCAGCCTTAGCCTTGGGAAGAATCCATTTGCAATGGGCCTCCTCCCCCCTGGTATACCCTTTTCTCTATTTGCCACAGTACCCGTTTCCTATGGAGGTTCCTCTTGCATCTAATCCCTCTAACCACCTCCTTTCGCATCCATGGCGGCACTCTCCTCCACCTCCCCACCTCACTAACTAGAGGTATCGTCAAGGCTTGCGCCTCCAGAACCTCCCTTTTGAGTGCCATCCACCCCTCCTCAACTCACTTGCCTTCCAGTAACCTATCCCAGGAGACTTTCCCCAGACTTGCCTTCAGTTGGCCCTCTTGAAGTCCCAGCTTCTAGTGCTCGACCTGCTGCACGTCCCCAGTCCCCTGATCTCAAAGCAAAGGATGGAGTGATCACTCGCATCCAGAGCTCCCCTAATCTGTACTTCATCTATCAGTTCCTTCCTGTTAGTCAAGACCAAGTCAAGGATGCCCCCACCCCCTTGTTTTATTTTATTTATTTATTTATTAAAACATTTTTATGCCGCCCCATTCGCCGAAGCCTCGGGGCGGCTTACAACATAGATAAAACAAGTTAAAATCCATATAAAATAATCTTAATTAAAACTCACATTATAAAATAAGCCGCCCTGGCCAGATAAAATTCCTTGTTGCCTCTCAGACCCTCTTCATGAACAACCCTCCCTCTATTTCCCTGTCAAAACCCCTTAGTTTCCCCCAGACTGCCTCTACCGAATCCCCATCTGCGCTGCATTCTATCTCACTGCATCCTATCCCTTCCCTGACATATAAAGCTATGCCCCCACCCTTCTTTCCCTTCCTGGCCTTTCCCTTCCTTTTCCCTTCCCCACCCTTCTTTCTAAACATGTAATACCCCTCTATGTTTACATTCCAGTCTTGCCTTTCATCTCACCAAGTTTCTGTGATCCCCACCAGGTCATACCCTCCTACTCTCAGGAGAGTGTCAAGCTCTTCCTGCTTATTACCCATGCTCCTAGCATTGGTGTACATGGACCTCAACTCCTTCCCACAGCTTCCTTTCTTTGGAGTCCTCGGCCTCCTCCTTCCTCCCATCTTCCCTGATACTGCCCCCATCTTCGTAGGAGTCCTGTCAGTCCCTGCAGTACCTCTAGCACCCTGGTCCCAGAGCCCTGATCCCCTCCCCACCCTTGTCCAGTGCGGACAAGTTTCTGGGGGGGGGGGGCTGAACCCCCCCCCCCCCCCCGATATTAGATATTGACAGTTTTTTAATAGGTGAACAGACAGGATAAGCAAAAACAGAAGTGATACCTTGTCCAGGTAGAGGATGAGGGAACCCTTATCAGAGAGGACTTCATCCATTTCATACTTGGATATGTATTTGTCAACATAGTTCGTTAGCTGGCCTCAAAGAAAGACCACAAGTTAGAATTCCACAGGGTGAAGACTCATCTCTTTTCCTATCCATCTCTGATTCCTCATCTATCCTTTCATCTTCGGAATCTTTTTCTCTATCTGGCAAATTTACACCATTCCAGCCACACTCCCATTCATGATGCTAATGTCCTCCATTCATTCCTTTAGGAAGGAGTGAGGTTAACTGTTTCAAGCTGCTGAGCCAAGCTAATTGACTGTGCCCCTTTCGTGAGCACAGTCCCTGGCACATGCTGTACCGGGTTGACTGTAAGTATTAAGGATGCAATTTATTTATTTATTTTAAACATTTGTTTGCTGCCCAATTGTGCCATGGCACCTCTGGGCAGCTCACGGTAAAACACAATAAAAAACAACTACAACATATTAAAATACAATGTCAATAAAATATGGACAACAATACAAAACAGATGGTTGATGGGCAAATTTTTATATTAGAAAACAAAACCAATAACATCTTATATGTGTCTACTTAGAGGTAAGTCCCAGTCAATTCAGTGGCACTAATTCTCAGGAAACTGTGGACAGCTTTATACTCTAAGGGGTTTTGTACATAAAACATTTATCCTGCACATGTCATTCTCTATTAATGGTTGTTCATTGGTTCCTTAGACGCTGCTGTGACTCTCCAGTTTTGTTTCTGTGTCTTACCAACATGTTCAGTGAGGATTCTTTAGAGCAGGTATTTAATTGTGAATACGAAACAGCCATGATTGCCTCTGGTGCATGCACACTACTCCATAGTAATACACTGCCACCTAGAGGTAATATACTAGGAAAACACTATGCTCAGTAGTCATGCTCAGTAGAATATAGAATTCTCTGATGAAACCAAATGGAGAGATAGTGAATTAACAGCTGCTTAACAAGCTTGAATAGAAAAAAAAAACTAATTATGGGAAGATGAAAAAAGATGTGAAAATTGGGCCCTGAAGCACAAATGCGAAGTCACAAAACACCAAATGTGCTAGTCTGGACACAGTCTAAGGCAAGGGCAGAGGGCCTGTGGCTCTCCAGATGTTGTTGGAAGTTGGACTATGAATCCCATAATCTCTTACCACTGGCTATGCTGACTGGGATAATGGCAGCTGTAGTCAGTCAATACCTGGAGAGCCACAGATCTGACACTCCTACTCTTCAGCCCCTCTCGTCATTTGGCTTGGAAAGATCACCACCTTAATCACCTGTTCCTCTCGACACTGTTTTCCCCTTCAGCAATAGCAGGGACTGGTACAAATCCTTTGCCGCGAGCAATCAGTAGCAAACCTGTATACCCACTAATCCTAAGCAGAAGTAGATCTGGTTGGACATGCCACACCTTTTGTAAGTCATCCACATCTGGGGAGAATCCTGTCAGCATGGAGACATCGACAATGGTCATGGTGGCATCAGTTTCACCCAGGAATCTGCCAGGCAAGAGAGATGGTTATCGGCCAGAAAAGAAGGACTACACAGAAGCTCTCAAAAGTCAGATGAATGTATTTGCATTGTGCAGCGAAACATAAATTAAAGGGGGCAAATGAGTAACCCTTCTCAACATCACAGCTGCTGATGCTGGATCACTGATGCAGCTGTTGGGTCAGGATGATAATCCTTGTGCCCCCATGGCTTATATGTATGTTTGCTGGAGAACAACTGAATAAGGGTGACAGAATCTTCATCTGATGAGGTCAAAAGAGTAGGATGGCTTTCCATTGCGAGCATTTGACCTGTGTCTTTCATAACCCCATGGAAGTCAGAAGCTGGGCAGGTGCAGCTTAGGTGCATTATTTTACTTGTAGACACTCCTGGGAAGATTGCCTGGGTGCAAACAGTTTCTATGAAGGAAATGTGAGCATGTCAAATGAATCTCCTGGAATAGACATGGCGCTCAGATAGGAAATGGGTCTCATATTCCCTCAAAGAAGTTGCACCTTTTGCAAACCAGTGCAACAAAGAAGTCCTTGACTCCAACATGCTGGCAATGCATGGCAGCTGCAGAACTACTTTGGGTGGCAAGAGGATCCCCGCACAAGCTTTCCACAGGCCATATGATGTCAGGTAGGAGTGACCACAAAGAGCTGAGTGAGACTGTCACAGACAAGGCGTTTTGCAGGGCTTTCTTTCATGGGGTTGCCATAAGCTGGAGACAACACAATGACACAAAGCAACAACAGGTGTGGCCACACCTAGCTGGTGACATTTGCTCCCTTGCCCAAGCTCGAGTTGATTCTTCTGCACGGTTGGACTAACCCCCATCGCTCCTCCAAGAGGGAGCAATGAAGACTAAGGGCTTCTCTATGCGAGGCATGCATTATGCACTCTTGATCCCCCACTTATGTGGGGCCTTTTCAAGATGTCAAGGGCCTCCAATGTCTGACCTGAGTTTTCCAGCTTTTTTCCTGGGTTTTTTAGAGCAAGGAAAAGCTGGTATTATTACCTTTAAAAAAAATCCACTATACTTCAGTTATACTAGAGCACCGCCTTGTGGTTAGTTCTATACAGAACATACAGAAAGAGCAAGATATAGAATCCCCAAAAAAAGTCAGGTGCAAAAGGTACAGTTTTTCTTTATAATGAAAACAGAAGACACAGCCTGCATGCAGCAGCGAGTTAAACTCCTTGCAGAGAGAAGTCCTGAGTCAGCTGTGCTGCACCTGCTTTGGAGGGGAAAGAGGCAGGGTGCTTCTTCGATGGAGGGGCAAAGGGGACTCAGACGCTTTGCACGTCCTACCCTCTTTCTTTCTTTCTTTCTTTCTTTCTTTCTTTCTTTCTTTCTTTCTTTCTTTTTTTCTATCTATCTATCTATCTATCTATCTATCTATCTATCTATTTATCTATCTATCTATTTAGAGGACTTCTATGCCGCCTCATTTGCCAAAGCCTCAGGGCGGCTCACAATAATAAATAAATAACATAATATAAAACAATATAATTTAGCAGTATAACAGTAAAATTTAAGTTGCCCTGGCCAAAGAATAAAATAAATAAATAATATTAACAATTAAAATAACGTTTGAATAAAAGGACTTCACCTGGCGCCGAAAAACAAATAACGACGGCACCAGGCAGACCTCTCTGGGGAGCGCATTCCATAGATTGGGCACCACCGCAGAGAAAGCCCTCCTCCGAGTACTCACCCTCCTAATTTCCTTCACGGAGGGTTCCCGGAGAAGGGCCTCTCCCGCTGATCTCAAGGGGCAGGCGGGCGGGCATATATGGACGCAAGCGCTCCTTCAGGTAACCAGGACCCAAGCCGTTAAGGGCTTTATAGGTCATCACCAACACCTTGAATTGGGCCCGGACTTCAATGGGAAGCCAGTGAAGCTGACAGAGAACTGGAGTCATGTGAACATAACTCCCAGTCCCCGTCAGCAGCCTGGCAGCTCTATTTTGAACCAATTGAAGTATCCGGACCGCCTTCAAGAGCAGCCCCACATAGAACGCGTTACAGTAGTCAAGTTGGGAAGTCACCAACGCGTGTGTCACTGTCGCCAGGCAGTTGTTCTCCAGGTAGGGGCACAGCTGATGGATCATAGCACATGGATCCACAGCTGATGGATCTACGCTCTAGACGTCTCCCGGCCTGCTTCATTGCCCGCAATTCAGATGTATACCAAGGGGAAGAGTGGGCTCTGCCTGGCGGGAGAGGACACTTAGGAGCGATCGTGTCAACAGCCCTAGTCATCTCCCCATTCCATAGTTCGACCAGAGCCTTGATAGGAGCACCAGTCTTGTCTCCCGGAAACTCCTCCAGGGCCTTCAGGAATCCGTCCGGATCTATCCGGCTCCAGGGGCGGACCCACACAATCGGGTCTGCACCCTTACAGAGGGAGAGGCCGCTCTCAAGCACAAACCTCACGAGGAAGTGATCTGACCATGACAGGGGAGTCAGACATAAATTCCTCACCCTCAGGTCACCCTCTTCCTGCCCCGTTGAGAAAACCAGGTCCAGAGTGTGTCCATGTTCATGGGTCGGGCCAGAGACATGTTGAGACAGCCCCATGGCCGCCATGGAGGCCATGAAGTCCTGAGCTGCCCCGGTCAGATCAGTCTCAGCCATTGTGGGAAGGAGGAGAGGGTGCTCCCATCTCCTCGGAGAGCAGCTACCTTCCCTAGCATGCTTTCTGCCACTCCTCATACCCACTGCTGTCTCCAGCCTCAGCTAAGGTATGATAGCTCAACCCTGAGGGTAAGAAAGCAAATCTGTGAGATTGAGCCTGACTCACCTCATGCAGATCTGGATGTCCAGGGAAGCCAGGGCTCCCTCTGGCTTTTGGGCTGGAATGAAAGATGGAAATAGTTGACTCATGGGGACAAGATGGACTCTTGAAGAGCCCTATAGTACAAGCATGACAGCATTACACAGACATCCTCCAGCACTGCAGAGACATCCTGTCTGAAAATTGTCCTGCATGTCTGAATAGAACCAGTGCAGCAGCTCATTGGTCAATCCAGACCCTGTTCCTGGTGGATGCCCACCGAACTTCATGCCACACAAACCAAGATTTCAGATGTTCTGTAGAGCATATGCAGGAACACCTACAGAACAAGGTCATTCCTAGTGAATTCCCTTTCAGATCAGGAGCACTGTGGATTCCTCAGCACCACTCCCAGGTTTAGCAAGATGCTGGCAAAATAGTTGTACAAGCCCTGATGCTAGAAGGCTCTCTCAGAGCACACACCAGGAGCCCAGCAAGTCAGAGCATTATGTCATGCTACCAGAACCATGCAAAGTGGCACAGAGAACGGCAGGCATTTCAAGCTGGGACAGAGGTACCACTAGCAACTTGTCTTCTGTCCTGGCTAGTCCTCTGTGTTGTCATGCCTCAGTGTCTGCTGCAGTGTTTTTTAATTACACAATGGTTGCACTCCTGTTGGTTTTCTCTGGACTCCAGACTCCACCCTGACTTGCTGCCTCTGCTTCTAGCTGCCTGCACACAACCCAACTGTGGTTTATTCTGATGGAAGTTCTCTGAAGGTTTCTTGAGGAGAAACCTTTCCCAGAGCCCTCCTTGGAGATACAAGTGGGGTAACCTTCTTGGAAGGTTGGAACCTTCTGCATACAAAGCATAGATTAAACTTGACACTGAGCTATAATAGGCCAGGATGATTACTCAAAATGGAGTATAACTGAGTCCTTTACACCATTGGACTTAATATGTCATCACAACCTCCACCCTCCCATAAAATCAGTGATCCAAGTGCCATACCAACAGAAGACTCCTCCACCGAGACAGTGACATCAAACTTCTTGCAAGGGGCCATCCCTTCTATCAAAGGGGCATAATACACTGTCATGACCTGTACAGGAAGGAATGCAACACAGTGCAGAAGGTAGTCACAGCAGAGCTTAACTAAGCGATTATGGGACAAGTAGGAAAACAAGCTTTTGTGTTACTACCTGGAATGAGAATGTTGGCACCAGTGGAGGCTGGTGGTCCCAATGTCTGCTCCAATGGAGCAGTGTCTCCACTCCAGGATGCAATTTGAGGGGTCTATCCAAGGTGCTGAACCTAGCCCATGCACCTAAGGAGCAGCAGCATGGACAACTCCTTTAAAGTTCAGGTTGAGACCCAGAGGGGATACATCACCCTACTGACACTGGAGCCTCCTGCCTCCACTGACTGACATCAGAGGAATGCCATGTTCACATTCCATCAGCTGCAGAGAACAGCATGCTTGTGTGTGAGACTTGATTTGCTCCACCCCTTCTAGACTTACTGATAGGGTCCCTTTGCCAGTTCCCGTAACAGAGACAGTGAAACCATCTGTGGCTTTTGTCTGCAAAAGTGAGAGAGAAATGCAAAAGTCTGATGTTATTTACTTATTGTTTAAGTAGCAGATGCAATAATTAAAACCATCTCTTGTGTTGAGACTGAAATCACTTAAACTATTATTTTAAGATTTATTCAAATTAATCTGCTCCATACTTCCAAAGGCCAAACTTAAGGGTACAGCATTCAGTTCAGACAATACCATAAGACTGTTTGAAAAATGTCAATGTTGAACCCATCCATGTTGAATCCCTTACACACCTGTGCCTAGGGCAAACACTTTCTCTGCCTGCTGCCCCAACCCTTCCTTTTATTGGCTATGATAGGATTGAACAGGGTGGTTCAACACATGGCCTGCAGGCTGCATGTGGCCCCCAAGGCCCTGTTCTGTGCCTCTCTTGCTGCCTGGAGCCCCTCTGCCCCCGTCTGCAATGGACATGGCTGTGGTGAGTTTTCAGGACACTGCCAGCCCATTCTGCTCTGTTCCTGAGGCTCAGGAAGAGAGTGGGTTGGGCTGACAGCCTTGTGAGAGCCTGCACCAGTGTGGCCTGCCCACTCCTGCTGACGAGGAGCATGGGGCTGCCAGTGCGACAGACTCTCTGCAGCACGCCCCACGCTGCTGCAGCTGATGAGTGCAAAGGTGTCCACGAGCCAAGCAGCTTTGCGCTCATTGGCAGGACTGGGGCACGGCGTGCTGGGGAATGATTCTCAGCTCAAGTACAAGAGGCTCAGCATGCCAATTCCAAGGAGGAAGGAGGGGCCGGGAGGTCACATGGGAGGTTTGGGCTCAGAGAAACAGGGAAGGAAGGGACTGGCCACCCCAGAGGAGCTGTCGTCGTGCTTGGGCTGTGGTTGGAGGTGGAGCTGCCTGTGATCTCTGCAGTTCTCAAGCCAAGCCTGAAACCTCATATCGGTTTTCTCCCTCTTTTAATGATTAAGTAAATATATTAATTGTGTATATTACATTGAATTAATATATTGTGAATACTTTAATTTACTACATGGAAATGTAATTCACTGTGTGGCCCCCGGGTTCTGTGTCGAAGTCCTTATGCAGCCCTCGAGGTACAAAAAGTTGTACTGCCCTGGGATTGAACACAAGAAGGCTCATTATTTGCAAGAACAACCTGGTGCTTCCAGGGCCATTCCTGAACTTCTCCAAATGCAGGAATAAGAGCCTCCTGGACAGAATAGGATTATCTGCAAGCAGCAGGTATTCAAATGGAAGGCACACTGTGGGGCTTCCTCTTGAAAGCAGCAAGCTGACTCAGCCATCTGTGCTATTATATTGCCCCTACATATTAGCCAGTTATATATTAGCCCAGATGAAGCCAGTTCTGGGCTTTGCCTTACTTTATGGGACCTATCTGATTCCTAGACCTTTGACTACACATTTAAAACTCTCTTCTGGAATCCCTTGGTACAACAGATCTTGTAGACTGAACTCTGCCCTGACCTGATTTCTTTCTGTGTCATTCCTGAAAATATCTCAGCCTCAACCTGGACACTTGCTGGCCTAGGAGCACGACACTCCTACCTGCCTGGACCCAAAGGCGATGCTTAGTGGTTCTTCTCTGGGAGGAAGTGAGGCGGATTGCTATTAGGAAAACGCCTTTTCTGTTGTGGCATGAGCTTCCAGAGAAGCTTGCCTGGCACATAGGTTATGCTCTTTCAAGTGTCAGGGTAAGCTCTATGTTCCCAGGTATTTTAGGCTTTCAGTTTCTGTTGCTATAAATCTGTTAGGGGACAATCCCTACTGCCCGACTCAGAGGCTTCCAAACATCCAGTGGCAGGAGAGAAATGTACTTCTAATACCCTCCATTTTCTCTAGATGTCTGTTCTTGGCCATCTAGATTTAGCACCAGGGAAGGGGAGGCCAGTGGGCTGGGGAGCCCACAGGAGTCTAAGTCTGCTAAGTCCACAGCCACAGCCTACTACCCGCCTCTGGCCTGCCTCTTTCCTCACTTCAAGGCCCAGTTGTAACCTGGGAGCAACTGGCAGCAAGGGAGAGGGGAGACGTTTCAGCCTTTGAACTCCAGCTCTGAGATCACAGGATCTCGGAGCTGAGACTCCAAAGAACCATATGGCCTCTCAGACTCTGTCGGGAGGCAGCGGGTTGCACCTTTAATGTATACTTTTGCATTGCTCCTAGCTTCTATTTTGTTTTCTACTTTTATTTTATACTATTGTCCCTTCTGCTTGTATTTTGCGGTTTTAATTTTTGTGAAGTATCCAGAAAGCTTCAACAACCCAAAAAGTTGTCCTTAGAAAAATCTGAAGTACAAAGACGCAAATAATATAAAGTCAGGTATTAGAAGAATATCTTGTTAGGGAAGTATGTGTGGCATTGTGGGAGGGGAGTAGGCTCCTGCAAGAGCACACACGTTGCATGTGGAAGGCCCCCCTGAGGCCCTGGAGAACCCATGCCAGCCGAGGCAAACAACACTGGGCAAGGTGGAGCTCTGTTCTGACTCAGGCTGGGGCAGCTTCATGTGGGGATCCATGTCCCTGGACGTGTGCCCTACACCCCACTCTCTCCTCTAGAAGCTCCTGTTTCTGTGGCTGTGTTTGAGGGCCTGGGACATTCTGGAAGCAGGAAACACACTCTCGTATCATGGGATGCTGAGCTACCCTTACTTCTGTCTGAGAAGCCCAAAATATGGTACAGCGAGGAGAATTTTTTCCAGAGCCACTCAGTAGTCCCAGCTGCAGTTACCTGTTCAGTCCGGGTCATGATAGCATTCTCATAGTTGATTCGCCACTGAATCCAAGTATTGCGATTTGGCAGTTTAAGGGAAATAGCCAAGAAGTCATTCTTCCTGTTCTTTGTCATGGCCACCTGGTACTGAGCTAGTGCCTGGAACACCATAATTGTTGCCTGGGGAGGGAAAAAAGCAGTTTAACAAAAGGCAAGAGACATCTTTCTGATATCTGAATAATTATCTTCATAATTTTTCCAGGTCAGAATTGTTTAATCCATACTGGAAAGGGGTTGAGGGCAGAGGAATAGACAGCATAGCTTGCTTAAGGCAACCTAGTGCGTTCATGGCAGAAGCAAGAGTGGAGGGTGGGTTTATCTATCAACTGTCACCCCATTTCCATCCTATTTCCATATTGGATTACAAAATATTAGTCACTGAGTTGCTTGAGGAAAGGTGTGTATATTTTCATGCATGTTCTTGAAAATATGCACATTTTGTATGTATCTTTTCAAATGTATGCATTTTTGTATGCAATCCTTTTCATTTGTGAGGTGCATGAAAGCTTTGCAAAAGTACAGATGTTGGCATCTAACACAAACATTCTGGTCTGTGAACTGTAAATTTGGTAACTTCACACTGAAATGTGAATGGTGCTTCCTGGCTTACAGCTCAGTCTTTCTCTTGGGCTGCTGAAATTCACAATTCCAACCCTGCCCACATGATGGCTGTTCTCCAACCATCTCCTCTGCAGCCTCTGGAATTCAGGGGAGAAAGTGGCCAGTTGAAATCACAATGATTCTGTACCCAACCCAGGACTCATGATGGTACTGAGTGAACCTAGGGCAGAAGAGTATGTTCCTACCTCCATTTCTTTCCTGTTTTATTTCTTCACTTACTGAAGCAACAACTTGAGCAAATTTGGTTCTGTTCATTTACACTGAAGCACTCTGCACACAGCCCACAACCATGTATTGAAATGTTTGATTTGGAGAGGAAGAGTAAGTGGCTGCTAAGGACATCTGAATGCTATGGGGATGGTGTGGGAAAGTAAAAAAGTCAAAATAAGGCCTCTTTTACCTTGTACATAGATTATTCATGGATGTAGACTCTAAGAACTTACTGGGTCCTAAGACTATCCCCTCCATTGCAGTTATTACTACCTGCTTGCTCCAACCTCCAGCCTTAGAAGGACATTTAATGAGAGGCTCAAAACAGCATGAGAGTCACTCTTGCAGGACTGTCTCAGGAAATTGAGTCCTGCCGAAAACAGAACACTGGATACTCACTGTGAGAGTTCCTTCCTGTTCAAAGAATGGAGGTGTCTACATGGGCTAGTCCCCCACTGCCCAGCATGAGGGAAGGATCACGCAATCAAGCTTTTTGCCTAGTCCCTCCATCCTAGCTCCTCCTCTCCACTCTGTTCATTACCAAGCATCATGCAGTTTAGCCAAAAGAGGCACAGTAAAGTACAGGAGGAAAACCAAGAGGAGAAAAAAAGAGGGGCATGCAGATGATGAAATAATACACAAGAGGGAAAAAAATAGATCAAGCCCTCCAGGGAAGGCTGGACGTAGTTTGAGGACCCATGCCTCAATCCATATGCCAGCTGGAGTTAGGAACTTTCTTCCCTGTGGCTTTTGGATGACACGAGGCAAACAGGGAATCTGGATTTCCTCCCCACGTTTTTGCTGTCCAACAGACTGCACAAATGGCTCTCTACACATCTATCCTCTGCCAAACCACCTCAGAGGGGTGGCCAGGTTAGGGGGAAAGCACAGGAAGAAAAAGATTCTGAGAGCAGTGAAGGGTGGAATTAAGTTTAGGAATAAAAGATGGTGGCTCTGAAGGTGTGTGGCTTATACCATTTCATTTAGGACTCACTCAGGAGTGGCCCCAGCTGGATCTTTATTGTTCAGGAGGTCCTCCACCCAAGCAAGGGAGTCTGTCATGAAGAGGAGGCCAATGAGATGCCAAGTGCATGGGCCACAGCCTCAGGCACTCTTTTAAAAGCAGCCTCAGGACATTTTCCCCTAGATCTCCCAGAGGAGAGTCCCCAGGCTACAAGGCAACTTTTAAAATACCCCTGCTTCCTTGGGGGAGAATGTAAAATGTATGTGCCAATCCTACAACCCCCTCCCTTATAAAGGAACTAGTTACTCAGTACAGGCCAACAAAGCTAAATCTGGGATTTATTAAACTACGCTATCTGCTTTGCAGAGATCTGTTCTTATTTAGCAGTGTAAAGTTAAAGAGCTGGAAAATCATGTTCTTCATAATTTATAGTGAATTATTGGGCTGCATGGAATCAACCAAGTGCTTTTATAGAGTACCAATTGGTTTTTATAAGCATCATATTTACAGTACTGGTTATTTTGATCATACGTACAATGCTGGAACTGTTTGTATATGCATTGTTTTGTGAAGTTGGAATGTTTTAGAAATGTAAGAGAAGGAACAGGGATTATCTTCAGATTCATAGAGTATATTGATTTCTTATGTTGTAGACTTTTACAAAGTTCTGCATGAATGGAAAATTGAGTGCCAAGGGTAAGATAGTGGCTGTAAATAAATGTTTTAAATACATAGTGGTTTTGCTGCATTCCCTCCTGGGCTGTTTTGAATAGTGTATTACTATGTCCTTGAACATTATTGCTTGGAATGTTAGGGGTTTGGGTACTTTCGCCAAACAAAACCAAATAGTTTCTAGATTTAAAAAAGCTCAAAACAGATGTTGCTTTCTTACAGAAAATGCATGTTTTGGTGGAAAATAAAGACAGAGGTTGCTAAAATTCACTAGGAGAAGGTTATGCTAGAAGTGATTCTAAGAATGCTAAAGGCATAGTCATAGTTATACATAAAAAGTACCAATATCAGTGTTACAAGCAATATCTGAACTAGAGATGATTTTCTTATTTTAGTTGTTACAAGGTAACAAAATACAATAAAATGCCATAAAATCTTATAAAAACATAAATAATTTTAAACTAAAATATGCTAAAAATATACAGTGAAGAATAACTCTGTAGAAGAAAAACACCTTAGATGGGTAATCCCCTCAAATCCCGGGATCTTCAAGTATATATGTAAAAGGCTTGGCATAAAAGGCCATCTGAACTTGGCACAGAAAAGATGACAAGGTTGATGCCAGGTGGGCTGTAGTGGGGTGGTCATTCCATAGATGGGAGGCTGCCACATAGAAAGACCTCCCCCTTGCTGCCACTCTCCAAGCCTCTCTTGGAGTTGGCATTGCAGGAAGGCCCCAGCTATTAAGCATAATATCTGGGGAGAGTGCAGCTGGGAGAGCTGCTTTGTCAAGGATTGTGGTCCCAAGCCATGTAAGGCTTTATAGATCAAAGCCCCAAAGCACTGGGGCCCAGAAGCATACAGGCAGCCAACACAAGTGGGCCAGAAGCAGTGTTAGATATTTGGGTCCCAGTTATTGATCTGGCAACCCCACATAGAGTGCATTGCAGTAATCTATAATATGGCGATCACTAGAGTGCGGATGGCCAAAACCAGGCTATTCCTGTCTAGACAAGGGCATAGCTGCACCACCAGTTGAAGCTGGTAAAAGACACTCTGAGCCGCTCAGACTACCTGAGCCTCAAGTGACAAAGACAGATTGAGGAGAACCCCCAAATTGCAAACCTGCTCCTTCACTGGGACATATAAGCCCATCCAGAACAGGCTGAACAACTGCCACCCACTGGCAGCATCTCAGCCTTGTCTAAAATTGTGCTCTGGTTTGTTAGCCCTCAACCAGTCCATTGTCACAGGGACCAGTTTGGTAAATCAACAGCCTCACTTGCAGACAATGATAAGAAGAAGTGTGTCATTAGATTCTGATGACAACACACCCTAAAATTTTGGGTGGCCACTCTCAGCAATCCTATGTAGACAGTGCTTTTTTTGTCATAGAACGCACCAGAACGGAGTTCTGGTACCTTTTTTCGACAGATTTTCCAAGTTTTAAAAGTAACTTTTGAAAGTTTGATGCTTGGTCCATGTGGATTTGAATCGCCCTGTCGAGTGTAGCAGGTCGGCGGCAAAAGCATTAAAATGGTGCATGCGGGCTGCTTGTGTGTCGAGTCCGATGCATGTGTACTTCGTCTGCGCTGGTTGTGATGGCGCTGCTCAGCTTGTGATTGGTCATGTGGTCGTGTGCTGAGTGCTTACTGTGGGCAGTGACCGTTATGTTTTGTTACACAACTGACGTGTGGGGGTGTGTGTACAATGATTGACTACGTGTGAAAGGTCAATAATTTCATGAGTTCCAGCACCATTTTTCTTACAAAAAAAGCACTGCATGTGGATGTTATATAATATAGGGGATAGAACAGACCCCTGTGGAACTCCATGCTGGAGAATCCATGGGGTTGAACAATATTCCTCAAGCACCACCTTCTGGAGATGACCCTGTAAGTACAAGCAAAACCTCTGCAATGTGGTGCACCCACTCACAGCTCAGTGAGTTGCCTCAGGAGGGAAGCAGAGTCAATGATATCAAACCCCCTCAGAGATCCGAGGGCACCAACAGGGTCAACACTCCCCTCTCTCCTGGAATAGGTCATTATACTGGGCAACTGAGGCTGCTTCTCTGTTAATACACAAATGCAGTAATTGCCATGGTTAATGTCTATTAGATCCATCTACTATTTTTCATGAGTGCCTTAATGACTTGCCAGCTATTAGTTGTAATGATTTCATAATAGATGCTTAGATTTTAAGTAGATTCTCTGTCCCATTTTGGAGAGCAGCAATCCCCCTTCAAACTTTATATCTGTAATTCGTTCATTGCTGAAGCACTACATTTCTGAGTTAGGTTTGATCAATGCTCATGACATACGTTACATATTTGAAGGCAGGATGTTGCCCTCTCTCAAATGTGCCCACCTGGGTATCTGGTTCAGCACTGTCCATGCCTGGAGGGGAGGGGGGGTCGCTTTGGTTTATCAAGCCTCCATCTCCCTCACGGGACTTCCAGTCCCTTCGAGACCAGGGCTGGAGTACCTCTACTTGGTGTTGGGTGACCGAGACAGATTGGGGATTCTGTTGGTGTACCGTACACCCTTCTGCCCAACAGACTCCCTGCCTGAGCTGACAGAGATCGTCTCGGACCTGGTGTTGAGGACCCCCAGGATGTTGGTCCTGGGGGACTTCAATCTCCATGCCAAGACTGGTCTGACCGGGGCGGCTCAGGACTTCATGGCTTCCAGGATGGCCATGGGGCTGTCTCAACATGTCACAGGCCCGACCCATGAACGTGGACACACTCTGGACCTGGTTTTCTTGACGGGGCAGGACGAGGGTGGTCTGAGGGTGAGGAATTTATGTCTGTCACCCCTGTCATGGTCAGATCATGTCCTCGTGAAGTTTGTGCTCGAGAGAGGCCTCTCCCTCTGTAAGGGTGCGGACCCAATTGTGTGGGTCCGCCCCCAGAGCTGGATGGATCCGGATGGATTCCTGAAGGCCCTGGGGGAGTTTCTGGCAGATAAGACTGGTGCTCCTGTTGAGGCTCTGGTTGAACTGTGGAATGGGGAGATGACTAGGGCTGTTGACACGATCGCTCCTAAGCATCCTCTCCCACCAGGCGGAGCTTTTTCAGGTGGTACAAGGGCTGGTCCGTCCTGGCCCTAAGAAA
The DNA here is from genome assembly GCF_004798865.1 of Varanus komodoensis. Classification (NCBI taxonomy): domain Eukaryota; kingdom Metazoa; phylum Chordata; class Lepidosauria; order Squamata; family Varanidae; genus Varanus; species Varanus komodoensis. The sequence continues at coordinate 6,909,464 of NW_025335972.1, read as the reverse complement.
CATCTGGTTCCACCCTCGAACGCCCGCTGTGACGACTTTGCCAAGCATTTCAGGGAGAAAATCGCTCAGATTCGTCACGAGCTAGACTCTACTAGTGATTCAGGGGCTTCTGGGGAGATACCAATGTTGCCATCTGGCCCAAAATTAATGGATGAATTTCAGTTATTGCGACCTGATGATGTGGACAAAGTGCTTGGACGAGTACGTCCCACCACTTGCCTATTGGACCCTTGCCCATCTTGGTTAATTAGCAATGCCAAGCACGGGATTGGGACCTGGATCTTGGAAGTAGTTAACGCTTCTCTGAGGGAGGGTCGGGTACCTGCCCCTTTAAAGGAGGCGGTAGTCCGACCGGTCCTGAAGAAAGCATCACTGGATCCAGAGACGGCCACTAATTATAGATCAGTGGCAACATCCCGTATCTGGGCAAGGTGTTGGAGCGGGTGGTGGCGGGACAACTCCAAGCACTCTTGGATGAAACTGATTATCTGGACCCATTTCAGTCCAGCTTCAGACCCGGGTACGGTACTGAATCTGCCTTGGTCGCCCTGTATGATGACCTGTGCAGGGAGAAGGACAAGGGGAGTGTGTCCCTGTTGGTTCTTCTGGACCTCTCAGTGGCTTTCAATACCATCGACCATGGTATCCTTCTGGATAGGCTAGCAGGATTGAGGGTTGGAGGAACTGCTTTGCAGTGGTTCTGCTCCTATCTCAATGGCCGATTCCAGAAGGTGGTGCTGGGGGACTATGGCTCTGCACCATGGCAGCTATGCCATGGAGTACCGCAGGGATCCATTTTGTCCCCTTTGCTGTTTAACGTCTACATGAAACTGCTGGGAGAGGTCATCAGGAGGTGTGGGCTGCGGAATCACCAGTACGCTGATGATACCCAGCTCTACCTCTCATTCTCCACCAGTGCAGGAGGCTGTGCTGAACCGGTGCCTGGCCGAGGTAATAGGCTGGATGAGGGCCAATAAACTGAAGCTCAATCCAGACAAGACGGAGGTCCTGTTGGTCGGCGGATCGGGCTTCAGGGAAGGTGAATTGAACCTAGTCCTGAATGGGGTTGCAATCCCTCTTAGGGACAAGGTCCACAGCTTGGGAGTGCTCCTTGACCCAGAGCTTTCACTGGAAGCTTAGGTGACAGCGGTAGCGAGGAGCACTTTCTTTCAGCTTCGGCTGATCCATCAGCTGTGCCCCTACCTGGAGAACGACTGCCTGGCGACAGTGACACACGCGTTGGTGACTTCCCAACTTGACTTCTGTAACGCGCTCTACGTGGGGCTGCCCTTGAAGACAGTCCAGATACTTCAATCGGTTCAAAATAGAGCTGCCAGTCTGCTGACGGGGACTGGGCATTATGTTCACATGACTCCAGTCCTCCATCAGCTTCACTGGCTTCCCATTGAAGTTCAGGCCCAATTCAAGGTGTTGGTGATGACCTATAAAGCCCTTAATGGCTTGAGTCCTGGTTACTTGAAGGAGCACTTATGTCCATATATGCCCGCCCGCCCCTTGAGATCAGCGGGAGAGGCCCTTCTCCGGGAACCCTCTGTGAAGGAAATTAGGAGAGTGAGTACTTGGAGGAGGGCTTTCTCTGTGGTGGCACCCAATCTATGGAATGCACTCCCCAGAGAGGTCCGCCTGGCGCCGTCATTATTTGTTTTTCGGCGCCAGGCGAAGACCTTTTTATTCAAATGTTATTTTAATTGTTAATATTATTTATTCATTTTATTCTTTGGCCAGGGTGACTTAATTTATATTGTTAATTTATATTGTTTTATTGGATTCTATTTATTTATGGTTGTGAGCCGCTCCGAGGCTTCGGCGAATGGGGCGGCATAGAAGTCCCCTAAATAAATAAATTATACTTCTGCAGCTCTGCATCAAAGTTAGATTTTTCTTCCACTAGTTCAATGTATGACACCATATGGTACAATTGCTATGTTACACCATGCTCAAATTGTTCAGCCCGATTAGATCTTCTGGCATTTGTGCACAAATCTATAACAATTTATAACATATATGGCATCTGAGCTTAATGAATATTTTGAGATCAACAAGTGTACTGTAGGGACTGGGACCTCTTCTCCCAAAGTACAGCATTGCAAGGTTATTACTTCGGAATCTAAATCAGAATGGCAAGAGGAGGCGGTGTTGGAATTCTCAGCTGAACCGCCAAGGCCAGCCTGCTCTGAGATAGGCCAAGCAGTGGGGGAGAATCCGATCACCTTGCATTTGGGGGAGCCACTCTTAAACAGCCAGAGCCAGAGGGAAGGGAAGTAATGTGATAAGCCTAAACATCTGGCCTCAGATCAAACCAGCAGACCAACTGCATAGAGTCTGTGCCACCCACCACTTGGCCAGGAGCTGTGGGAATCATCCTGAATGTCCTACAGTCATTCGATGCAAAAATTGCATTAACTTCCCTGTATCAGAGGGCAGTTCCTGAAGGTCCTGTAAACACCTTTTTGTGGGGATGGGAGGAGCAGGATTCAGTTTGGAATCAGCTTCTTAGCATGAGCTGTGTTTCTCTCAGTGCTCTATTTTAACTTTGCTGGTGTCTTCTGCAATTGTGACAATCCCCTCGAATATGACTCATTTCTGCTTGTGGGACTTTTTTTCTTGCATTCAGCCCTGAATTGGGAAATGAGCTGAGCCAAGGGGAAGCCAGTGTCTGCTTGCAAATGCTGGCAACCTTCCTCTGCAGCATGTGCAGCACAAACGAAGCCCAGAAGTTATGGGATGCCACAGGCACAGCATTTGCACAGGCCTGTGTCTTGGTAGGCACCCATGTGAATGTCTGGCATGCTTGGTGCCAAGTTGGACTCAGGGTTGTAACAAAATGGGCCAGAATCCAAGGAGATAAGCGAAGGGAATCCAATGGATTCCTGCCCACAAAACAGAGTCCTCCCAAATCCCTATCTGCAGTGCATTGGTTGTATCACAAAGCAAGCCTAGCTGGCCACCTTTAAATATTGTAGTTAGAAGTCTACAGTCTTTTGTCTACTTGGAAATTGGGGGGCCGGGCCAGGTTAGGGTTACAAGGTATGTAACAAAGCTACAAAGGAAGGCTCTGCTCCGGAGGAAAGCATGGAACTGATTGTAGAGAAGTCAAGATAGGACTGGGGGGGCAGCTGGTCATGTGATCCCTGCTTTGTCCTGGGTGGTGGGGGTATAACCCACATAGATGCCTCCTAACTTAAGTGAGAAATGCAGATCCTACACATGAAGAGTACATGTTGAAAAGTGGCACAGTGGAACACACAGCCCTGGATTTGAGACTGCCTGCTTTTCAATCCTTGGTCCCCAGATACACTTACCTGGGTAGAGCCATAGCCTCCTCCATAGAATCTCTGCTCTGTTAGCCAGTGGGCAATGGGGGTGACCAGATCAAACTTCTTCAACTGGAGCAGAGCCATCAGACCATAAGAGGTGGCCTCAATGGAGTACAGCTTGGAGTTGGGGTCAGGCCAGTGGGTTCCTGCATAGCAAAGCAATGGGACACAAGGAGCAGGCGTTTTGCACATTGAGACTCAGCATGGGGGCGGCAGGGCCCAGACTGCCTTGGCCTATCTGGTGTCTCAGGGAGCAGGCTGGGGGCGAAACAGCCAAACCTGCACTTGTTAAGAGCCTCCCCTTTCCAGTCTGCAACTCAGCCCAACCTATGAGCAGATCAGAGAGTACTTTTTACATTGATAGTGCTGCATGAAAATTCATGCATATCTCTTCTAATGCACACATCAATTTTTATTTATTATTTATTTATTTAGGAGACATCTATGCCACCCTATTCGCCAAAGCCTCGGGGCGGCTCACAACCATAAATAAACTTCAAAATAGAATAATATAAATTAACAATATAAATTAAGTCACCCTGGCCAAAAAATAAAATGAATAAATGATATTAACAATTAAAATAACATTTGAATAAAAAGGTTGAATTGGGCCTGGACTTCAATGGGAAGCCAGTGAAGCTGACAGAGGACTGGAGTCATGTGAACATAACGCCCAGTCCCCATCAGCAACATGGCAGCTCTATTTTGAACCAATTGAAGTATCCGGAACGTCTTCAAGGGTAGCCCCACATAGAGCGCGTTACAGAAGTCAAGTCGGGAAGTCACCAATGCGTGTGTCACTGTCACCAGGCAGTTGTACTCCAGGTAGGGGCGCAGCTGATGGATCAGCCGAAGCTGAAAGAAAGTGCTCCTCACCACCGCTGTTACCTGAGCTTCCAGTGAAAGCTCTGGGTCGAGGAGCACTCCCAAGTTGCAGACCTTGTCCCTAAGAGGGATTGCAACCCCATTCAGGACTAGGTTCAATTCACTCTCCCTGAAGCCAGATACACCAACCAACAGGACCTCCATCTTGTCTGGATTGAGCTTCAGTTTATTGGCCCTCATCCAGCCCATTACCTCGGCCAGGCACCGGTTCAGCACAGCCACTGCCTCACCTGCACTGGTGGAAAATGAGAGGTAGAGCTGGGTATCATCAGCGTACTGGTGATTCCGCAGCCCACACCTCCTGATGACCTCTCCCAGCGGTTTCATGTAGATGTTAAACAGCAAAGGGGAAAAAATGGACCCCTGCGGTACTCCATGGCATAGCTGCCATGGTGCAGAGCCATAGTGCCCCAGCACCACCTTCTGGAATCGGCCATTGAGATAGGAGTGGAACCACTGCAAAGCAGTGCCTCCGACTCCCAATCCCGCTAGCCTATCCAGAAGGATACCATGGTCGATGGTATCGAAAGCCGCTGAGAGGTCCAGAAGAACCAACAGGGATGCACTCCCCCTGTCCTTCTCCCTGCACAGGTCATCATACAGGGCGACCAAGGCAGATTCACTACCGTACCTGGGTCTGAAGCTGGACTGAAATGGGTCCAGATAATCAGTTTCATCCAAGAGTGCTTGGAGTTGTCCCACCACCACCTGCTCCAACACCTTGCCCAGAAACAGGATCTTGGCCACTGGTCTATAATTAGTGGCCATCCCTGGATCCAGTGACGCTTTCTTCAGGACCGGTTGGACTACCACCTCCTTTAAAGGGGCAGGTACCCTATCCTCCCTCAGAGAAGCATTAACCACTTCCAAGATCCAGATCCCAGTCCTGTGCTTGGCGTTGTTGATTAACCAAGATGGGCAAGGGTCCAATAGGCAAGTGGTGGGACGTACTCGTCCAAGCACTTTGTCCACATCATCAGGCCGCAATAACTGAAATTCATCCATTAATTTTGGGCCAGACGGCGACATTGGTATCTCCCCAGAAGCCTCTGAATCACTAGTAGAGTCTAGCTCATGACAAATCTGAGCGATTTTCTCCCTGAAATGCTTGGCAAAGTCGTCACAGCGGGCCTTTGAGGGTGGAACCAGATCTTTCTCAGGGCCAGGACGGACCAGGCCTTGTACCACTCAAAAAAGCTCTGCTGGACGGCATTTTGAGGAGGCAATGGAAACGGAGAAGAATTTCTTTTTCGCCGCCCTCACCACCACAGCATAGGCCCGATAATGGGCTCTTAAGTGTGTTCGGTCAGATTCATCCCGTGATCTCCTCCAACTACGCTCTAGCCGTCTCCCGGCCTGCTTCATCGCCTGCAATTCAGATGTATACCAAGGGGAAGAGTGGGCTCTGCCTGGTGGGACAGGACACTTAGGAGCGATCGTGTCAACAGCCCTAGTCATCTCCCCATTCCACAGTTCGACCAGAGACTTGACAGGAGCACCAGTCTTGTCAGCCGGAAACTCCCCCAGGGCCTTCAGGAATCTGTCCGGATCCATCCGGCTCCGGGGGTGGACCCACACAATTGGGTCCACACCCTTACAGAGGGAGAGGCCTCTCTCGAGCACAAACCTCACAAGGAAGTGATCTGACCATGACAGGGGTGTCAGACATAAATTCCTCACCCTCAGACCACCCTCGTCCTGCCCCATCGAGAAAACCAGGTCCAGAGTGTGTCCACGTTCATGGGTCGGGCCTGTGACATGTTGAGACAGCCCCATGGACGTCATGGAGGCCATGAAGTCCTGAGCCGCCCCGGTCAGACCAGTCTCGGCATGGAGATTGAAGTCCCCCAAGACCAACATCCTGGGGGTCCTCAACACCAGGTCCGAGACGATCTCCGTCAGCTCAGGCAGGGAGACTGTTGGGCAGAAGGGTTCATGGTACACCAACAGAATCCCCAATCTGTTTCAATCGCCCAACACCAAGTAGAGGTACTCCAGCCCTGGTCTCGAAGGGACTGGAAGTCCCGTGAGGGAGATGGAAGCTCAGTAAACTAAAGCGACCCCCACTCCCCTCCCCTCCAGGCATGGACGGTGCTGAACCAGATACCCGGGTGGGCACATTTGAGAGAGGGCGACACCCCCCCCCCACCCAGGTGTCCGTTATGCAAGCCAGGTTGGCCCCCTCATCCCCAATCAAGTCATGGATGAGGGAAGATTTATTGTGGACCAACCTGGCATTAAGCAGCAGCACCGTCAGACCCGAGGGGCAGTTGACAAGACTACCTGGAACCCTCTGGCTGGGGGCAGAACCAGAAGAAGGCATGGGTGTCAGCCATCTGTCCCTCCTTCTACGTGGACACATTAAGCCCCCACCGCTGTAACGTCCATTGCCCGTGACCACCCCAATTTTACTTTATGCATTTTTGAATGTGTACATCACAAAGTGTGCTTATGGACATTTTTCAAATTCATACATTCTATGCACATTTATAACACTAACAGTCCATGTGGTTTGGTTGCCAGAGATCTCAGTTCTAGGTCTGGGTTCTAATCCCCACCAGGCATAAAGCCCCCTGGGTGACTTTGCGCCAGTCACAGCCTCTCAGCCCAACCTTCCTCATAGGGTTGTTATTGTGAGGAGAAAACAGAGAGGAGGAAAACCTTGGGTAAGCTGCTTTGGATTCTTTGCAAGAGGAAGAAAGGCAGCTTATAAATGAATTTTTGTTTCATGAATCACAGCACAAACTGAGAAATGCAAAGACTTCAGACCACAGATTGCATTTGGATCCACAGTGCTCAGATCCAGGAGGTCCAAATGGGATAAGCTCTGGTCAAAATTGAACTGAAATTGATTTCTCATCCACAAAGTACATTATTAGGGGTGAATCCTAGGTTAGGAAACTGGCTTGTATGATTTGTATGATGTATAGGGGGTTTAAAGGATCACAGCGTTGGGTTTTGCAGCCCAGCTTGCAGTGACATAGGACTTCAGGCAGGCTTGTGTGATCTCCACTGCCTGCCTTGGCAGGAATTTACTCACCATCTGAAAGGGCAGTCAGTTTTGTGACAGGTACTTCCCTCCCCAGCAGTGACAGTACGTAGGCGGTGATGGTAACTGTGTAGCTTTTCTGAAGACTGTCCAGCTTTTGAGTTAGGTAGTCTCCCGACTTCCTGATGCTGCTGTCCAACTGCTGCAAAAGGTCAAATCAGAGGGACCCATATATGAGAATCAGGCAGGAGGGGGAAAGCAAAGAGTCAAGCCATGAGGCTGGCAGCTGAGGTCCTCGCACAGAACCCCTTGAAAAGGTAGGAAACCAGGCTTTTCCTGGATCAGCAATCCTGACAGTGACTTCACTCACCGTAACACGGTTCTGGCAGATGCCTTTGGCTTCTTGCAGAGCAATTACTACAAAGGCTGTCAGAGACACTGCCATCTCAGAACCTTGGTAGCCACCCTGGGGAGACAAAAGATAGGAGTTATGCCCAATTCTAATGGGAGTTGTCGTGATTCAATGCCCACCATCATCCTGCGAACCATTCCCAGGTCTCCTGTCATGTATGCCCTGCTTATGACCCTTTGCAAGTGCTTGGCTGGTAGTTGCTGGAAACAGAATATTTCACCTGATCCAGCAGAGAGGTTCTTAGTGGATACAGCAGTGGTGTGTGTGTGTGTGTGTGTGTGTGTGTGTGTGTGTGTGTGTGTGAGAGAGAGAGAGAGAGAGAGAGAGAGAGAGAGAGAGAGAGAGAGAGAGAGAGAATGAGAGAGAGAGAATGAGAGAGAGAGAGGAAGCTGCCTCAGACCATCAGGCCATGGGGGGTCATCTTCTTCAGCTTTGTCTATACTAACTGGCAACATTTTTCTATTCTTCAAGTCAGCATTCTTTCCATCCTCTTCCTGGACACTGAACCCGGGACCCTTTGTATGAAAAGCATGAGTGGTGTGTTTCTAAAAGTCAGGACTGAGGCATAGAAGGGGAATGAACTTAAAGCATGTTTGTAGGGCTAGAGGGAGAAGGTGGTCATAGATGTCTATTAATGACTGCCAGTCAAGATAGGTAAATGCAACATCCAGGACCATCCATGAAAAATGTCTCAGAATGTCAGAGACTGAATACAGGCAGTGGAGGGCTGTTGCTTCCATGTCTGTGAGTTTCTCAGAAGTCTCTGACTGGTCACTGTGGGAAACAGGAAGCTGGGCCTCTGGCCCAAACAAATAAGAAGGTTCTTAAGTTTTTTTAAAGCGGTCTTCCCCATTCAAGTCCGGCCTGGGTGCTTTGGACTCCCAGCATTCTTGACCATAAGCCGTGCTGGTTGGGGAATGGCAGAAATGGAAGTCCAAAACTTCAGGAGGGCAGAAAGTTGGGAAAGGCTGTTCTGGTGCCTACTGCATGGGACTGCGGTGACTATTAGAGCCACACCAGCAGGGCAGTCATTACACCCTTCCAATGTCTAGGGCATGGGGCTGTGTTGTTGCTCTGCACGTGCACGTGCACTTTCTCACACTCAGATCCAACCAACTCCTTCCCTTTGTGGCCATATGCATGACCACTTGCCAGAGAATGGGATGGATCCTCTGTATGTCTATTCATACTTCATACTGAATTCAGAATGACAATCTTCAGGAGGAATGCTTAGCAAGCAAATCAAGAATGAGTTTGAAATCACCTGGACTAAAATGTGTCCAAATGGGTAAGATATGGGCTGCAAATGGCCAGCTGTTGCAGCTAGTTAATTAGGGAGGGGGCTGGGAGGGACACATCATTCTGGCAGTGCCTCTGTCCCAGCCTCCTGCCTGGAAGCGTGGCAATTAGATGGCCAATGACTCGAGAGCCCCCCGGCTGCTTTGCAGGGAGGAAGGAGCCTGGTGGTAGAGGACAGGGGATATTATCACAATATTGAATAACTTCAGGGGACATTACAGGAAGTGCTTTGCAAAAACCAAATGTGCTGTTTGCAAGCTAAGTACAAGCATTCTCTCTCCAGTGTGCAGTGGTGAGAAGTGTGGCAAGAATTAGCAAGAAAATACTATTTTCTTAGTTAATACTTAGTTAATACTAATTTCTTAGTTAATACTTAGTTAATACAATAGTTAATACTATTGAATTTTATCTGGCCAGGGCGGCTTATTTTATATTGTGTGTGTATATATACATATATATATATTAAATTATTATTATTCTAATGTGTATATTTTAATTTATGTGGTTTTAATTTATTGTTGTAAGCCGCCCCGAGGCTTCAGCGAATGGGGCAGCATAAAATTTTTTTAATAAATAAATAAATAAATAAAACAAATGCCTATGATGGGGCCCCCAAAATTAGTAATCCTGAGCAGTAAGTCTTATCCCTTGATACATGGCACCCTTCTAAAGCAAACAGAATGTTGGAGAGCCCCTGTAAGACAGGCCTGCCCCTGTCCCCACAGAAGCTTTGCCATCTTACCACCATCTCCCCATGAATCACAGGTGCATCTTCCTTGAAGCGACCATCAGGGTACTGTTTTTCCAAGATGAGCCATTTTACTGCCCCACAGAGGACCTGGCGGTCAACAGAAATAAAAGCAGAAGCCATGGCAAAGACCTTTACCACGTACGCCGTTAACCTTGGGGAAGTAAAGGAGGGAGGCACAGGGTCAGCAAGAGATCTGCCACACTTTCACTGGAACAAGGCCAACCTCACAGGGGTTATCGAAGTTGGCTTTTGCATCACCCACACCTTTCCAAACTGAAAAGCATGCACACCACACTTTTTAAAAAAACCTCCTCTTGCTTCTTTTAAATCCAGGATTAATATGCACAATTCCAGACCAAACCATTGTCCTAACGGTTACTTGTGAAAACGGCCTGGTAGTATCATCCTATGCTTGCCTACTGGGAAGTTTTGTATCTTCCAGTAAGTTAAGTTTGTATGCAGTTGCAGCTCTAGAATGGTGCTTTGCCAGACACAAGGCTTACTATCCATACAAGCCTCAGATTTAAACTAGCTTAACAGTTACTTCCACATCTAAAATAACCCTCTGTGAGAGGGTTGCATGTTCTCTAATGGCAAATTCTCAGCATTTCTAACTAAATTAAAATTTTCAGCAAGCTTTGGGAGAAGCTATGACAGATAAACATGGTATGAGTGCAGTTTTCAGAGGCACACAGAATTCTGCATGATTCTACTCCCATCTCTGAGGAAAGAAAAGTCCCATCCAGGAAACTAATGCCTTTGAAACAAAGCATCTTCTCTAATGACAAGCAGCACGGGATGTATAGCTGAACAACCCTAAACATCAGTCTCCCAGGGTGGGCCTGGGTTTTAGAGATGAATAGATTTTGTTAAATTGATTCCATCTGTGTTTCTCTGATTGTCTGTCTTTCATTCTGTCATCCACTCATTGATGGAACTGTTTAATTTTGTACCATTTAATTCTACTTCCCATTTTTGGCAAGGAGAACTCCCCACTCTCTTTGTGCAAGCAAATCCTGGAATTGCTCTATTCACTTACAAAAGGGAATTTAATGATTTAAATTTCAATGATAAATGGAAGCTCTATTACATGCAGTTTAATTAACAGGGAACAAAAGGAAGCTCATAAAAATATTGTTGACAATCTATAAATGACTTGAAATGATTGGAAAACTTATTGGTTTGGAGAGCCACAATTATCTTTTTGTAATCTTCAACAAAGTACTGAATGATAGAAAGATAGAAATTTTTGATTTTTTTTTGGAAGTTGCAGGTTATGAATTTACATGTTATATTTTTATAAGATCCTTTGGCATTCTTATCTTTTACATTTTTCTTCTTTTATAAATTTTATTTCTTTTAAGGAAACAATATTTTTAAAGGGGACCCCAGCTTTGATGGTGTTCCATCCTGGCCTTGTGAGTGCCATGCTGGAGACCCCAGCTCCATGCTCTCTGCTGGGGACAAACAACAGGGGAGAGTCATTGCCTTCATGTTGCTTTTCTTCTAGGGTCTTTGGAGAGCTACCGCTCCAAACAGAATACTGGACTAGGCAGTCTTGGTTTGAATAGCCAGGAGGCATTTTTATGGTCTAACAGTACTCAAATGCATTTCCCCAACACACACATACACTCCTTCTATTGCCACTTCCACCCACAATGGTTTACCAGGTGCTTGAAGGCCGATATGTGAAGGCTGCATAGGAATTGTCCTTCTTCCGGTAAGCTAGCTGCTGGGTGTATCCTGAGAAGAGGGAAAGAGAAAGATGCATCGTTATGGCTTATTATGCTCTATACTTACCCCAAGTGGTATTCTTCTCCCATATGAACCCACCCGCCCCAGAAGGATCTGGGAAAGAGAACCTGCTCTTAAATTCAGGAGGTGAGACTTCAGTTCCAATTTGGGCCCTTTCTGTCATGGTCTTTTTATTTTATTTTATTTAAAACTTTTGTATGCCGTTCCTTATGCATGGCATCTCAGGACGGCTTACAATCATTAACCAACCTCACAAAGAGGCTCAAAGAAAGAACAACAACAATAGCAATAATAGTTTTCATTCCCTTGTCCTCAGGTTTCAGGTAGTCAGGTTTCAGAAATAACATTTTGAGATTACTGAATTTGTTTGCCACTGCTCTTTATTTTGTTGTTAATTAGATATTTGGGAATCCTGAAGAACCGTGATTAAATACACAAATGGGGTTGGAGTGGTCTCTGTGTCCATTTCACTCCTGACACCAATCTCCTGGCCATGCCAGGGCAATGACCACAGGCATCCCCACAGCTCTAGCCACCTACAAACTTGCTATGTGGTTTTTCACTTGGGGACTGCAGGCTGCTCCCTACCCTAGAAGTGGGATCTCCTACATGTTTCACTTATGTCTCTCAAAGGCAGTCTGGGCACAGTCCCTTGGGGCCATGGCTATCCAGGAGCTAATCAGATGTTCATCGGGTAGCCCAGTGTTCCCAATGGTAGTCTTACCTTTTTTGATGATGTTGATGGCCTCCTCACGATGGTTCAACCCTATCCTCTGCCACTGCTCAGTAATGTCCAGATAGTGGGTGGCAATCACTGTGGGGGTTAGACCGATCATGTTCTGTTCCCCACAACCAGAGGGGATCCGGATGAGGTGCTTTAGGTTGGCCCCATCAATGGAGTTCTCTATTGTCTCACCCACAATGTCTCCTAGAAGTGAGAGTGGTGGCATAATGAACCTTTTACAAATTATCACCTTATTCAGCCAAAACCCCACTCTTCTAGAGTAAAGCACAGGCTTGTACCCTCCACAGGTGTATACCTACAGTTCCCATCATTCCAAGTTATCTGCTTGGAGATGATGGAAGTTTTAACCTAATATATCTAGGTTAACAAAGGCTAGTATGGCACATCTCACTACCCGACCAGAGCCTGTGGCCCTTTTGGTTCACTTCCCTGTTGCATCAGCAATGTGAGGAGTTGTGATCCTTTCTCTCCTTTCCAGGCAGAGGTGGCCAGCCTCTGTGCACCCTCCTGTATTACAGTCTACCAGCCACTGGAGAGCAAGGCCTTGCCCTCATTGTCTTTGCCTGGCTTTGGTTCCCTGAACTGAAATCAAGGGCCAGAGAAGGGTTGTTTGCATCTCCCAAATGGAAACCTTACTTACCACCCAATTTTAAGGCTATGGATAAGGGACACCCACACCCAATAACCCAGCAGATTCCAAATTGTAAGCTGCTCTCCCTCTGGCAGATTTCACCTGGATATGGTCTTCACCTGTCACACTGATGAGTCTCACTGGCTCAGTGTTGGGAACTACTTTGGCAAGGTCTACAGGTGCAATTTCCACCAGCTGCTCCGCAGAAGCTGCAGGGAGAACAAGAGATACACAGAGGGGCTTTTCAGATCACCCCTGTCCTCAGCATTCCTCCAGCCCCAGCAGGCACATTGCAGTTTTTTTCAGGTACTTTCCATTCTGCTCTTCTTTCCATGCTGCAATAGTTGGATGGCAGGATGCTGTTCCACACAGATTCCCTTACCCTCTCCTCAGAATATCATACCTGACCCTTGACCTGATGGATCTAGAATGACAGTCTTGACAGTCTCGAAGATTTTCATCCCTTCAGGCTAGAAGAAGAAGAATTGTCGTCATTGTCACATTTCTCCATCTTGGATAAAAATGAGTCTTTGACTCTAAGATGACACTGTTTAATGCACCAGCTGTGCTTGCATGTGGTGGTAAGTGAGCCTCAAGAACTCTTTTGCAGGCACAGAGAGCCTTGCAGCAATAGAGCAATCAGGGCAGGACTTTGGGGCAGAGGTCCAGGCTACCATTCAATAGAATGAGCAGGAAAGTTCCCCAGTGCAGCAGAGGTGGCTTGCCACACTTAGAAGTAAATAATGTAACACATGGGGTGCAAGCCTGTGGATAGGAAAAAGGCCTATGACTCCCAGCAAGCCTCACGAGGGTTATTGGGAGTTGCAGAGCTTTTTTTAATCTAAACATGCATAGGATTATGCCCTTAACCACTCAAGACCACCATTTGATGTAAATTAAGAGATATTGTTCCATAAGAGGGGGCCCTTTTAGACTCATAAGTCCAGAGTCTAAGGTGACCTAAGTGTGCTACTATTCTGTAAGAGCAGGATACTACCAAGGTGAAGCTATGCAAAGTGAAAACTCTTCGTCAAAAGCTGAATCCTTGCTCAAAAAAGGGAACAAAAGGAGATGAAAAGAAAAATAAAGAGCTTATCATTAAAAGTAGTAAGACCAGCACCAACCACAAATTATTCAAATAGGTCAGAAGGAAATCTGTGAATGAGATTGTTGGATGACAACAGAATTAAAGTTGTGATAGAGGAGGATAAGGAGTTTGCTGAGAAGCAAAATGAATTACGTGTCTCTGTCTTCACTGCAGAAGATGTAGAGCAGGGGTCATATTTATATTTTGCCTCTGTTTTTGATTTAAAGATATAACAATTTGACACTTAAGATGCATGAACATTGGGCAATATTTCATAGCTGACATGAAATGGTGTGTTGTATTTGATCATTTGTGTGATCAATAACATTTGTGCTTGATAATAACAGGGTGCTTTCCTCCATAGATTAACATGAACTTATGTCTAATTCAACATAGTGGTGCTTATTTCTAAGTAAAGATGCAAAGGATGGTCTTATTAGAATCTGACATAATTTGAAGATGGAACACACTTGTATTTAGCACTTAACCTGACAAAATAAGCAATCCTAGAATCATAGAACAGTAGAGCTGGAAGGGGCCTATAAGGCCATCCTCACTGCTAGACATCCTTGGCAGATGGCTGTCCATCTGCCTCTTGAATGTCTCTGGTGTGGGAGAGCCCACAACTTCCCCAGGTGACTGGTTCCATTGCCTTTACCACTTCAACTGTCAGAATGTCCAGCCGGACTCTGGCTTCATGTAACTGAAACCCATTATTCAGGCCCTGCATTCTGGCATGAATCAAAAGATACCTACATGACGAAACCATTTGAATTGTGAAAGTTGAGGGTGGGGGGGTGTTATATCATTAAAATGAATTGTGAAACGTGAAATTATGGCATACATAAAGTACGTGTGTGTGTGTGTATTTTTCTCAGCTATATAAAGTCCTACCCCCAAGATACATATGTATCAGTCTTTATTTTTCTGTTTTTTCTGTTCCTTTTTCTCTATGTGGCCTGCTAAATGACACGGCATTAGCTTGCTCCACTGTGAATATACATCCTGTTGACACTTCTGCAAAAGAAGCAGTTCCTAACTAGAGCACATGGTTTGGTTTAAAATCTTATGGTGTCAACCCTGATAAACATACTCAGCAACTCTAGCTGAGGATATAGTCCTCCATCTTTATTTTTGCAATGTCACTTACCACCACCCGGAGCTTTTTCCTTACTCCATCACCTTCTCTCTGCCCCCTTATGACGGCTTGCATTTCAATTTCTACTTCTCCCAGCTCCAGAGGAATCACGACGTAAGTGGCATCTCGAGAGGTTTCAGCTTTGATCAGAAAGTGCTGTCGGAAATTCTTTGACTGAGTACTGGGACTGCAGATTTTTTCATTGTATACCAGTTCCATTCGGATCTACAAAATGAAAGCAGCCCCGTGAATGGAACTTCCACTGGTACTTATCTGCTAACATTCTCTCCGACAAGCTATAAGGGCACTTCTGGATCCTCTTACTGTGCCATCATCCCGTCCCACGGACTGGTCCAGTTGTGCATCAATCACCATGGTTAGTCTGTCCCTATCCAGGGATGAGTATGGTTGGCACACCAGCTGATGGTGGCAGGGGGTACTCCGAGCCTCTGCGTGCATCTTCAGTGACAAAGCTGGGGGAACCTCCAAGTTATTAGTCCCCACCAAAAGCTATAACATGCATGATCTCTCCCTAATCAGGTGTCACAGAGAAATAGAGCTGGGTGTCATCAGCAAACTGGAGATTTCTTACCCCAAATCTCCAAATGGCCGCTCACAGTAACTTCACTGTGATGCTATGTTCATTATACTATTATTTAACAATATTATATTAACATGTCACATTATATTTAAAAACATCAAGGAAAAAATTATGTCCTGTGCCCCTCTGCTTTTCAACAGCTAGGGTGCCAAGGCTCAGTCTCCCAATATTTTGCTCCGGAACCTGTCCCATAATAAGAGCTCAACCACTGTAAAAGGGTGCCCCTAACTCCCAGCTCATGGTGGCAATCCATGGATACTGAGGGCAGTGGTGATATCAAAAGTTGCTGGGAGATAAAGAAGTAACAGGGCTGAAGATTCCCTGCCCCACTTTCAAAAGGTCAAGCCATCAGAACAACCAAACCTGATTCTCTCCCAAAACTGCTCTTGAACCTAAACTTAATTGAATCATCTTCCACATATATCCCTCCCATGTTTTCTCACAATTTTGTAGAATCCCTCTTTCTTCTTATTTTGGATATTCTATGAAGGAAAAAAGTCAGAATAGCTGCACAATGCCTTTGGAATGATAAACTAGAAGCCCTCTGTCTAGAAGCTGTCCTAAGTGAAGATTAGTGAGGATAAGAATACCTTTTTATGTGAGGGTAAGAATACCTTTGAAATAAGTCTTTTAAATAGTAAAATTGCATTATGGATTGAGAATAAACCCAAGTTAAGCCAAGTCTTATACTTCTGGTATTCATCAAACTCATCTTGACATTTCAGCCTACGTGAAGACATGTTGAACAGCCCAATTCCAAGTTCTACATGGGTTGTTATCACACCTGGATTTGCAACCTAAATTTTATTCGTAATGGAGAAATTTATCCAGCCCAACTCATCATTTGAAGATTCAGGCTTTTCTTTTGCACAAAAGACCCTGATACACTGAAGTCATGGAAAAGAATATTCTACTCTTGCAAGGGAGCATTGTATTCATGCCAACGTATTTGTGGAATATGATGTGTTGTGTTTTACAGTGCTTACCATGAGGAAGATTTTAATTCAAAATTTATTGGATCAAATAAATGGTCTTTTACACACCTCTTCTTGTCTTTCTTGGTGGCCTTGCAGGAGGCACAGGACCTCCCCAAAGCATGACCTAGGGAGTAGAGTTTGCTAACACTAGCTAGACCTGCTACATCAAGCAAAGCTGGCCAGAAGGAAATTCATTCAAAAACGAGATTTGACAAGAAGTCAGGACTTCTGGTTCTGCATTTCTGCTCTGCATTTGCCAGTGTGAGGCAATGGCTGACCTATTAAGCCCACAATAGTTCCACTGAAACCAACCAGTGGATACCTAGTTGAGTTAGCTAGTTAAAAGACTTAGGAAAACCTAGGCATTAGTTTTGTTAATAAGCATACTAGAGTTGGGTAATGTAGGTCAACTTCTGTGTTTCCTGTGCATGTGACTTTGAGTTGATGGCCACCAGATTCCTTTATGTGGCCTGCCAACTGCTTTGAAACTGATGATACCAGGCAGATGTCAGTCAGAACGGATGCCTGGGAAAGAAGTGGGAACTAATGCACTGTTACATCTATCACTAACTCCCCGGCAAGGTCAAGTTACCCTGACAAGCTGCAAGGACTCACATTGAGATTCCATCTTTCGTAGTTATACATTACAACTCGGATAGCCACCTGCTCATTGCGCACAACAGAGTAGGGAAGACGTAGATCAATAAAGAAACCTTTCTTCACCATCATGTCATAGGGGTCAGCCACGCAGATACCTAATTGGTTCAATGGAAGAAAATACAGAGCTTTAGCAATCCATCATGAGAAAGAGACAAGTAAAATGGCTGTTGGGTCACTAGGCAACTCTTGGCTTGGGTAATCTGTCTGGAAGCTTTAAAAAATGGTCAGGATTCTGATTCCAGCTGCTCACCTGAGGGTTGTACCTGCTGATATTAACAGGAGATGCAGCTAGTGTTGGGTGGGGTTGCACTGCCCTTCAAAGGCTGGGTTTGCACCTTAGATCTGCTTCTGGATTTGGTGATATCTATGGGAACACAGCGAGGGCGGGGGGACAGTAGGAGGAATGCTGTACTCTTTACTAGCTTTGGTTGGTATGTCAACTGCAATTCTGTCTTGGAGAAATTGATTTATGGCATCCAATCTACTGTAATGTGTTCTAGGTGGGGAAGCTTTGAAGATGGCTCTGAGGAGGTCAGCTGGGGTAGAAGGTGGCTGATCCAGGTGAGTGCACATATGATGCCAATGTTGCACTCGCTGCCCTGGTTGTCAGTATTTTCCAAGCACAGTACAAAGTGCCACTTTTGAACTTTAAAGGAGGATGGGGCAACTTGCACCTCTCCAGATGTTTTTGCCTACAGCTGCCATCAGCCCTCATCAACCCAAGCAATGCTGAGGGATGATGGGATTAGTAGGCCAAATATCCAGCGGAAGACAAGTTGCCCACCCTGCTAAAGTCTTAAACTGTGTGGGTCCAGGATATCTGAAGGACCCTTATGAAGCTGCCTATATGTTAATATCATTGTCAGAGGCCCTACTTATTCGCCTGTCATTAAGTTGTGTAAGGCTGGTTGCCACTAGAGATAGAGGCTTCTCAGTTGTGGTCCCTACCCTATGGAACTCCCTCCCAAGAGATGTCTGTTTCCATCTGCTTTTACTTTTCTTATTTATGTAAGCCGTTCTGAGGCTCTGCGAAAGGATGGCATACAAATATTCTAAATAAATAAATAAATACTAAGAATGCTTAAAAATGTATTTTTTCTTTGGTTTTAACAAAAAGGTTTGTTGCTGCTGCTCCTCTTTTTCATCTTTTGCTGTTTTGATATGGCCTATTTTAACAAGTTCACTCTTACATTTTTAAAAACTGTTCTATGATTTTGAGACCTTAGAATTGCACATTTTATATTGTAAGCTGCCTTTGGAAGATAATTTTGGAAGGCAGCTTAGAAACCCACCAAATAAACCAAACAAGTAAACAAACAATCAAAACAAGGTGAGTTAATCAGAGTACAGAAGAAAAGAAATTTCAGTAGGCCCAGCTTTTCTTGCCTGTGCAATGACAAGTGCATCTACTGAAATTCTTAACACTTTCTTTGGCAGCACCGAAGAGAGTCTAGGAATCCAGCTTTGCCCAATGTTGGCCTTTTCACCAAAGGCCAGTCTCTCCTTAAAGTGCTTAACCAGTCAACTGAACCCTGGTCAACACCAAACTTGCAGATGCCTTGTGCCTCTCACCTTTTGTCTGGGAGAGGCTGATGGCCAACACCTCCCAGGTAGTAATGGAGTCCTTCAGGTATACAGGAACATTTTTGGAAGAAAGCCTGAAAATATGAGAGCAGGTGATGGTAAAGGTAGTAGAGGACTGCTGTAGGGATTCCATCAATTGCCTCCTGGAGACAAGGGTCACTGTGCCCTTCCTCACACAGTAATCTGACCTTTCTTTCTGAGGAAATGGCAGTAGTACACCAGATCAGCTGCTTCCCTCCCACAGCTGATGCTCTCTAAAATAACAGGATCCCACCTGAGGAAATGGGGTGCATGGGGCTATCCTGCCTAAGGATACTCTTACACACACACACACACACACACACTCACTCCCTGCAAGCAGGGAATTCACAGGTGAGGGAGAGAGAGTTCTGGGCTAGTTCGTTATTGAAAGGAATGCTTTTGTGGGATGGAACATTCCATCTACAGGTTGAAACATACAATCAGGAGAAGGCATAATCACCAGGATAGGTTTGGGGGACTCCAGCTAGATTATCAAAGAATAGAACCCAGGAGGAAAGCAAGACATTTCTGTGCAATTGCACTAAAGCATCTTCCATTTTAATAAGGGAGAACATTTTGCACAAGAAAACAAAGTGTGAAAGCAGTCAGTTATCCATTCTGGGATGCGTTCTGGACTGCACTCCTTGCACCCAGCGCTGTCTGTTTAGATGTTCTGTCAGTGCTAACTAACAGAGGCACATTGCTTGGTGTCAGTGGGCTCAGGTCTGGCAGTAGACCCCATGCCCCTCACTCCCTACTCCTCCAGGGTAGCTCTTAAGCACTGGTGTGAACTTTACTGCTCTGCAGCATCACCCTGTTGATGGCCAGAGGGGGTACCCTTGTGGACCAGGTGATGTGGGGTACAAATAGGGGTCCTGGATGGTTTTATGTAACCGTTCAAGCTCAGTCCAGTCTGGGTAGGGGATGGGGATGGGGGTGTGGGTAGGGGATGGGGCTTTATCATGTTACACGATTCTAGCTAATTTCCTGAAGTCCTCGCTGGTTTGCACAGACCCTTGCTACCTGCACAGTCTATATCTGTTCACTTTCTTCCCCCTCGATTCATGCCCAAATGTAATTAATATTTTGAACAAGTGAATCATAGGAGCAGAAGAATATATGCACAAGAAGTTTATTTGGGCTAATCTGTTTAACTCATAATTTGTTCATGTAAGAAAAAGACAGGTTTTCTTACCTGTAACTCTCATTCTTTGAGTGGTCATCTGTGCATTCACACATATGGGCTCTTTGTGCATGCGTGGAGTGGTTTTGGGGAAGATTCTAAAGCTGATTACGTAGTACTCGTTGGGAGCCCGGCCCTCAGTGCAGCTAGTATGAGGGTAGGGCTCTGGCCAAGACCTCAGTTCAAGCCGAGACTACCATCATCATTGTGTCACTGATGCAGAATAACCCACGTGTCCAGAGACACCAGAGGGGATGGCGGGTCTTTGAGGAGTCTTTGAGGAGGTATTGGGTGAATGCACAGGTGACCACTCGAAGAATGACAGTTGCAGGTAAGGAAACCTGTCTTTATTCTTTGTGGTCTCTGTGCATCACATATATGGGCAACTGATGAGCTTACCTCAAGGTGGAGGGTGGTGTTGCTCAGTGCTGCAAAGCAGAGAGGACGGATCTGCTGAAGGTGCACTCCTCTCTTGATTTGACATCGAGGCAGCAGTGTCTAACAAAGGTCAACAGATTTGATCATATCGTTGCCTTACAGAGATCAGTCAGGGACACTTCAGCATAGAGTGTGGTGGAGGTGGACATAGCTCTAGTCAAGTGAGCTTTGACAGGTCCAGAAAGCCAAAGGCTAGAGAGGTCATAGGCCAGACTTATGGTATGGACAATCCACCTAGAGAGTCTTTGAGGAGATATTGGGTGTCCTCTGCGTGGCTCACCATAAAGGATGAACAGCCTTTCAGTCTGTCTGAGAGGTTGGATTCTTGATTTATAAAAGACAAGAGCCCTTCTAATGTTGAGGGAATGTAAAGCAGTCTCTATAGAAGTAGACGGATTCTGGAAGAATGAGGACAGAATTACCAGCTCATTAATGTGGAAGCAAGATACTACCTTAGGCAGGAAGGTAGGATCAGGCTGGATGATGACTTTGTCTTTATGAAAGATCGTATATGGAGTGTCAGTCTGGAGGGCTACCAGTTCAGCTGCTCAACGGGCAGGAGTAATGGCCATGAGAAAAGCTGTTTTCCATGACAGGAGGCGAAGATCACATGAATGCATAGGCTCAAAGGGAGACTTGGTAAGTGCATGAAGGATGACAGACAGGCTCCACGATGGAAGTGGATGTTTGAGAGGAGTTAAATTCAGGATCCCCTTGAGAAATTTGTGGATCAGGGGATGTGAGAAAGTTGAACGTCCTTTGATTGGGTTGTGGAGAGCCGAGATGGCAGCCATGTAGACCTTAACTGACGAATAGGAGAGACCTCTTTTGTATAAGGAGTTCAAACTTGAAAGAGTTTGAACTGGAGAAGCTGCGGCTGGAGAGAAATTATGCTGGTCCACGAAGGCCCCACAGGTTGTCCATTTCCCAGTTTATGACTTGCGAGTGGACGGTTTAAGTGATGCGTCTAGCATGAACTTGAGGTCAGGAGGGACTAGGTCTGACAGATTCTCCATGCCATGAGATGGAGTGTCGATAGGTTGGGATGGAGAGTTCTACCATGATCTCGAGAGAGAAGGTCATCTCTGCAGGGTAGATGCCAGAACGTTTGTTTGGAAAGGTCAAGCAGGAGGAGGAGCCAGTGTTGCCTGGGTCACTAAGGAGTGATGAGGATCGCATTGGTACGATCTCGAGAAATCTTTGCTAGGACCTTTGGAATTAGAGAAGGGGGGCGGGGAGAATAGATAAAACAGATTCCGTTCCAGGATAGGAAAAAGGCATCTCCTAGAGAGTGTCTGCCAAGACTGGCTCTTGAGCAGAACTGGGCACATACTGTGTTGTGTTTGGTAGTGAACAAGTCTATCTGGACCATGCTCCAATGGTCCCATAGGGTTTGAAGGACCACAGGATGGAGTTCCCACCCATGGCATGTGGTAAAAATCCTGTTCAAGAAGTTTGCTAGAAAATTGGTTGTGCCAGCTACATGTAGGGCAGTTAGTGTGGCCCACTGGGTTATGTACCAGTGCCAAATGGTTATGGCAAGGTGTGCTAGGCTGCTCGACCTGGTTCTGCCCTGTTTGTTTATGTATGCCACAACAGTAGTATTGTCTGTAAGAACTCTGATGTGGCAATCTTGGATATGATTTTGGAAGGCAACCAAAGCCTTCTTGATTCCCAGGAGCTCGAGGAAATTGATATGGTGGCAGCTTTCCTGGACTGGATGGTGGTCTGTCCACAATGGGTGCCCCAACCGAGGAGGGAGGCATCTGTCACAATAGTCACTTGAAGCTCCCAAGGGGAGAAAGGGACTCCAATAGCTGTAATGGTACTCTTTGTCCACCAATGTAGCGATTTCCAGACCCACGGAGGAAGATAGAGTGTGGTATGACATCAATCATTGGATCGAAGGACGCCAGGAACCAGAGTTGGAGAGGCCTCATGCAGAGACATGCTAGTGAAACAACTGAGGTTGCAGCAGACATACGTCCTTGAATGTGTTGGATCAATTTGGCAGTCAGTGAGGGGATGTCGATCAGGGATCTGACCACTTTGGACATGGTATGGAGTCTGTCCCGGGAGAGGAAGGCTTTTGCTGGTACGGACTTGAGTCTGGCTTCAATGAAGTCAATTGACTGAGAAGGAGAAAGGTGAGATTTAGTTGTATTAATGTAGAGTCCTAAACTGGAAAGGAGGGAACAAGTTAGCTGTGTCACCTTGATGGAAGCTTCACGTGAGGGAGCTTCAATAAGCCAGTCATCGAGGTAAGGATATACATGAATACCACAGAGGCACAGAAATGTGCAGACCACTGACATACATTTGGTAAGTACCCTGGGTGCTGTTGCTAGCCCAAAGAGGAGAAGGGTAAATTGGAAATGTTTATCGTCTATCTGGAAGCAGAGGAAATGTCTATAGGATTCCTCAATCGTAATATGAAAATAGGCATCCTTTAAATCAATCAATGTGCACCTTCAGAGAGTAGAGGAAGGATGTCCTGAAGGGATACCATCCTGAAACGTTTGGGTCAAATATACTTATTTAGAGAATGGAGGTCCATGATAGGATGAAGGCCTCCATCCTTCTTTGGAACTGTGAAGTACCTGGAATAGAATCCAGGATTTTTTGATAGTGCCAGTTCAATGGCTCCTTTATGAAACAGGGAGGAAATTTCCTGTAGCAGAGGTGGTGATGGAGCTGTTCGTTTTGGTACCATAAAAAGAGGGAATGTATGGAACTCGATACAGTATCCATGGGCGATGATGGAAAGGACCCATGAGACTGAGGTGATGGCAGCCCAAGTGTGGAGAAAGGGCTGGAGACAGTGGTTGAACATAGGAAAGCCAATGCAAGATGTTTGAAGGAGTCACAGCTGCCTCCTGGAATCGTCTGGGCACCTTCAGGAAGATCAAACTTGTGAGAGGGGATCTTGGTGTCTAGGCTGAGTGGCCGTACACTGTCTAGTAGTAGTAAAGGCAGGGGTTCTAGGTTGGTAGGAAGATCTGTGAACTTACGTGAGGCGTATGGGCTGTTGGCTGATTGAGCCCCATGTGGTATGCAGTGTTTCCGGCCTTCTGAACCGAGTCCATTTGGTCATCAGGGGTCTCATGGAACAAGCCAGTGCCGTTGAATGGCATGTCTTCTATTCGTGCTTTGGCCTCCCCTGACAAGCTGGAGGATCGAAGCCATGTGAAGCAGCAGAGACCTATTGCTCCTGACATATTGTGAGCACCACCCTCAGCTTGGTGTTGTGCTGTCAGGATCTCTTGTCTGGCAAGGTGAGTCTTGGGCATCTTTAGGTAGCAAGGAGCATAGGGATGCCATTCTGTCCCAAAGCATGAGGTGATAGCTGGCCATGGTAGCTTCGTAGTTGGCCATTTTTATGGACAGAGCTGAGGAGGAGTAGAAGCAGCAACCAATAGTGTCAAGGCGCCTGCCAGACAGAGTGGCATGTTCCCTTCTGGAGTGTGACTGGGCAGACTCTACAATGATAGAGTTTGGCCAGGGGTGTTGAAATAGTAACTCAGCATCTTTTTCTTGAACAAGATGCATTTTTGAGGCAGCGCAGAGGTGGGGACACAGATGCCGGAGATCTCCATGTGTGTTGGATCGCATCCAGCAGAGTTGGGAGCAGCGTAATGGTAATACTCCGGCAGACACCACATAAACAGCCTCAAAGACTGGGTCTTTGGCTCTCAAGGATTGTCCTAGACTATGAGCCATTCGGAGAATCTAGGATGCAAAGAATCCAGTGTTCTTAGGTCGGGATAGATCCAAAAAAGTCATCATAAGACCTGGCGGGACATTGGATTGCCTGTCTGGAGAAGATGCCATCAAGACCGAGGTATATTGTCCTTGTTCAGAGAGACCTTTGGTTGTATCAGTATGATGGCTGAGCAAGGAGGATGGAGGTCCCCTGTCTGCGATCCACAAAAAATTTGCAGGTCTTGAGCCAGTTGCTGGAATTCACTGCGAGAGCTGGGATCTGGCAAGGGGTCATGTTCCAAGCCCAATGGGCTTCAATGTGATCCTTGTCTTGAGCCAACAAATCTACAAAAAACTCGGAACTGAAATTCCCTTGACGTCTTGGGGGAGATCAGTGCTTTTTATGAGGAGTCTGGGCTGGGGGAGATTGAGAGCATTGTTTAGCTCTTTGTCTCTTGGGTTGGAGAAATACACTTGGTACTGAGGGTGAAGGCGAGGTGAGGCTCTGTACCAGAGGGTGGGCCGATTGAGGAGGCTGAACTGGCAACTCCCGAATTTCTCCTTCGGACACGAAAGTGCTCCTTGGAGGTTGAAATGGCTGTAGGATTGTCCCGGGTTCTCCTTGCTTTGGAGTGGTGCCGTGTCTCCAGTACACAACTCAGAGCCCGTATGGGCGTTTTTTGTGCTTCCCTTCTCTTTAATAAGGGTAAGCGACTTTTCTGCCTTCTTTTGTTTTGCCACCTTGGGCATTTTTCCCAGTGAGGGAGGTGGCAAGTCATCTGGGTTTTGGGCCAAAGCCACAGAAGTGGACAGCTGAGGGTCTTTGGTGTGTAAGGCATGGCTCAAAGTTCTGCTTTTAAACAGTCAGCCCAGTGTTTCCTTGGCTGCTTTGTAAAAGCTTGGCAGGACTCTCCCAGGCAAAGCAAACAAGGGGAGTGGCCGTTGGTGGGTAGGAGCTTGCTGCTGCATGCGATGCAGTTGCAGAAAGCAGCTTTCAGGGCCATTGCCTGGCCAGAAAGGTGCAATGGAAATCCTCAGCAGTCACGGCCATAGGATATAAGTAACCTTTTTCTTTTGCTTCGAGTAATAGAAAGGAGAGAGAGAGAGAAAACCTGACCAGCAGGAGCTATTACATATAACTCACGAGGTAAGTTGGAGAAGAACTTCCCGATGCATTCACAATGGTGGTCGAAGAAGAACTGAGGTCTCGGCTGGAGCCCCACCCTCACACTCGCTGCGTTGGGTGCTGGGCTCCTGCCAAATACTAATTAATCAGCTGTAGAATCTTCCTGAAAACTGCTCTACACATGCACAAAGAGCCCATATTTGTGATGCACAGAAACCATAAAGAATAATGTGAGTTTCCTTCATCAGAATCAGGATCTTTTTTAATGTCACAGAACACACTAATACATGGATAGCTTTGCTCATACCCATCCAAATCTGCCTCCAGTGGCAGGGTTTCCTCCATCCATAGCCAGCTCTCAGCAAAGTGGGTCCTCATCTTCTCTTCCGGTAGCTCAAAGCTGTCATCATCATCCTCTTCTTCTTCCTCCTCCTCCACTTCCCTCAAGTTAATTCTCTCAACTTCTCCAATAATGATATCACTTGACAGGAAGGGTGCCATTGGTTTCATATGTAGTTGCAGATCTTCTATTTGAAAGCTTTGGCTTACGGCAACTGGTCACAGACAAGAACACAGCCTAGTTGAGGGCAGGCCTGTTGCTGGGTTGTGATGCATGAAACACATTGGCAACACAGGCCCTTCTGTTCTTGCTTTTGGTCAAGGCCAAAATGTGAGCACCCTGGAGCTTACTGGTCTGATTAAGCAAAAGAAGCCTCTGCTTGCTTCACTGCTCAGGGAGCAGGCATTATCTCAGGTCTGAGGCCTAGTTCTCACTGAAATAGCACACCTGGGTTTTGTCTATATCTCTTCAGGCTGCAGCTCACATGATAGAATCCTTCCTTGTAAAGAAAAGATTCTGGCACTTGGAGCAAATAGGCCAGGAAGAAAGCTAGGCTTGGATATTGGCCATGCTGGCAGGGAATTAAAGGAGATGGGGTCCCAACACATCTGAAGGGTGCCAGCTTGGGGAAGGCTCAGCTAAGCTCAAAGCATCTCCCAGACACACTAGTTTTCTATGTGTAAGCATTGGAATGGTTGTTGTGGCGATGCATTCCGTTTTATGAGCCCCCACCTCGTACAGTCCGAAGCGTACTACAGGGCAGTGCCTGCGTGCTAGCAGGTCCACTAACAGTGCAAGGGGGCAGGGGCTGGTGGTTCTGAAGGCACACTGAAAGGCATAGAAGCACTCAATTCTGAAATAGGGCAGGTCAGGTCAGAGGAGCTGGTGGTAAGAGAACTTGACCTCTCCTGCTTCAGAAACAAAGGCTTCCAGTTATCTACAGGGTTACTTTTAGATATGCCAACTCCATATGTCTCTAGCCAGCAGTCTTAGTGGCAAAACATAACCAGCAGGAGCACAGCAGTTCCATTGGATAGTGTCCACAGTCTGCAGTTTTAAGTCCTGATGCAGCTATGCTACCTCAGTGAGCACTACCAGGATAGAGATGATGGCTATGACAAAAACCATTTTGCCAGCCATCATCTCTTTTTTCCCTGTACAAATGTCCCTTTCTTCTGACTGGTAATCCTTCTCTCCAGTAGGGAGAAGAGACAAACAGAGTTACAAGACCATCCATCTAATGCAATGGCCAAGAAGAGCTTTGCACATCTGTTGCAAGAACTGGCTCTTTTTACACTTCACCTTTCCTTAACTAAGGGATGTTCAAATTTCTAACTTTAGGGTACCTTTTCACAGTGATTTTGCTTGGGTGCCTGCCATAGACCCTCCAGTACAGAATTTTTCCAGAAGATCTGGGAAATGTTTTACAGCCTGGAGTAAGATTCATACCAACTTGTTGGCTCTCACCACTGCCTGGTACAAAGTGAGGATGTGATGTCTTTGCTGACTGCACAGTTCAGGTGAAGATGAGTAGTGGTGAGGGAACTACTCAGTCCCTATTGATGCTCACTTTGAAAATGCCTGATAAGCTTACAAGGGACTCCAGGAACAAAGTTTGAAAATCAAACAATGCTCTTTGGGTATGGCTAATCTTCATAGTGCTGCTTCTGTTGTTGTTGCTTCTGCTATAAGGGATCAGGGATCTGTTAAAATGTTTAATGACAAAATGCAAAAGCACTGTGGTGCAAGAAAATATAAGATAATTAACTCAGGGTAGTGCTTAGAGGAGGATAAGGTGATATCTGGCATGTTGTCATGACATGAAAAGTTACCCTGCAAATAAGCTATGCAGTGTGGGTTGTTTACTATCTGCCACAGGGACAACCAGTAGGGGCTCATCCAAAGTTCTCAAATGGTACATTGAGAAGGCTGTCACTGGTTCACCATTGCTTTTCAGGCACCAAAAATGTATGCACATATTTTCTCTTTTTTTGGTCAGTTTTTTGGAAAGGTACAGCTTCCAAAGTGCAGAAGGTACCATCCATGAAAATTAATCATGGTCTTGATGACATCTTCTCTGGATAGGCAATCCAATGTCCCACCAGGTCTTATGATGACTTTTTTGGATCTATCTTTTTTGGATTTAACAAGGCTTCAAACAGGTTAAATTGATTATTTTGCTTTCCCTTGACAGTTGTCAAATGGTGAACTGTCAGAGCACAAGAGAATCTTTGCATGGGAAAGGGGGTGGAGAATATGTGCCCACAGGGAGATCGTCTAGTTTCCAAGTGTGAACCTGATAGTTCTCAGTGACTTCCACCTTTTTCACCCCTTCCTGCCACTCAAGACATTCAGGAAAGGTCAAAAGAGCAAACTGTCTCCTGTTCAGGAGCACTTATTTTTGACAGTTGGCAAAAGCAAGATCTCCTTTTAAAACAGGTTTTAACAGGGCCAAACAGGGATTTTAGAGAGGGAAATATGGGGACTTCATGGCTATCCAATGTTGGGCCTAGCCTTATTGTTGCTGTAGACCTTATGGTTTTTAGCTAGAATCTCATTAGAAGTAGTTGTCAGAGTTCAGGATATGGTTAACAGGTACTACAACAGAGGCAATGGGAGCAGGGCAACAGGAGCCAAGGCAAGGTCTAAACAGAATTGCAAATTTAGATGCAGAACCACAGTCAAGCAAAAGGCCAGAGTCAGGAACCATGAGTGTGTAGCTGTTCAAGGCAAGGACGATGTTATGAACAAGCCATAGGCCAAAGAAGCAGTAAGATGACAGAACAAGGAGCAGGTACCTTGAGGCAGGATAACCAGGTGGGATTTAGTAGCAACAAAAGTGTGGCAAGCAAGGTAAGGTAGCAAGACAGCAAGACAGGGTCAGACAAGGCAGGACAAGACAAAGCAGGGAAACTCAAAGCAAGGCAGGGACTGAATCAGACAAAGGTCAGGCAGAATGCAGGCACTGGAACATGCAATAGCAAGGAGGAGACCTGGGTGGCTGAGGCAAGATGGCAAGGCAGGAACAAGATCTAGTGAGGGCCAGGCAAGATGCAGGGCCTGAGACGCAGTACAGCAAACAGGAAGAGCTGTGTTGCTGAGGTGAGACAGCAAGACAGGATATTGGCAAGGCAGGATACAAAGCAAGGAAGAAACTGGATCCAGCAAGGGTCAGGCAAGATGCAAGTAGCTGGAAAACCTGTATTACAGAGGCAGCCCTTGGAGGGAACACCTTGTTGTTCCCCCAGGTCTCCCACCTGCACATGTCAAGGACCTTAATCCTGCTATTACTACAGTGGACATTTTAAATTTTGGCCATCAGATAGAGTCCTGGCGCAGCCCAAATCATGACAAGAGTCAGGAAGAGCTTCTGTCTTGTCAATTTGTGGAATGTCAAAATCAGTGTGAGCTTATCTGTGTCAGTGTTCTCAGGGGAAAGTAGGAGAGAGGAAGTTACTTCTTACATTAGCTACAGATTTGGCCTTAGCAAGGACAGAAGCTGCCAGCCTTTGTGACGACTCAACAAAAGAAGAACCCTGTTTAGCCTTGTCAAAACCCCTTTTAAAAATCCTTTTATTCAACAGCTGTCAAAAGCAAGAACTCCTGGAAAGGAAGAATGCAATTCTACCCTCTCCCTAGCCTAGTGGCTCTGGAAGAGCTGGGAAAGGTGGAGGATACCAAGAACTGTTAGAAACAGAGCAATTGCTGCAATGCTGGAGGTCTACTTGCCATCCCTTCAAAGAAAATATCTCTTCAAAGCTTCCTTTTTCACTGGAGAGCTCATCACTGATAGCTGTTCAGTAAGAATCAAAGCAACGCATTAACCTCTTTTCCTTCTTGCTTTGCCAATGTCCACAAATGTTGCCTCCTGCACTTTGGCAGCATTATCTTACCAGGACATGGCCAAGACAAGACTTCACAATTTGGATAGTTGGAAGTATGCAGCTACACACTTCCAAAAGACCAACCTCACCTCCTCTGGTGGGGCATTGGTCACTGGGGACAGCAGGGGTGAAGTCAGCAAAAACAGCAAGGGGGTTTTGCTATCCTTGCCAAGCTGCTTATTTGCCACTTTCATGGACCCACAAAGAGATCAGTCTGCCAGGTTCAGATGACATGACAATCCATCATGGATCCAAGAACACTACAGCAAGCCATGGGTTGTCAGGGTGGATTGTTACCACCAAACAAACCACTCTGCAGGATGCAGACTAGATGCACAACACAACAACCGACTATGGCTAGTTACCTATCAATGTTTTTTATGTCATATGAATCTGGTCATCTCCTTCTGGCATGTGTCACTTGCTTTGTAAGAAAGGCAGCAGCAGCAGCAAACAAGGTTATTTTCAAACATGACCAACTTACCGAAAGATATTTGAGGAGCTGTCGTTGAATGGAACACGGGCTCACTTTGCACAGTCAAAGATGTCTCAAAGATGTGTTTGCAGCAGTCAAGGAAGGCTGAAATACACGTCTGACCTTCCAAGATATATTTGGCTCGCCGATCACAGGAATAGCCCATACGGTTTTCTTGCATTCCATCATGACAGCATTTCCGGTGGAACTGATTCTGATATTCTTGGGCTTCAGAAAAGAGGAGGAGAATGTGAGTCATGCTACATATGCAAAGGGAACCATGTGTGCTAACACCGGCATGCAAACCTAAAGAGGAGATCTGTATAGAGAGGTGACGCAGAGGTAGGTAAACAAGAATTATTCCTGTTTCCCCTAAGATCTCCTCAGTGGTAGAGAGCATGTGTTGCACATGGAAGGTTTCAGATCCAACCCACAGCATCTCCAGTTTAAGAAAATGATCAGACAGTAAAGGTGTAGCAATTTGTGGCCCTCCAGATGTTTTGTTCTTCAGCTTCCTAGTCAGCATAGTCAATGGTGAAAGACGATGGGAGTTGTGGCCAAACATCCAGAGGGCCGTAAGTTGCCCATCCCTTAAAAAGCAGCACATGTGAGGGGCCATGCTCCAGCTGAGACCTGGGGAGCTCCTATCAGTTGCAGTGGATGGTGCTGGGCCAGACAGGCAGATGGCCTGACCTGGTAGGATCATCAGATTGCTTCCTATGATCCTGCTGAATAGGCTTTTTAGGAACAACTGAAAGTGCAGGATTGAGTATTTGCCTGAGTCCCTGTGGGCAAGAGGAAAGTTATATTGGTGAAAAGTAGAAGCAGATATGTACCTTTGGTTTCTTTCTTCTCTGAGATGATGACTGAGCGGCGGCGGCGGCGGCGGTGCTGGGAGCTGCAAGGCTGATCTGTGGAGAGACCAGTATGCATCAGCATTGCTCTGTGGGAAGTAGGGCTGAAGAAGGAGAGGGTGGACAAAAGCACCAAATGGCTAAATTTCTTTCAGAGTTAGGGTTAGGGTTGGACATCAGACATCATGTGCCTATTCTCTTCCCTGTTGGCTTAGTAGGGATGCATCTCCAAGTAAGCAACTGGGAGCCAGACCTGTACTCTCCATTTGGGTCTGACCTGGTTGGGCTTAGGATCAACCAATACACTTTCCATTCCAACAGTATGCCATCAGAGGATTAACTGGTCTTTGGCCAGTTGCTGAGGCTGCCCAACCTGTCATCTTACCCTTCCCAGCTCATCTCACCTGTCTCAAACCTAGAACTGGTCTGCACTACCAGCCCAGCATCCACAAAGACACCAGCAACATCCAAGCCACCTCCAGCTGTGCAACCAATATCCTTCTTCTCCACAGTGTTCCAAATCTGAGAAGATAAAAAAATCAGTGACTGCCAAACTCTGCAACAGCTGAGTAAGAACCTAAACTGAACACAGCTGGGCTGCTGAACCACACAACAACATTTTTATTTATTTAAAGTTTTTATATGCCGTCCCCTTGCTACGTAGCCTCGGGATGGCTCATAGCAATATAGGCATCAGAGGAGCAGTATGTTTTCCAAGAGCTGAGCCCATGACCTAATGTTGCAGAGGATGGTGGATGCAATTGGATGCAAAGAGCCAGTGTGGTGTAGTGGTTAAGAGCCTGGGACTGGGACTCAGACGATCCGGGTTCGAGTCCCTGCTCGGCCATGGAGCCAACTGGGTGACTTTGGGCCAGTCACAGACTCTCAGCCCAGCCTACCTCACAGGGTTGTTGTTGTGGGGATAAGATGGAGGAGGAGATGTAAGCTGCCTTGAGCCCTTTGTAGGAAAAAGGCAGGATATAAATTGGAAAATAAATAAATAAATAAATTCAGAGTGTATGTGTGGCAACAGCCAACTAAGAAAGCATGTACAGTCCCCTTTGATCTTGTAAAAGGAGTCTTTCAGCACTGCTTTGAATCATGTGGTCTAGTGACTGGGGTAGGCAAGATGTCTTGCACAGAAGTTATTTGCTTCTGGTCATCCAGGGATGAGGTGCTCATGCATACCCCAAACTGTCTTATTGTCATTCCTTCTTCTGATCACTGTTTTGACACTTAGGCCCACTTAATACAGTCAACTGAATCAAGAGTATTGTTTTCTCCAGACTGTTATGACAGGGCTGGTAGTCAGCCTAAGAATTTGGCGGAGAGGGCAGTTCATCTGATTTCCAAGCCTTGTAAGACAAAATTGTAAATGGTTTCTGAGTTTTTTGCTTGTTGAAATTTTTAGCCCTTCCCACAGCTACAAGCCCAGGAACCACTTCAGAATGCCAGTGGAGACTTTGCACATTGACTGCTTTCCTAACAAAAGGTGGGAAATTACAGTTATATTGTAAGTCGGCTTTCTGTTTGGCTGTAAAATAAATATTTGAACATTCGCTGGTTTAGGAAAACAGCTGAGCTTTGCCTTTTCTCTCGCTTACTATTTTATGATGTTCAGGGAATGCGGCTCTTGCTAGAATCCCCATTGGGCAAGATCCAGCCTATTGGTCTTTGGATTATAAAAAGTAAGAGAGAAGGAAGAAGAAGAAAAATCACAGAGAGTTTGCTATGGTTTGGGATATCCACACATTCTGAACGTACCTTGGCTTGGGAGAGTTTTGACTTCTTATTTAAAACATATACAGCTTTATCAACGGCAACCAGGCCCACTCTGGCTCCAGGATCACCCCTTAGTTTGAGATTCACACGTTCTTTTGGCTGGTGTACTTTGTTGTCTCGTCCAGTTGCCCCTGTGACCTTGAGCTTTTAGAGGATGTAAACCGTTATTGCCATCATCATCATCATCATCATCATCATCATCATCTCTGTATCACCTAATAGCTGAAGCTTTCTTGGTGATTCACAACAATTCACAAATTTACAAACCACAGATACAAAATAATAAAATAATAAACACAGTATAAAATGTTGTAAATAAATAAAAATAAAATGTCAATATAAAAACTTTAAAACTATTTAAACTGCCAGAACCAATGACAATAAAATATTAGCTCTATTAAAGTTAATTGACATAAATGCCTCCTCATACCCCTTTCAATGTATGGGAGTCTTCAAGGGGTGCTGAAAAGATTGCAGTGTTGGTGCCCAGTGGGCCTCAAGGGTGGGGCGATCATTACATATCTAGGAGGCCACCAGAGGGAAGGATCCCTGCTTGGTGCTCCCTATAAGCTTCCCTTGGAGTGAAACTCAAAGAAGCCTTCAAACCCTGATTGTACTGTCCTGGTAAGTTTTGATCAAGAGAGGCTCTCGGTAAGTTTCAATCAAGAGAGGCTCAAGAGAGGCCTCTACCAGGTATAGCTGTCTCAAGCCATGTAAGGCTTTACAGGTTAAAACCAGTTCCTTGGTGGGTACAGACAGCCGAAATAAGCAGGACAGAATTGCTGTTGTATGCTCAAAATCCTTGGTCCCAGTTGTTAACCCGATTGCCACATTTTGCACAAGCTGAAACTTCTGAACAGTCTCAAAAGGTAGCCCCATGTAGAGTACATTGCAGTAATTCAATTTGGAGACTGTCAGAACATGGAGTAATGAAATCAGCTAGCAGATGAAGCTAGCAGAAGACACTCCATGTCATGGAGATCACCTGGGCTTCAACTGAGGCTTACCTCAACTTGGAGGTAAACCTTCAAGCTACATACCTGTCCCTTCAAGGTAAGCATAATCCCATTCAGAACAGGTTGAATTCCCTCCCTCCAGTCAGAAGAACCATCCACTAACAGTATTCTGGTCTTGTCTGGATTGAGCTTAGCCCTCAGCCTGTCGATTGTCACAGCTGTGCACCAGTTTAGCGCATCCACAGCCTCACTTGATGAAGACGTGCATACTGATCACACTGTGCTCCACAGCTCTGGATGACCACATTCTGAAGTTTCATCTAGATGTTAAATAGCACCTGAGGGTGGGGGGACGATGAACCCCTGAGGATGCCACTCTGGAGAATCCATGGGGCCAAGCAATATTCCTCAAGTACCAAAATGTCCCCCCCACCAGAGAAAAATGCACTTTCTTCAGATTAGTACTCTTTTAGTTTTCTGCACAGCAGCTGTGAAAGTGAGAGCCTGGTGCAAGCACCAGAGGAGAATGCACTGAGATTTTCCACAAGTGCCAGGTGTAGGATTCCCCAAGAAAGCAGGAATCCCTGATGCCAGCACAGACAGACTGTGCTAATTAGACTCTGACATTTGCCACTCAATTGTTACTTTAAACCATTTGTTGCTTTATGTTCTGAAACTAATCAAACTTTCCCCATGCTGTCCTTTTTTCCTGGATTCCTTTCTCTTGTTTTTGCCAAAACCCATACTGTATGCTTTGGAGGTAAAAGGGGGTGCACCATGTTACTGGTCATGCTAATACTGATTTAACAACCAGATTGCATGCAATGTGCTGAGCAGAAGGTTGCCAGTGCAGGTGGCCAAGAACACTCACCTTGCTGTTAACAACATCAAGTGAAGGGCACACAAGAACTGGAGAACCAAAAATTTGGAAATTTAAAAGGTCACCTGGAGCACAAAACATCACCATGTGAGTGCCAGGTAAGCCCCTCTGAATGCCAACACTGAAAAGGCCTTTTCCTCAGTAACCACCCAATTCACCTCGTTCACCCAAGCCTCTGAAGTTGATCTCAGGGTGCAGACAGATATTCATGGAAGGAGATTATCCTTCAGATAATGCTGCCTTGCTCTACAGGCTGAACCAAAGACAGACTTACCGTTCCCATACAGGTGTCTTTGACATCCACCCAGATGGAATCTGCCACAATTTCATCATAGCCTACTTTGTAGTAAGCCACAATCCGGAAAGAAGGGATGAGCTCCGGAGTGATGGGAAGAGACATTATCACTGGATTTTGTCCCATCTGCCTGGGCTGCCTCCCAGCTTTGAAGACCTTTCCTTTGTTCAGGATCTGCAAGGAGAACAGGAAGCACGTGGTCTGCTATGGAGTGCTCTGCAACATGGATTTAGTAGCACTAAGTACTCATTCACAAGAATGCAGTAAAGACGAGAACCTGAGGTCTTGGAGTGAGAGAAGAGGGGCCAGGCATTACCCCCTTTTTTCTGATCTTGTTCCTGTGTCCTTAACAGCAGCTTAACACATACATGCTTAGGTGGTCAAACTTCTTCTGGCACACAGCCAAGCAGTAAGGAAAGCTTCACCTGCTAGGTTCCTTTCAGAGACATAGGAGCAAGGCCAGTAGAAGAGGGGTAGCTTCCTCTGCTGATGTGATACAGATCTTTCCCCCCACAGCATCCCTCTTGTGGCTACCTTCTTCCTAACTGAAGGCTCAGGATATACAGAAATCCAAGAGAGACAGCCTTCATCATCAGTGCCTCCGCATGTCAGGGAAAGACTGTGCCTGTTGAATATTGCCTTCGTTCTAGCACTAAAGTTGCCAGGTGGATAATGACAACTGAGTGGGTCTGCATGGCTGCCTGTGGGCAGGAACAGAGCCGGCCCTGCTGTTCGACACTGGAGAGTGGGGAGAAGTGCCAAGATGCTGGAAGGCAGAGTGGTGTGCATCGTGTGGACCCAGTGAAGGGTGCAGCCTGCCACCACTGCTGAAGCCAGGGTCAGCTGCCAGTTCAGCTTGGTGCTGCCCAGAGCATGGTGGGTGGGTGCCGTCCTGTCCTGTATCTCAAGCACCACAATCCTGCCCCTCTGGCTGTGGGGCTGGGTGGCGAGAGAGCCTTCCTCACTCCCTCATCTCCTCAGAGGGGCACTTATGTGAACAACCCTCACAAAGTTCATCGAAGAAGTAAGAAGAGAGATCAGAGAACTTGCATCTCAGATTCCAGTTACAACACAATGACAGAGCACCAGCAACATTTAGTTTTGACTGTTTTGAGACTTCATTGTGTCACCACAGAGAAGTTTAATGCTTTGGGGGAAAGTTTTTTCTCTTTTTGCTCTGACTGAAGCTGTCAGATCAAAAATCCCCCTTTTCTTTTAGGGATAACAGAAGATTCCCCCCTTTCAAAAGAACATGATATATAGAATTGGTTCTTTATTTTGAACAGGTTGTCTTGAAATCTGGTTCTCTTTCCACTGTCTTAATTGACTAACCTGTTAGATTTGTCCCTGTCTTTACCCAGCACAGAATCTGCCCCCAGCTAGAGCAGCCTGGGCTGCCAGGCCATTTCCTGAACCTCTTCCCCCATTCAACTTCTTCTGCTTCCTGTGCTTACCAAGTAAGTAAAATAGTGGATCTTGCGTTCTGTGCTTGGATTGTTATTCTGCAGATTGAAGTACACAGACAGGGTATCCCCAGCTTTGAGTTCAGCAGCTGACACCGAGAGGAGGAGGTAATTCCCAGATCCCTGTGGCGTTTGGTAAGCATCTGCTTGCCAGTTTGCGGAGCTCTGGCGGGAGTCCTCCAGGCCTGGGATGGCTGTTTTCACCTGGCCACATGGAGAGTGATAGAATGAGAGCAGCAGGGAATTAAAGTAGGTACAAGCAGGGATGAGACTGGATGCTGCAGGTCTAGAGTCTCTGCTGCTGACATTGGAAGAAAGGATTCTTGTCAGAGATAATGGTGCAAAATAGAAATGGGGGGAAGGAAGGAACGTAAGTAGTGTTTAGTCCTTCGCAGACTCAGTGAACAGTAAACCCAGGAGAGGAAGGGGATTTGTTCAGGACAACTGGGACACTTCCACATGAGACTTCTAACCTGTCACTTTATGATGCACTGGCTTCCGGATTCTTTGTGGGATTCAGATACATTCCTTTACATATATCATGGAGTCAAGAGTATCTTTTCCTGCCTTCCTGTATGTTCTAGGTGGTGTTGTGGTATAGTGTAACTGCATAAATGCACAAGACTTGCAGGTTGCCATTTCCAGGTAAAACCCAATGTTTCTTGTTAGGGGAAAACCTGCAAAGCATGGGAGAAGCCCTGGAGGAGGGTGACATCATGTAAGGCAAACTACCAGGAGTGAAGGACCGCATGCACACAATAAAAGCCTTGTGTAGAAAGGATATTAGGATCCAATTAAATGCAGCGATGTTGGAGGAAGGGGTGCCAATTCCATTGCAGCAGTGGTCATCTCTTTCTACCCTGCAGCTTTCTTAAAGAATCCCTCCCATCACCACCACCACCCAAGTTTCTGTTTGTGCCACAGGGGAAAAATATACAGGCATCTGTCTTCCTCCCATGGAGCAAACAGAAGCCTGCTATGCTGCTATGGATAGAGGAGAGATCTCTGGAAAAATAGCATTTGTTCAAAGGATTAAACAATTCTCTCTTCCTCACACCTCCCCACTTTGAGTCCAGTGAACTTCCACATTTTTTTCTGGTTACAAACATTTGCTTTTTTCAGCACACAATAGAAACAGTCCAGTATTGCTCGTACAAAAATATCTCCCAAATTCCAAATATGCCCATGTGTCCCTTGTCCTGTTAATATAGTCAAAATGAAATGGAGAGCCAGTTCCATGTTCCATGCCATGTTGGTTGCTCACATATCCAGTCAAGAAAATGCCTAGGCACGAGGAGAAGACTAGCCAGCAGTCTGATTCCTAACTCAATCTGAGCACACACACACAAATAACACAGAATCTAGCTTTAAAACATGGGCCTGGGGCTCCTACTGGAAATGTACCTTGATGAAGAGACGAGAAGCATCAGGTTCTGTGTTCACCACCAGGTAGGCCGTTCCATCTTCCTGTGATATGCTGATGCCTCCTTCTGGCATCACGGTGCGGATAGGTACCTGAGGGGCTGGGGAGCCATCTGGATTTTTCACAGCCACCTGGGTGGAAAGAAGAAATATTTGAAGATCAGAGCTTCAACCATTACAATGAATGGAAATATGTAAGCTTGATGTTCAAGTCCAACACTACGTATTGCAGGAGGAGTGAGTAGAGATTACTTTCTTGAGGGATTCCCTTCCTTCCTGGGATTAAAGCAGGGTGGGGAGATTTCATGCTTGTAGAAACCATTCCACCAGGCTTCATTTGGCAAATCATGTACTTGTTTTGTTTTGTTTTACTAGAACCCCTAAGATCCATCAACTGGAGCTTGAACAAAAGACATACAAACCACTCAAAGATCTGCTAGTAGATCCCACCCCTAGGTCTACTCACCCCTGAATTAAACATCACATTTGTGCAAGGTGTATCAAGCCAGGACATGGTGGAGGTTGCAGAAATTTTCTGTTCAAAAATAATTGCACCCTTAACCCTTGGGTTAGAGATGGAGAAGCATCTTCATGAACCATTGTGCAGTTGCTGCCCTCTCTTGGAAGCATGCCTCGGGATGCCAGTTGTTGTGGAGAGGCCACAGTACTCCTGTCCTGTCCCTCAGCCTCCCAGAGGCACCTCGTTGACCACTGTGGGAAACAAGGAGCTGAAGAGGTCAGCCTCTTACCCCTGAACTATGTAGGGTAGAATGAATGCTCCTTCATGGCCAGAGGTGGTTCCACTACAAGGCAGGATCTGGAGTGACATTGTTAAAACATAGGTGTCCTCCCTTTTCACATTCAAAGCCACAGATCTTTCTTGCAATATGTTCTTCATGGGCCAAAGCATTTCCCATAAGCACAACCACCCAGAAGGAATCTCTGAGCATGCACAGAGTGGTTTGTTGAACCCAATCTACTATGTACTTCTAGTAGATCTAGAATGTACTAGATTCAGGAGAAGTACAATCTACTATGTACTTCTCCTGATGAGTATGTCTGGGCCCCATCTTTTCAGGAAGGGCCTTTTGGAAATAAGCACGCCTCCTCTCTGCACACCAATCCTCTAAGTGGGCTGCCTCCTCTGTCAACATCGCGTCACGGGGTTCAGAGTCATACTCGTCTCACCTGTCTCTGAGAAGCTTCCCTGTTCCAAGGCTCCACCTGCTACCTGCACATCTTGGTTATTCTCAGAGGTTGCCTGCCCACCTGGGGAGTTTGGCCTTGCAATACGAGCCACCACTTCTCTCATCTCAGTGCCTGGAACTGGCCCACATTCCAAGGCCCGTTCCAGCTATTTCTCCTCCTCCTCCTCCTCCTGCTCTCCCTCCTCTGAATCCCAACCACCAGGCCTTGAGCAGGCATGCCAAGAGCAACAGCCCTTCTCACTCCCAGCAGTGGCAAAGGGTGAGAGACAAGCCCATCCTCCCCCTATTAAGCAGTGGGAAGGGGCAGATGTCAGTCAGATTTTTTGTTCCAGGCACTAGAACACCCATGCCTGGTTATACTGATGACCAGCTAGTGAACAGTGCTGGACAACTAACCCTATCCCTGCATGAGGGCAATCCAAATACTGTTCCAGGAGTAGTCAGTTTTTGCCCTGCATAAATTATGCAAAACGAATAAATTTGCCTAATCTCTTATTTTGGACAATTCATCCACCATGTTCTCAGTTTACATAACTTATTCGGCCTCTACCATTCCAGGAACACTGAACCTGCACTGCTGTCTGCAGCCACAAAAGGCCTTCTCCAGCTACTTCTGAGATTTCAGCAGGCATTGCTCACCGACCTCCAGGCATGTCTTCATATTATAAAAGCTAGAAACTTGCTAAAAACAAAAATCAATGCTGAGATTTTCAAGAAGTGGGATTCTGCACCCACCATCTCATTTACTATTTTCTGCACTTCTGTGGTAACAGCATTCACACACAAGCTAGACAGAAAATCCTTGAGGGCTGGCCTCAGTGCTCGCTGAGGATGCCACATTCTCCAAGGCCTATCACCACACTCTCCTAACCATGCACATGATGTTATGCTTAGTTATATGACTGAGTCTCACTTCTGCATGGGGGATTTAATTACCATGAGGGAGAAAGGCATCCCTGGTTTGAAGTACTTGAAGGCTTTGGGGAAATCAATTTTGTAGGGAAAGCGTACAATGTAGATCCCAGATTTCTCTGCTTGCACCATGTCACTTCCTGTGAATAGAAAAAGCTGTGAAGAAGAGCTACTGGCTTAGCAGACACAATATTGCCCAGTTGCCTAACCATGATTAGACAGAGTTCTTCAGCCTTAAATATTAATTTCATTTGCCATTGGTTAGGATTTCCTTCCTTTCTTCCAGCTTTCTAAGAATGCTTGCAAAGTGAGGTTTGGAGAAAAATTTGGTTAGTGAAAATGCCAGTGCAAACCTGTAATTAGTTCAAAATTACAAGGGAGGAACAAATGCCCCTGTAAGAGGTGACGAGGGAGGGGGAAGGAGTGTGCCGGCTGCTTAATAAGTTTAGGTAGATTATTGGGAACACTGGGCTGGATCCAGAATGAGAGTGCAATCCTATGTCCACTTACCTTGGGCATATCTCACTGTCCTAATGGTACTTCTTTTTGAGCAAACATAGCTGAAGTTGCACTATAAGTATAGGTCCCATTGAAATCAATGGGAAAAATGAGTCATGTTTTGATGTAGATGCCATATATTTTAATGGAATACAAATTTAATTAACTTAGTCTGGAAACGACACTGTATGCCTGCATTAAATCAAAGAAGAGTCAACAGGCTATTCATTACCTTCAAGACTGGTAATTCAATCTGTTGCAATTCTATACTTTCAGCACAACTAGCTGATGGATCTTTTCTTGGACAGTAGCACTTTAAGCTGCCTATATCCAAAATATTCCTCATTGGGAGGAAAACTAGTAAGTTGGGAAGAAGAATTCAGCCATCTTTCCCCCTGAACTATTATTTTTCTAGATGCTGTACTTGAGCAATGCTAACCATGTGGTCACACCTTTAGGAGCAGCACTATATGATGTGCTTTCAGAGTGAGAAGGCTTCTGTCTTACCTGTGTCTGTCAACACAGTCACAGACACATAAATG
The DNA here is from genome assembly GCF_004798865.1 of Varanus komodoensis. Taxonomy (NCBI): domain Eukaryota; kingdom Metazoa; phylum Chordata; class Lepidosauria; order Squamata; family Varanidae; genus Varanus; species Varanus komodoensis. The sequence goes on along the minus strand of NW_025335972.1, from coordinate 6,868,631 downwards.
GAGTGATTCTCAAGCTCCCTGAGGTTGGGAAACTTCCTCTGCAACATTTCTTGGGTGAGCTTTGCACGTCCTTTTCCATCTTCTATCTGAAATGACCAAAGAGGGAATTGGTTTTATTCAGCTCTCCTCCTTCCTATGCACTCTTCCTTTTTTCTTTCTTGTAACTACATCTTATTTTCACACCTCGCTCCCACTCCAGCCTTTCAATTGCCACAGAGACCAACATTATTACAGATATAGCCACACTAGGACACTCAGTTGCAGATGTATCTGGTGGTGAAAGGAGAGACCAATGCTGTAAAGATCTATACTCCACAGGAATCTGGAATGTAAGATCCATGAATCAAGGCAAGCTGGACATGGTCAAACAAGAGATGACAAGACTGAACATCGACATCTTAGGAATCAGTGAACTAAAATGGACAGGAATGGGTGAATTTAATTCAGATGACCATCAGGTATACTACTGCAGGCAAGAATCCCTCAGAAGAAATGGGGTAGCCTTCATAGTCAATAAAAGAGTAGGAAAAACAGTACTGGGATACAATCTCCAAAATGACAGAATGATCTCAGTTCGAATCCAAGACAAACCATTCAACATCAAAATAGTCCAAGTCTATGCCCCAACTACTGGTGCTGAAGAGGCTGAAGTTGACTGGTTCTATGAAGGCCTACAACACCTTCTAGAATTAACATCCAAAAACGATGTCCTTATCATCATGGGCGATTGGAATGCTAAAGTAGGAAGCCAAAAGATATCCAGAATAACAGGCAAGTTTGTCCTTGGGAGTACAAAATGAAGCAGGGCACAGGCTGGTAGAATTTTGTCAAGAGAATACGATGGTCATAGCAATCACTCTTTTCCAACAACCCAAGAGATGACTCTACACATGGACATCACAAGACGGTCAACACAGAAATCAGATTGATTATGTGCTCCACAGCCAAAGATGGAGAAGCTCTATACAGTCAGTAAAAACTAGACCAGGAGCTGACTGTGGCTCAGATCATGGGCTTCTTGTTGCAAAATTTAGGCTTAAATTGAAGAAAATAGGGAAAAGCACTAGGCCACTCAGGTATGACCTAAATCATATCCCTGACGAATATACAGTAGAGGTGACAAATAGATTCAGGGAATTAGATCTGATAGAGTACCTGAAGAACTATGGATGGAAGTTCACAACATTGTACAAGAAGTAGCAACTAAAACCATTCCAAAGAAAAAGAAATGCAAGAAAGCAAAATGGCTGTCTGAGGAAGCTTTAAAAATATCTGAGTTAAAAAGGGAAGTGAAAGGCAAGGGAGAAAGAGAAAGATACATCCAACTGAATGCAGAATTCCAGAGAATAGCTAAGAATGGCTTCTTAAATGAACAGTGCAAAGAAATAGAAGAAAACAACAGAACAGGGAGGACCAGAGATCTCTTCAATAAAATTGGAGATATGAAGAGAACATTTCATGCAAACATGGGCATGATAAAGGACCAAATGGCAGGGAACTAACAGAGGCAGAAGAGATTAAGAAGAGGTGGCAAGATTACACAGAACAACTATACAAGAAAGAGCTTAACGTCCCTGATAACCATGACGGGGTGGTCACTGACCTCGAGCCAGACATCCTGGAATGTGAAGTCAAATGGGCCTTAGGAAGTCTGAGCAACAACAAAGCTAGTGGAGGAGACAGTATTCCAGCTGAGCTATTCAAAATCTTAAAAGATGACGCAGTAAAAGTGCCACTCAATATGCCAGCAAATTTGGAAAACTCAACAGTGGCCACAGGATTGGAAAAGGTCAGTTTACATTCCGATCCCAAAGAAGGGCAATGCCAAAGAATGTTCGAACTACCACACCATTGCACTCATTTCACATGCTAGAAAAGTTAAGCTCAGAATCCTACAAGCTAGGCTCCAGCAGTATGTGGACTGAGAACTACCAGAAGTACAGGCAGGATTTCGAAGAGGCAGAGGAACTAGAGATCAAATTGCTAACATACGCTGGATCATGGAGAAAGCTAGGGAGTTCCAGAAAAACATCTACTTCTGCTTCATTGACTATGCTAAAGCTTTTGATTTTGTGGACCACAACCAACTGTGGCAAGTTCTTAAAGAGATGGGAGTACCAGACCATTTTATTTGTCTCTTGAGAAACCTATATGCATGTCAAGAAGCAACAGTGAGAACTGGACACGGAACCACTGATTGGTTCAAAATTGAGAAAGGAGTTCGGCAAGGCTGTATACTGTCGCCCTGCCTATTTAACTTGAATTGGGCCTGGACTTCGATGGGGAGCCAGTGAAGCTGATAGAGGACTGGGGTTATATGAGAACAATGCCCAGTCCCCGTCAGCAACCTGGCAGCTCTATTTTGCACCATCTGAAGTATCCAGACTGTCTTCAAGGGCAGCCCCACGTAGAGCGCATTACAGAAGTCCAATCGGGAAGTAACCAATGTATGTGTCACTGTCACCAGGCAATTGTTCTCCAGGCAGGGACGCAGCTGATGGATCAACCAAAGCTGAAGGAAAGCGCTCCTCGCCACTGTGGTCATCTGAGCTTCTAGCGACAGGTCTGGGTCGAGGAGCACTCCCAAGCTGCGGACCCTGTCCTTTAGAGGGAGTGCTACCCCATTCAGGACAAGATCCAGGTCCCCTACCCTGAAGCCAGAACCTCCTACCAACAGGACCTCCATCTTGTCTGGATTGAGCTTCAGTTTATTGGCCCTCATCCAGCCCATTACCTCGGCCAGGCACCAGTTCAGTACAGCCACTGCCTCACCTGGATTGGTTGAAAAAGAGAGGTAGAGCTGGGTATCATCAGCGTACTGATGATTCTGCAGCTCACACCTCCTGATGACCTCTCCCAGCGGTTTCATGTAGATGTTAAATAGCAAGGGGGACAAAATGGATCCCTGCGGAACTCCATGGCATAACTGCTACGGCGCAGAGCCATAGTCCCCCAGTACCACCCTCTGGAGTCAGCCATTGAGATAGGAATGAAACCACCGCAAAGCAGTGCCTCCTACTCCCAGTCCCTCTAGCCTATCCAGAAGGATACCATGGACGATGGTCTCGAAAGCCACTGAGAGGTCCAGGAGAACCAACAGGGACACACTCCCCCTGTCTCTCTCCCTGCACAGGTCATCATACAGGGCGACCAAGGCAGATTCAGTACCACACCCAGGTCTGATGCCGGACTGAAATGGGTCTAGATAATCAGTCTCATCCAAGAGTGCTTGGAGTTGTCCCGCTACCACCCGTTCTAACACCTTGCCCAGGAACAGGATGTTGGCCACCGGTCTATAATTGGTGGCCATCTCTGGATCCAGGGATGCCTTCTTTAGGACTGGCTGGACTACCGCCTCCTTTAGAGGGGGAGGTACCTGGCCATCTCTTAGAGAGGTGTTGATGACCTCCAGGATCCAGGCCCCTATCCAGTCTTTGGCTTTGTTAAGTAGCCACGATGGGCAAGGGTCCAATAGGCAAGTGGTGGGACGTACTTGTCCAAGCACCTTGTCCACATCATCAGGCCGCAATAACTGGAATTCATCCAACAATTTTGGACCAGACGGCAACATTGGCACCTCCCCTGAGGGCTCTGAGTCACTAGTAGAGTCCAGCTCGTGACGAATCTGAGCAATTTTCTCCTTAAAATGCTTGGCAAAGTCATCACAGCGGGCCGTCAAGGGCGGTACAGGATCTTTCTTGGAGTCTGGATGAACCAGCCCCTGTACCACCCAAAAGAGCTCTGCTGGATGGCATTGTGAGGAGACAATGGAAGCACAGAAGAATTTCTTTTTCACCGCCCTCACCACCACAGCATAGGCTCGATAATGAGCTCTCAAGTGTGTTCGGTCAGATTCATCCTGTGATTTCCTCCACCTACACTCTAGATGTCTCACAATCTGCTTCATCGCCCATAGTTCAGGTGTATACCAGGGAGACGAACGGGCTCTGCCAGGTAGGAGAGGCTTAGGAGCGATCGTGTCAATAGCCCTGGTCATTTTTCCATTCCACAGTTCGACCAGAGCCTCGACAGGAGCACCACCGGAAATTCCCCCAGAGCCTTCAGGAATCCATCCGGATCCATCCAGCTCCGGGAGCAGACCAACACAATCGGGTCCGCACCCTTACAGAGGGAAAGGCCACTCTTGAGCTCAAACCTCACAAGGAAGTGATCTGACCATGACAGGGGAGTCAGACATAGATTCCTCACACTCAGATCACCCTTTTCCTGTCCTGTCGAGAAAACCAGGTCCAGAGTGTGTCCACATTCATGGGTCGGGCCAATGACATGTTGAGACAGCCCCATGGCCGTCATGGAGGCCATGAAGTCCTGAACCGCCCTGGTTTGAACAGTCTTGGCATGGAGTTTGAAGTCCCCCAGGACCAGCATCCTGGGAGTCTTCAACACCAGGTCCAAGATGATCTCCGTCAGCTCAGGCAGGGAGTCTGTTGGACAGAAGGGTGCACGGTACACCAACAGAATTTCCAATCTGTCTTGGTCGCCCAACACCAAATAGAGGCACTCTAGACCCGACCTCAAAAGACCAGGAAGCTCCACAAGGGAGATGGAAGCTCAGTAAACTAAAGTGACCCCCCCTCCTCTCCCCTCCAGGCATGGTCGGTGCTGGACCAGATAGCCGGGTGGGTAGAGTTGAGAGAGAGAGACATCCCCCCCTCCCGCCCAGATCTCTGTTATGCAAGCCAGGTCGGCCCCTTCCTCCACAATCAAGTCGTGGATGAGGGATGATTTATTATGGACCGAACTGGCATTAAGCAACAGCACTGACAGGCCCAGGGGGCGGTTGATAAGCCTACCTGGAACCCACTGGCTGGGGGAATAACCAGAAGGGGGAACAGGTGTCAACCATCTGTCCCGCCTTCTTCTACGCCGACACGTTAAACCCCCAACGGCATAACGACCATTGCCCATGACCACCCCAGTTGCGGTGCCCACGTGCTCCCCAGGCAACTTCATAGCTGTGGCCAGGAATGAATCCATTAAAAAGGTTAGGCTAAAATACAAATTAAAATTGCAATAAAACCCTTAAAATTCCCCACTAACCACCCAATACAAATTCCAACCAACCGACAAAATCCCTGGCCTTAGGGCTTTATAGGTTAAAACCAGCACCTTGAATTCAACTGTATTCAAGTCCTGACTTCAAATGTAAGCCAGTGGAGCTGGTAGAGGACCAGTGTTATGTGAGAGTAATGGCCAGTCCCCGTCAGCAGCCTGGCAGCTCTGTTCTGTACGAGCTGCAGTATCCAGACCGTTTTCAAGGGCAGCCCCACGTAAAGCGTGTTACAGTAATCCAACCGGGAAATTACCAGAGCATGTATCACGGTTGCTAGGCCGTGCTTATCCAGATAAAGACGCAATTAAAATCTCGCCCCCTTCATTTTGGGAAAGAATAAATTATTTTTAGTATAGAATTCAGGAGTGTTGTAGTTATAATTGAAAACCTCTAGAGGGCTCCAGCTTGGGGAAGGCTGGGTCCTTTGCTGTAATTCTTATTAGCTGAAATAATGAATATGTGCCCTTATTCTTTTTGGTTGAAATCATCATTAGAATGGGAAGTTTCGATCTGCAATTCCTACTGGCTTTGAACTGCTGACACCTGCTGCTTGGAGTCTTTATCACAGTGCACCAAATTTGCTACTGCTGATGGAACCGCATATATTGGTAAATTGCAGTGTTCCCAACTTGTTGCTGGAATCAGATAGACTGTAACAAATTCAATTTATGGCCTCCTGCTGGAGGAGGATATAGTGCAGTATCTTCCCATTTGTGCATCTTTGTGGATTGCACAAAGGAGCACTCCATGGAGATGAGAGGGAGAAGCAGGGCCACTCTCTCAGTGCTGACCCAAGGATTTAGTTGTAGAAGTGTCATCTGGTAAGCATTTTGCTTGCTTCCTGGGCATTAGAGGTGCCTATTCAAATGCATGCTTCTCCTACTGCTACGAAACTGACCTGTGAGCAAGTTCAACACAAGGTCTAGCTATTGATTTGATTAAATTACAGTCTAGGAATATTGAGAAATGGAATCATTCTACTGGAATTGGACTATTGACTATTCATAAGAGAAAGAGGCCAAGGCCTGAATATGCACCCAGCTTGCTGTAATTCCTAGGAAGTATTTGGAGGGTGGAAGATTTCTTTGAGGCAGCAGATCAGGGAGAGATTAAATCCAGTCTGTTGTCTTTCCTCTGAGCTTTTCTTTTATGTAGTTGGCAAAATGTTTTGGAAGAAAACTAGTTGATATGTTTGGCTGTAGTGACACACCACTTTCTGTAAATGGATCCAGACTTTTAACAAACCCAGTCACCAGAGGGTCAGAACAGATAGCCACATTTTAAACTTGTTTCCAAACCATTACTTGTGAGAGATTTTTCCCTCCTCCTATCTTAATGGAATCGAATTTTTCTTAATAAGGAAACTTGCTTCAGCCCTAACTTGGAAGAGTTCTTAATGTAATGTCTATGTACAAAAAGTTCTAGCTCATTGGGCCCTGAGATACCAAAACCAAGGGGCTGAATTTTGCCAGGACAACTTCAGTCAGGGTTAAGGTTGAGTCAAAAGGCTACTGGATTCAAAAAGCAGTCAAGGCAGCAATGCTGTGGTCCCTGGGCAAGCCCCCCAGGTACACAGGATTGGCCAGATTCCCCCTTCCAGGGTCAGGGACAGCATTTCAGCCTTGGAAGTAGCAGTCAGAGATGCAGCCCTCCTCCCATTCCCCTTGGCAGCCAGCATGGGGAGAACTGCCCTAGCTGACCTCCATGGTGAGAAAAATGAGCTTGGAGAAGCAGGAAAGGTGGAATTCTAGTGGGTGTGGATTGGAGGAGAGTGGCGAGGCCAGGAGACCTATTAACCTGAGTCTTGTCCAGCCTATTAACCTGAGTCCTGTCCAAGAAGTGCTCTTGCTGGACAGGCTGAAAAGTGATGAAGATCCTTTCAGCTGCTCCTCCTGACTTGCTTGAGATGACTGGACACTTCCAAGTTCAGGGGCTTCTGTCACCAAGGGAACAATCAATAGGATTTCACTCCTAAGTGAAGTGAAGTAAGTTCTTACCGGGACTCTGCTAAGAGATTCAATGATGCTCTTCTTTTCCTTATGTATTATCACTCCAAAGATAACAAAAGCCTGACCTTGAACGTCCTCACCAAATAAGAACCTGCAAGGTTAAAAAGTCACAGCATTCCTTACAGTCTGTCAGTGTGGTGAGTTGCAGACACAATGATGCTCTTGGTGTTTTAGGTGCTTCCAGAGGATGCTTTCATGGCAGGGCCATCACTAGAGTGGAATTTTACAAGAGGTCCAGGTGATGTCTCACATGTGGAACCTTCCCATGTTTTCTCATTGCTACTGCTTTTTTCTTACTACACAAAATCCACTGAAAAAGGAAAGCCTGACTAGCTGTGTGATGTCTTTAGTTTGGTACTGCTAGAAGCTATCCGTCTGAAAGCTCCCTTAGCTTCAAAACTCCATTCTATCGTATAATTCACTGGGCAATGCTGAGAGGTCACCATTTCTCAGCTTCACCTTGGTTGCTGTGAGACTGAAATGGTAAAAATTCTATTGGTGCCTCAGCAGATTCTAACGCTAAAGCTTTTCTTGAAAAGTAGCTCTTGAGCAATTACTCCAAGATACCTTTTGTCATCCTCAGTTCTTCCCTCCCACTCAGTTATACTGACAAACAGGAAGAAACTTACCTAGCACTGATGTCAATAATCAGCTCTTTGTCATCAACATAAAAGAACTTTTTGGAGGACTCCAGGGTCACCTCGAAGTTTGGCAGCACTATAAAAAGTTGACATTTGGAGTTTTTCAAATGGAAAGGTGTTATGAATATTTATCTGTGCTACTATGCAGCAACTTAGGGGTATCTTAAAACAACAAACATTCCCAAAGGGAAGGACAGATAGGCAATGCTAAAGAAGGGAAGACAGCAGTGCAGCTGACAGGATTATGGGGATCTGAAGGGTTAGTTAGTTAGTTTGTTTGTTTGGATAAAGGCCCCCCTTTGGGCAATGTAGTCCCAGGCAACAGGGCAATCTTCCTAACAACAAGGCCTTTTATAATATGTTCACTTATATCTCCTCTACTTGTGCCTCTGGAAGATAGAGAAACTAAGCTAGGAAGGCTCTGTAGAACATGGGGATGGACTGTGAGCAGCCGAGGCAGCCATCTCACTGCAATGGCATGGCTTTCTACTGTGTCTTGGGCAGGACAGAAGGAGCCACTTTTCTGAGCCTCAGGTGTCTGAATGCTGACTTACATTAACACCCTGGGAAAGAATCAGAGTTAGGTCTAGGCCACTGAAAAGTCCCTAAAATATTTCTGGCCTGAATAACCACTTGGGTTTCTTGGGCATTTGTGCTGGCCATGGCCACAATACCATATTCCTTGATTTCAAGTTCTGTGGTAAATCTTTCCTGAATGTCATCATCCACATACTTGGCAGTAATCTTCCAGGTTCCAGTTCTGCAAGAAAGATATGATTTCTTTTAGTGCTGCTTCAGGGGAACAGGATTTTGAGCTGCCTGGATCACCAACCTAGACTTTCCTATTCATTTCAAGGAACTGATAATCTAAAACTGACAAAAAAACCAAAACTATTCCTGTGGTGATCAGAGGCGTGTGGTACAGTGGACTGAGACTTGGGCGATGCAAGTTTTAGTCCCCACTTGGCCATGAAGCACCCTGAGCGACGTTGGGTCTGTTACTACCTCTACCTACCTGACAGGGTTGTTGATATGAGGATAAAGTGGAGAAAAGGATTAATTATAAGCAGCTTCGGATTCTAGAAAGGAGGAAAAGGGCAGGATATAAATATATCATCATCAAGTATCTGGGGGAGAATAGGGCCAAGGGAGTATATGGATGGATGAGAAGGAGCAAGTGGGTGCCATGATGTTACAGAAGCACATCAAAAGGATGAGAAAAAGAGAAGGAGTATAGGTAGGTTAGAAAGCCCAGAGAATGAGTCCCCCAGTTGACAGAGAGGTAGATCTCAGAAGACGAGGGTGGAGCTATTTGATCCCAAGTGGATAATGGTTTCATGTAGGAAACTTGCTACAGTTACTGAACAATGTATAGCTAAATGCTTCTCCAAGCTTTAAGGAAACCCATCAGGACACTTTAGGACATTTGGGGCATAGTTCTGTTGACTAAGCCCTCACTTCCAGAAGCTCCAGAACTGGAAGGTTCCAAGGTTCCCATCACTTGCTGCACTAAAACCAGCAGGGCAGGAGGAGACAAGGAAAAGATTTTTGCCTGCCTGTCCTCCAGTGTCCTTCACTTTGCTGGACATATTTTGCAGCTGGTCTGGTGAGGGTGCTCTGGAGGGTGAGGGAAGGAGGTAGGAGGAGGCCCAGAATAAATGGCAGTGAGTGTCTGGGCCTTTCAAGTCTCCACCCACACCCGTCCTTGGGAACAACCCTTTCTTCTGCTCCCTAAAGTCAATTTTCTGACCACAGAGAGGAAGGCAGCACCATTCTTTCCAGGGCCAGCTTTGAGGGGGCAGGTGCTGGATCTCTGATTCCTCTACCAAAATGGGAATGCCATCTCAGGAGGCTATCTTTTTGTCTGTGGGACACTTGCCCAGGGGCCATAGGATTGCTCTCCTAACTGTGCAATTTTCAAAACTCTTATTAACACCAACTCTAATTCCACTCACAATGAGAGCTCAGGGACTCTGTAGACCTGGGTGATGATCCCACTCGCTTCTACTAAGATCAAGTTCCTCTCAACAACAATCCCATCTGGATTCTGAAATTAGACAGCAAACATTCCAATCAGAAATATAAGTGTCTTGAGTTGGTACATTCCTTTTGTCTAGTGAGGAAAATGGACTTGGTCACAGAAGGCTTGCACAATGGAGCTCTTATGATGGGTGCACACAGATGGACTCCTTGCCCTCCTTCCAAATCACATCGACATCAGTGCTGCTGATCTTGTGTCTGGGTCTTGTGTTCTTCATAGGACGAAAGATGACAGATGAAAGTCTTGCTATGCAGCAACCTGGGTTGTGACAGCAGATGCAGTTGGGGCTGCTGCTACAGTGCTCCCTCTTGATGGTAAAAAAGGCACATGCCTAGCATGGGCGATGAGAGCGGCACCCAGCTCAGCCTTGTAGTGAAAGCGTCCATAAGGGCTGCCTTGGGACTGTGCCTGCTGGCCTGGATTGCCCGGGCTCAGGGCTCAGGGCCCGCTTCGCTCACAGAATGGAATAGGGGTGTGTGACAGGCCAGGCCTTTCATTAATATTCGGTGCCTGCCCTTTCAGGGCAGGACTTTGGAGCAGATGTCCAGGGCCCAGCTCAGCAGAATGAGTAGGAGCACCCCCCCAACCCAAACTGGAGGATTGGCTTGCTACATCTTTGAGTAAGTGAAGCAATATACGTTACTATCTAAAACAAGTTCTCTCTAGCCACTCCATAAGCCCCCCAAGTCCAGAACCTAAAACCACCCAACTGCACCATTGCATGTTGTGGCCTGTTTAAGAGATGAGTATTTATCATCATCAAGCCGCACTTGTTCAAGCTCCAGCTCCAGGACAAACCTTCTTGCTAGGCAGAATGAGGCAGCTGCATCAAGCAGCAGATCTGGGGCATGTGAAAGCCCAGCAAATTCTGAGCAAATCGGTTATTGTTCCATTTTAACAGCAGGAAAGGGGAGATGTGCCTGTGCCACACAGGTACCCAAGTTACTCAGCTAAGTGTGTACCTTGCAATGGGTGGCTGGGCTGGGACAACTTGCAGCAAAGTGGGCCTCTCCTGTCCAGCTCAAATCCTCATCCACAGTCCTTCCTCTAGGCCAGGGTGAACACAGACAACCCACTTACCAATAGCTAAATGTGAGGAAGCCCACCCATTTGAAAAGACCCTCCCAAATTTTCCACACTTGAAATCTATAGAAGAATTAAAGTCACACCATGCTTGTAACAGTACAGATGACCAAGCAATGAGGTGGTAAGTTGGTTGTCTGCATTCACTCTCAAGGTCCAACCCAAACTTCCATCCAGGGTTCCTAGGTCTCCTGGTGCTCAGACTTTGAATCATGGGCATTGGAAGTTGGGAGGTTTTGGATGCAGCAAGGCCATTTAGGTACACCAAAAAGAGGAGATAAGTTATCATAAAAAGACAACCCATTTGCAAAAGAATTGTATATGCAAAGAGAGTTATACATAATTTATAGGTATAGATGCGAATTTAGAAATAATGACTATAATTGTCTCCCTGCAGGGAAGAGAGTAACCAGGTGGCCTGTGGGCTTTGCTCAGTGTGCTGTCCAGGTGCTAACTCTTCATGAGCAGCTTCAAGTCTCTTCCTCTCTTTTCCTATGGCTCTCTACCTTTAAATCAGACTTAAATCGAGGGGGAGGGGAGGCTATCAGACTGCTCCCTGGTCCTGATGGCAGTCACTTCTGCAGGCCCATCAGTGCAGGTCTTGGGATCTTTACACAAGGTTTTAATTGAAGTGTGTTTGTAGAACACAGGTAAATCTGTGGTTTTTCTGCTGATTAACTTGAATCGTGTGGGTTTTGCTGTTACAGTTATTGCAGTTTTTAAGGTATCATATTATATGTTCACTGCTTGGTATTTTTGAGGAAAGTGGTATATAAAGTTGAATAATGAAAACAAGAAATATAAAATAGGAAGATCACAAAAAGAGAAGAAAAGGAAAGTACTCTTTGTATTGTTCTCAAAATACAGTGGTACCTTGGCTCACAAATGCCTTGGGTCATGAACTCCTTGGGTCATGAACAAAAATTTCATAAAAATTTTGACTTGGGTCATGAACTCCGCTTTGGGTGGTGACCAAGATCACAGCCATCTCACCCCACCCCCGAGTGGGGAGATGACCAGGATCACAGTCACATTCATGCAGGGAACACATGCGTGATCACGGCTGTGCTGTGCTGCGCCCGTCTTTCCTGCAGGAGCGCACCTGTGATCACACACGTCTTCCCTGCACAAACGCAACTGCGATCCTGGCCATCTCCCCACTCGGGGGGGGGGGAGATGGCCGTGATCGTGCTGGTTGGGGGGGGGAGATGGCCGAGATTGCGCCCATCTTTCCTGCAGGAGTGCGCCCATGTCAGGGTTTCTTTGAGAAGCACCACCCCAACATAAATGTAATGAACAGAGTGTTGAATCTGATGAACAATAACGTGGTCTCTCATTTCCGGAGGTTTATGCAGCGCAGGAAAAAACAACCAACTATAGACAGATTTTTCACCAAAATTGACCCTGCAGCTAAGAGACAAAGAGAAGAAAACCTTGAAAGAGATCTCCCCAATGTCCTTATGGAGGGGGACTCTCCCTCAAAACAATAATCTCCCGCTGCACCTAGGTTAGTATTCTCCACTGTACTGTACTGTACTGTACTGTACTTTATTACTTTGTTTTTCTTTGCCATGGTGTTTCAATTTTTTCTGATTAAAACAAAATAGTTACAAAACAGATTAACCTTATTTACATTGAACCTTATGGGGAAATTTGACTTGGCTCATAACCAAAAACTGGCTCACAACCACATTCAGAGGGGCCAGAACGAATTAACATTATTTACATTGAATCTTATGGGGAAATTTGACTTGGGTCACAACTAGAATCGTGGAACGGATTAAGTCCGTGAGCCAAGGTACCACTGTATTTCAGAAAATGCTTCTTTGTCAAAGAAAAATTTGTCTGGAATTCATAGTAAAACCTATGCAGGGTGGGGTGTGGGTGTGTGGAAGAGTCATGCTGCGGTTTACCAAGGGCAATGCAGACCTGTTAAGTAGGCCCCTTAACAGCAGTGGTTACTGGCTGAACATTTTGTTTTGCTTCCACATTTGACAGAAAAGATAACAGGAGACTGAGGTCCAAGGGCAGCTAAAGGTGCTTTCAAACAGTTAGAAACTACTGTGCAGCAACCTGGCCTTATTTGCCTTAAAGAATTTTCTGCAGTAATAAAAAAAGAGGAGAAAAGTGGTGGGAAAGGACAAGAGAGTTACAAGTGTCCAGCTACCCTGTAAAATTCTGTGAAGGAGGCACAGTAATCTGGGAGCAAACCTAGCACTTTGGTTTCTTAACATAATGTTAGTAGAATAGATATAAGGAAATTGGGTGCTCCATAAAGTAGAAAAGGCAGGCAAATGCCATGTCTCTTACCGCTACTTCTGTAGTGACAGCCTTGCTTTGTGGATCCAGTGTGTGTCCAACGGTGAAGATCCGATACCTCACTGTGGGAAGGAGAGGCTTATTAGTCTGGGACCAAGGGTGCACCTGCCCATATGGATGATGCAGACATGCAAGATCAAGTCTCCAGATTTGATAAGATACTCAGAAGAGAGAATCAGCCCTTCTTCTCATTTGGGAGCCATCTCTGCCCCCCCCCCCCCCCCAGAACTAGTGCTGTCACAGCCATACGCAGCTGTGCCATTTCTTCCATCTCCCCACTCTGTCAGTCTGGTCTCCACTCTGATTAGGAGTGTGTCTTGTTGCTTAGCATCCCCTCTCCCAAGCAGTGCCCCTTTAATAGGGTTGCTGCCTTAGGAGGAAGACTGGAATAGCAGGGGCTGGGGCCGAACTCTATCCACAACACAGAGCCCAGATGCTGTAAACCTATATTGCCTTTATACACTCCACATTTCATGGTGTTCCTCAAAGAATCTTGGGAATGATTGTTTGGCGAGTGTTGTATTCTAATAGTGACAATCACTTCCCAGTTTTTATTTCAAAGTTTGTTACTAGGGAGCCCAGGAGAAGTGTGTAGGGGCAGGGGTGGAGTTGAGAGAATGGAGAAGAGTGAAAGGAGACAGAAACTGTATGAAACAAAATGTGTCTAAAGAAACAGACTGCTTGTGTAAAGTTTTGCCTATTCTGGCCTTCTAAACAGGGTCAAGATGCAAGTGTCAGAAGGAATGGCCTGGCCCAAGGCATATTGCTCCTTGCTCTTTGAGGCAAGACAGAAAATGGTATTTCTTTTTCCCTTTCCCTGTGGAGAAGCCAACCAGGCTGGGAGTTGAACACACATGAGGGGGCAGTGTCCTCTATTGTACCAGAAGGCAGTAGGCACTGCTTGGTCCTTCAGCATCTCCTCTCCCTGGGCATCTGCTGCCTCACTATACCTAATGATAAGGCCAGCCCTGAATGCAAGGAACTAAGAATTATGTGCTAGAGATCCTGGCCCCTGAGCACCCCCCAGCTCCTAGGTAAAGGGAATGAATAGGCAATCTGTTTTGAATCTGGGATGTGTCTGTTATTTATTTGGTTTCAATGGAAAAACAAGGCACTTGACACTGATTCTTAGACAGTTATTAGAGTTGTGTGGTCTAAATAAAATACTTACAAGACACATCTATGCAGAGTCCAGCAGAGAAAGAAAGATTCTTGACTAGCCTGGCACAAAACAGGTCAGGACTGCTGTTATGTTTAATAGCTTTGTAAATCACCCCTTCTTCACAGGTATTAATCACGCAGAAACGCTGTCCTCTTTCATATCTGGCCATCATTCGTTCATTCATTCATTTGACTTTTATCCTTAAGGCTAATGGCTATATTATTTTAAAGTGGATAAGTACAAGGTATTGCACTTGGGGCATAGGAATGGGTGTCATAAATGCAGGTTAGGGGACAAGTGGCTGGAGAACAGCACTTGTGAAAAGGATCTCAGGGTGCTGGTTGCCTGCAGGCTAAACATGAGCCAATAGTGTGGCATGGTGGTCAGGAAGGCGAATGCCAACCTTGGATGCATAGCCAGAAGTGTGGGTTCTGGACTGAGAGAGGTATCACTGCCACTCTATAAGACTCTGGTGCGCCTGCAGCTGGAATACTACAAGAGGCATATAGCAAGGTTGGAATGGGTGAAGCGTAGGGCCACAAAGATGGTGACTGGTTTGCAGGGTAAACCATATGAAGCAAGACTGAGGGAACTGGGTCTTTTCAGCCTGGAGAAGAGGGGACTCCAAGGGGATCTGTTGGCGACATGCAGGTACGTGAGGGGGTGTCACATGGAGGTGGGTAGAGACCTGTTTTTCCCTGCAGTGGAGGGCAAGATGCATTGGTGAGGGTGTTCATGGATAGGCTGCACATGCACATGGTAGGCATGTCAAGAGCAGAGCTGGCTGGAGCCAGGGGTCAGACTAGATGGCCCGGGAGGTCCCTATTGATTCACTCTATTTCTATGTTACTATGCTCTATGTTTCTAACATGATATTCAAATTTGCAGGTAAAACCACTTTGCTTCCCCAAAATAATTGCAAACTTCTACTTTGAAAATATAAAATGTTCTGCCAATTTTGATGGTGAAACTTTTCTGAATGTAGGACTATTTGATACACATTGACCAACTGACATCAACTTTTTTGCAATGTTTAAAAATACCTGACCTGGCAAATGATGGATTTGATAATGCTCAACATGTATCAGTGAATGACAATATTGAGCAACTTGACATGGCAACAGTAGTTAGCATGTGACAATATCTGATACACAACACGTAGCACTGGATGTTGAATGGAGGTGCACATCATGCGCACTCTTTCCTTCCTTCTCCTCCTTCAGGGAGGCCATAATGAGAAGCCTGGAAGTGCCCCCTTTGTTATCAACTAACTGCACTTACTCACTCTGTCCTAACTCACAAATATGATTAATACTAACTATTTTAGAAGAAACAAGCCAGGATCATAAAGCGCAGTTTAAACTTGAGTAGTTTTTCTATACCTTAGCTAAGACAGATCTCTAGGTTTGGACAAAAAGAGCAACTGTGCTTAGCTGAAATTGGAAACAAAAGCTTATAATCTCCTTCTTGCTGCCATGCCGGAGAAGACGGGGGTATGTGATGTTGGGGTTTATGATAGCAGGAATAAATGGCTGTTTAAGGTTCTGTCTCAGGTATAGCAGTGAATGACTGACATGATTTGACAAGCAACGCACACTACCACTTGGGCTTTGATAGCAGCTATAGCAGAGAGGCAACAGAATTTAGAAATTTTATATTAAATTCACCCATTCATTTAATCAAAATAGGAACACAGAACCTTGAATAGTAACTTAAGATTATATGAAACTAAATCAAAATCCAAACCTTGAAATGTGCAAATCCATCTAATTTTTGAATTATTATGAAATTTTGCTTTGGCTCATAAAGAACACCACCACCTTCTTATGTTATTAAATGACACAGAGTAATGCAATCAGTGCAGAGCAAGAGCCTGGAAAATTTGAAGACTATTAATTTCAGCTTGAGTGAGAAGAAAGCAAACTTATTCATTATTTTTAACTTATTTAAGGCTTTTATAAATGGTTTGATTAGCAACCGCTCTCAGAACAGCATACACATTGCAGGGCAATCCCACCCTATCCCTCAGAAATAAGTTCCACCGGGGTCCATGAGACTTACTCCCATTTAAGTTACAGGATTGTAGCCTCTGTCATGGGTTAGCTGCTGCTCATGAAGAGAAAAGACTGTTAGGTCAGGATTTGCTTTTTTCCTGCTGCACAACTTGGTTTCCTTGTTGCCTTTCTCATAGGCCCGGTCATTGCTAGACTCCAGGGCAGAGGACAACAGGGTGTGGAACATACAGAATACCCAACACAAGCTAAATTGATAGGAAACCTCACCCAAACTGCCCACTGACCAGAACGAAATGCTAGAGAAGGAGAACACTGCTCGCAAAAACTAAAGAACTCTTGAATACCAAAGAGGTAATACTACTGGCAGAACATTATATTATGCTCTGCAGCACAGGAATAGAACTGTTATCCTTCAGCACCTATGCTTGGAGGTTTGGGTCTTAATTCTTCCCTACCACCCATGAGAGTTTAACCCATACCCTACTCTTCATTTCCTGCTGAGAGCTTTTTCATTATTCCTCTGGTACAGGGCACAGCACTGTGAAACGGTGATATCTTGAGGAGTTACTCTGGGTGAGTACTTGGGGTAATCAAAGGTAACCCTCCAGAGAAGTGATTCTCTTGTTCAGCCACTAGGATGTAGGTGGTACCACCTTTGTGAAAAGAGTCAGGCAGACATTACAGTTTGTTACCTGATGATCCAGGTGTGTAGATGGGTTTATCTGTCTGGATAAAGATATAGCCACTTTGGAAGGAAAGAGGCACAATCTTCTGCAGGGAGAAGAGTGGGCTGGTTGCCTGCACATACACATGCTGCTTGCTCTGGCCTTCTTTCTTCACACTGCTGGTGGGTATCTACAGAAGGGAAAGCATCATGAGTGAACCCAGTGCTACTTCCACTCCTTGCTCAGCATCAGCCTGTAAATACATGCCTTGTTCTTTGCTGGCTGCGATTTTGCATGCTCTCAGGGTTATCACCTTAGGAAGTACTTCTGGACAGTTAGGACCCTGAGGGTATGGAATGGGCTTCCATGGGAGGTGGCTGAGGCCCCATCGGTGCAGGTGTTCAAGGATAGGCTAGACATGCACATGGTGGGCATGTCGTGAGTGGAGCCAGCTGGAGCCGGGGGTCAGACTAGATGGCCCAGGAGACCCCTTCTGACTTGCTCTGTTTCTATGTTTCCATGAATGGTGCTAAAATGAAGAGGGCACTGGGGAGACTTGCTGCTAAGAGTGTTTTCCTGACCCCCTACTCCCATACAGTCTCTAGCCTGTGTTTGGATAGGACTACAAAGTTTCTTTGGGCAGAGACATGGAAACCACTTCCACCAGAACCTTCTTGTGATTTAAATAATCTCAGAAGTCTATGTTGTAGTATGGCTGTGAACATCACACAAATCTAGTTTTCAAGCAAGCAGGCAAAGTCCTTTCTCTGTCACCTTCTATCTTTGTCCTCCGCTTCGCATTCCCCCTGCTGATCATATGAAAGCCTAAACAAACCACTAGAGATTATTTCAGGTACGTGCCATTAAAACAGCAGTGGCTGTGCAGTTTCATAGCTAGATGAAGGTGCCAGATGATGATGATTTCATTATATCCCACCATGTTGCCTGCAAGGAACACAAAGCGGCTTGCATAATCTTCCTTCTCTTCTCCCATTTTATCCTCATGACAAGCTTGAGATGTGGGTCAGGTTGAGAATCAGTGACTCGCCCAAAGTTACCCAGTGAGTTTCATGGCTAGGTGGAAACTAGAATCCAGATTTCTCCAGTCTCAATTCAACATATACCACATGGACTTTCATTCTTTTTCCAGTGAAATATGCAAGTATATCTGTATAACTGTGTGTAAGAAACCTTTTTAACCTTTTCTAAATCCCACTTTAGAAAGAGAGCACCAAAGCTTTGGACAGTTTCAAAAGTGACACACCTTATCTAAAAGTGGATTTTAGAAAGGGTTAAGAAAGGGTCATTTTAAACAGAGAACTATACAGGTATAGAATACATATACTTGCATAGTTTTCTGAGGGAAATTTAAAGTCCTTCTGATTTCCACCTTAAAAAGACAGATTTGCTTTTGAAGCTGTCAGAAACAAATACTCTCTTTTGCATGTTCCTGAGCAGGTAGAATTTTGAGAACAAGTGCAAATATGAGGGCATCCTTAGGACTGATGAGTGAAAAGAAAAGGGAAAGGGAAAAAAGAGGATATGGCCATGAAGGAGGTATAAGTTTCACCACTCCGCTCTTGCCATTTGGTTACTCTTCACTGCTTGCCTCTTGACAGATGTCAAGCGTTACCAAATGAGAAAATACACTTACCTGCTGTTTCCATGAGTCAATACCCAGGGTGGCTCCCTGTTGCACTTGACTGCAGGTAGACCCTGGAAACATTGCCCACTTGGGAGAACTTTGTTTTCCTACCTACTCATCTGCAGAAGTCTACAGTTGCACAAGCAGGACTTGAAAAATAATTATAGATTATATTTAATGTTTGCAACTACTTGTGGGGTCAATCACACATAACCCACCAAGATGCTTCTGAGGCATATTAAAGGGGCTGTCAGTAGCTGTTACAATGAAAAGCTGACTATTAATTGCAGTGGGGAAGAGGAAAGCCAGTGGCAGTTTCCCTCCAGTGCCACTTGGGGAATTGTGGGGTGGCCAGCACTGGCAAGTTTAGCAAGAATGGCAAAGGAGTCTTGCTGCTCTTGCCAAGAGACTCTCCACTTCCCTGGACCCGTGATTAGGCATGGCTGTCCGGGTTCAGACAACCCACAGTAATCTGTCATGGGGCTGACCGATCTAAGAACTGACTGTGGCCTTTTAGGGTAGCATACACACTTCACATAAATCACCACAGGAGAAATGGTCCCACTTCATACAACATACTAACTCACCATGGCTTCTTGAGGCTTTTCATGTCATGCAAGCTCAGTCTACAAATTTGAACATACACTTTGCACATTTTTGTAACTTTGGTATTGCAGAATTGAACATGGCTGTATATGAAGGCTAATAAGTACCTCTGTTATTTAAAATTTTGTACACCTTTAAATGTTTTAAATCAGATGGGTAAAATCAAACAAATCCACCATCTGTTTGCATTACTTGTGGAGCTTCCTGAACCATTTCAAGCTGAACCCCCATGATGGTGGAGTGGACAGAGTGATAAATTGGTATCCTGAACCAGCAGGGGGTTGGATCCGATGGCCCCTTCCAACTCTATTTGATGATTCTATGATATGGGGATAAATAGCACCCAGTGGGAAAGCCAGGGTGAACCTTTTCCCCCTCACATGCTTTTTTCTGCATGCAATACTCCCCTCCCCGCTTGCCCCTCTCCCACAGCCTAACTTTGTCCTGGAAAACAAAGCTTTGCCATTTGGCTCAGCTGACTATATAAACCAGGCCCAGCCAAAATATTGCAAGCCTCCAGTTTCTCATTCATGTTACAAACTTATTGAACAAAAAACCACCTCAAGATTAATATGTGAACTACTGCAACTGTGGTCAAGGCTTTTCCCCCTTGCAGTACCTTTATTTTTACAGAGGTCATCATGTTATATTCAGGATCCAAACGGGCTTGAGCCCGGCTCAAGATGATGTTCTTCTGGGGGAAGTTCTGGATGGTGACCAAAATGTCAATCGGACTTGTGTGCTCATGAGCCTCCACGACAATGGTCTCCTCACTATCCACACGTAGGGTGTTGGGGGCAATGAGCATGTATCTGTGAAAAGGCAGCCCAGGCAGGGTGATCCGTACATCACAAGGCACAGATTAATCAAAAACATCCAAGCCAATCCCTCTCTTCTGTCTATGTCAAGCCACTGCCAAAATCTAGACTGCATGCTCCTTGTCAGGGCACAGACCTATTTTGTTTTGTGTTTGATTGTAATTTGTATATTTATGTTTCTGAAATACTGCAAACCACCTTGTGAGGGTTGTGCTCCCCAAAAGGCAGGTGTTCTGTTTTTTAATAAAAGAAATGTCTTCCTTCCCTATACTTGACCCTTGACAAAAGGATATGCTTAAGATCATCATGGTGAGACTACTTCTAAACTGTGTAAAAATTATCACTGGTTTTACACTGGAGACTGAAATTGGGCTGGTTTCATTGCTGTTTTGTTTTAGCCAAAGAGGGAGTGCGAGATGTCTAAAAAGAACGTGTCTGGGCTCTGAAAACATCTCAGATTGCTGGCTGTTGCCCTAGAAAAGTCTGAGGAGGGAACATAAGCCCAGTCTGCCTACTGGAGTGTTCACACTGCACCTCCCCTGTACTCAGCTTGTATATTCTCAACAAACGCAGAGTAACAAAGCACTACTCAGCCTTCAGCCACCTCCCTCCGAAGAAATACAATAAGCACTGCAACCCTGCAATTTTTCCCTCTTGCAAAAGCCGACTGGCTGTAACAACATGCACTTCCTTCACGTTCTACCTCACCCAAAGAAAGTCTGTTTCTGCAGAACATGACTGCTGCAACAGCATTGTTTTTATTTTTAAAAAGTTGGTGCTGGCTGTTTTACAAATAAGGCACCACAAGTTAGGTGAAGTGATAACATTCTTGATGTATTTCAAGAAGAAATATTTCAAGAAGAGTTTTTAAAGACAGCCTGTGTTACGCTGGAAGAAAGGGTGAGACAAAGTAATGAATTGACATTCAAGATGCTGATTATTTTATCTGTCTGATGGGTGGTAAAGGCAGGGGAAAGTGCAGGGCCATCTTAACGCATGGGCCTGATGGGCACTTGCCCGTGGGCCCATACTAATCTGTGTGTGTTAACCCTTGGAAAATTGGAACACTTCCAAAATTAACAGTAGTTGTAGTTATCGTAGGGGCCCCAGTAGACTCTTTGCCCAGGGCCCATAATGCTCTTAAGATGGCCCTGGGAAAGTGGCTGAAGTTCTGTGTGATGAGAGGGTAGCGAGTGTTGATTTCAAGACAGATTTGTATGCACGCCTGAAAGAAGACTGGAGTAGTCATCACTGTTGGGTATCCTCCCTGGTACTAATGGAGGATGGCTGCCGGTAGGACATGGCAAAGAGGCAGGCTCGTGCTGCTGTTCTCCCAGTCATCACCTGAAGCTCACATGCAAGCCAAACATACCCAGGATTGAAGTCTAAGTGTACAAAGTGTACAAAGTTCAGAGACAAAATGAGAATGGGAGGGTGGATGTACTTAAAATAATTTCAGAGTTTTTAAGCAGAATGTTTCATTCATTTTCTTTAAATAGACATATAAAAACAACATAAAGTATTTTAAGTGTTATGTTAATTGATATTTAATTAAATTTGATCCAGAGTATTATCCCCCAAATTTTTGCCAGTACAGTAAGTTAAATTGTTTGATTTGAAAAGCAAAAAGCTAAAACGCAAATCTGCAAAAAGATTCAAATATTACAACAAAGTGATCACAATGCCAAACCTTCACAAAACCTTGAATCCTGTACTGGTTGATACTACAAAATTCAGGATCTCTTAATCTCTGTCATTCCACAAATGAAAATTAAGTTCACTTTCTGTGACTACTGGTATGAGAGGTACTTACAAGGGCCGTGCATTAGATCTAGCCACCAAAGGGAATAGCAATAAAGCCAACCAGCAGAGAGCAGCAAAGCGATTTTCCATTATGCTTGGAGAAACCTCTACTCTTTTAGTGAGGTTATTTTAGTTAGGGTCTTCCTTATATGCAGAAGTTTTCTGAAGTTAATCAGTAACTGGAGAAGCTCTGACATCTCCAGGGTTGATGCCTGCTGAAGAAAGGAAAGATGTGCTCTTAGGCAGGTGCAGAGGTGTCTATTTGGCAAGGACAAATCTTATTTGGTGCAGCCTGAGATTATAAAACCAATGATTGCCTGTTGGCTTTACAAGAGTGATGGGCCCTCCAGGGCTGGATCATAGGTCTACACAGAACACGTAAATTTTTCTAGTTCTGTAGTTTCCATCCTGCCTGAAGCTGGGATTCAAAATGAACCATAACCTGCAACATGGAACTCACCTTCAACATTTTTAATATTATATTTTATTTTTATCTTTACACAGTCTCTCCTGTGAGGCTACGCATCATCACGTGTTATGTATCACATGTGTATCACTCTTTTTGTGACCATCATATGCAGCACATTTTATGCCTCTATTGTATGTGTCATGTACACTGGAGAATAAAGAGCTCTGCCAAAGACCTGTGTGGTTTTGATGGTGTGAAGGGGGAAACCAAGCTCCCAACAGCAGGTCCCAACAAAGCCATGTACTATGGAATATGCTGTCGCTATGTGTCATCAAGTTGTCTCTGACTTACAGCAACTCTGCGTATGAATGCCCCCCAGAAATGAAAACGTCCTGCCCTTTACAGCTTGCTCAGCTCTTGCTAACTCAAGCCTGTGGAATCAAACCATCACATTGCTGGTCATCCACATTGTTGTCATCTTCTTCAGCCTTTATCTTTCCATCACATTGTCTTCTTCAGTGAGTAATGCCATCTTATGAAGTGCCCAAAGAATGGCAGATTCAGTTTTGTCATTAATGTTCCTGTGGAAAGCCCTGATTTGATTTGATCTGGCACCCACTTATCCTTCTTTCAGTCAGTCAGGGTATTTGCAAAGCTCTCCTCCAGCCCCATGTCGCAAATGCATCAATGTTTTTCCTGTCAGCTTTCTTCACTGTCCAGCTTTCACACCCATACACAAGAATCAGGAATACATGACTGTTAATGATCTTGACCTTGGTCTCCAGTGAAATGTTCTAACCCTTGATGATCTTTTGTATTTCCTTCATTACTGCCCTTCCAAATCTCAGTCTTTTAATTTCTAGGCTGCAGTCTCTGTTTGAATTGATGACTGAACCAAATATGTAAAATCTTTCACAATTTCAGTTTCTTCATTGTTGACAGTGTAATTCTTCTGTAGTCATGATTTTTGTTTTCTTGATAAATAGATAGGAATTGATAAGTTTGGCACATAGCAACAACATATTCCACAGTCCATGGCCTTGTTGGGACTTGCTCTTGGGAGCTAGGTTTCCCTCTTTGCACCATCAAAACCACACAGCCTTTGGCAAAAGCTTCTTATTCTCCAATATATGTCCAATAAAGCATCACCAGCAAAGAAAGAATCTCTGAGCATGCAAAGAATGGTTTGTTGAACCCATGCTAGAAACTACCTCTGAGAATCCTCCTTTTGAGAAACCCTGAGCTCAAGCCCTATTTTCTGCTGGTCAGATAGTATGTTCTCCTGTTTGTCTTTCAATGTTACTAATCTAGATTTTAATTTCCCTTTGATTTCTTGGATACTCTGGAGAGGCCTCCTGCTTTAATCTTTTGTTGTTTTCTTCCATTTCTTTGTACTGGTCATTGTAATAGTTCTTTTTGTCTCTATGTGATAGTTGCTGAAGAATTGCACTCATGATTCTGACCTTATTTCTGTCATCTTTTGCTTCAGCTTCTCACCTGTTCTTAGCAATTGTGTTTCTTCTGTTGTCCATCTTGGCTTTTTCTTTCTTTTTGCTACAGGAATTCTCTTTTGGCATTCTTCCCTAAGAATGTCTCTTGTTTCAGTCCAGTTTTTCTGGTTCACAGTCTACTGAATTCAGCAGTACAAGTACATTCGTTAGGTGGACTTTACATTCTTTAGGAATGTTATTTAAGCTGTATTTGGCTCCATGCTTCTGTTCATGATCTTTTCCAGCTGTATTCTGATTTTTTATATTAATAGTTCAGGGACACAACCTCAATTATCACTGCTCTCCAGTAGCTGCCCTTCAGAAATTTCTCCTCTCCCATCACCATCTCTTCTCATCTGATGATGTAACTGCTGCAGTATAAGAGAGTGGATGCATCTTAGTCTGGTCTCTCAATTTTAACCATTCAGACAAATGAAAAAGTCTGGCCTTGTGATAGCATTGCTTTGTTTCTCTGACTCTCTGAAACCCCCTCACCATGAGAAGGTGTGCATCCAAGAGGCAGTCTGAAAATGATAGGAAATCCTTTTTCCAATAGTGTGATTGCACTCCTCCACTATACCACAGTGCTACCTAGAGGTTATATAGCAGGAAAGGAACTGCCCTTTGGGTGGATTACAGTTTTGCACGAAAAGCAAAATAAGATATGGCAGATGAGTAGCCATGAGCAGAAAAGCTTTATATTACAAGGATTTCAGATAGGATAATGCAATCTCTTGGAAGACCCACCTATCACTGGTTATTAGTTATATGGAACCCCCATGTGCAGAATCAGTGTACCTCTGAAAACCTCACTTTGGTGGCAAAATGGTCCTTTAAGCCTTTTTAACTTGTTCATTCATGAGTCCTTGCATATCCACATTCATGTTTCCACTGTCTTGGAAATGACATCTGAAGGATTCATGTACCAGAAGGGGCAGTTCTATGGGCATTTATGCAGATGAGGGTCCACTAACTCTTCAGTCTATCAGCATGGCCCTCTTAACAGAACAGTCTCATTAAAGCCGTACTAGTGAGCATAGGGTAGAAAGTACTCATCTTAATAAAGAAAAGGGCATGTGTTGGTACAGCAGAAGAAAGTCAGAGGAAACCACAGGACAGTATCATTATAAGAAAACATGAAAATCACACAGACCTAGTAACTTAGGTCTCTTTCTTGCAGGAGTCTATAATTAATAGAACTGTTTTGGATCCAGCATGCACAATCCAACCTAGCACAGATCCCTATGCATACTTGGTAGGTGAGTAAGTCAAAATAACTGAGCACCTCTGCCAAGTTGTTTTAAGAAATACAGACTTGAGCCTTTCCTCCATGCCTGGACATTTCTGATTCCAACATAAAAATGTGTGCCAAGAAATTCAAAAGCTGCCTTCCTCATTCTGCTGTGGTATTTTTAAAGCATTGCTATACACTATATGCAGCTTAGTGTTGCACTATATGCAACACTATAAGGGAGCGCTTACGTCCATATATGCCCGCCCGCCCCTTGAGATCTGCAGGAGAGGCCCTTCTCCGGGAACCCTCCATGAAGGATATTAGGAGGGTGAGTACTCGGAGGAGGGCTTTCTCTGCGGTGGCGCCCAATCTATGGAATGCGCTCCCCAGAGAGGTCCGCCTGGCACCATCATTATTTGTTTTTCAGCGCCAGGCGAAGACCTTTTTATTCAAATGTCATTTTAACTGTTAATAGTATTTATTTATCTTATTCTTTGGCCAGGGTGACTTAATTTATACTGTTAATTTATATTATTTTAATCAAGTTTATTTATGTCTGTGAGCCGCCCCGAGGCTTCGGCGAATGAGGCGGCATAGAAGTTTACTAAATAAATAAATAAATATATTACAGATAAGGTGGTTAACTAAACACTGTGAAAGAATATTTGGTGATGATTCCAAGGAAAAAGAAAGCTCAGATTCTGAAATAAAGGCTGTGTGCGTGAGTATGTGAGAGGGAGGAAAGAAAACCTCTCTTTCTGGCCCTAGAGATGTAGCATATAGGTGACACAGGTAAATGTGAAAAGTGCTTCAGGATATTTGGAGAAGAACATTCCTGTTCTTTGCAGGGAGCCACGCATACAAGGGAATTTCCCAGCCATCTGTGCAGGTTTGCCTTTCCTACCACTCCCCTCTCTGGATTAGATTTATGTGTTTAGGTTTTAATCTCATGGCCTACTTTGTCTTGTTTTATGGAATTTTGTAACAAACTAAACTTTCCAGATAAAATATGTAAATATATGCAGGTGAGGGAAGACGAGGCTTGTATCCAGTAGAAGGCAATAAGCTGCTAACCCATTCAACCAAAGCAAAAAATAGTTGCTTGAAGAGAGATCACCTTGACTGCTTCTCTGTTTACAAAAGATCAAAAAACAAAATGAGCTTCCCCTCTAAATTGCAGGGTTTTTTTTAAAGTTCCTTTTGTGATTTCTTTCACAAAGAACATTTTGATGTCTTCTCTCCAGCTGTAAACAAAAGCAAAGAATGATCTCTGCTGCTTAGTGTTGCTTATCAGAATGGCAGGAATTTGACCATGGACACTCTGATCTGTATTGAGTTTAGAAATATTTCCCCCAATTTCGGGAAGAGTCAAAAAGAAGAGGTTAATGCTCCCAGTTCATTGCACAGTTCCAGGAACACTGAAGAAAGACTACCTATTGCAGTGTTGTGCAAGCTGCATAAACAATGCCAAGGACAGCCCAGCTCCACAAACACTTACTTCATATGGGAGCATTACTAGGATGCCATGTGTGAAATGACCATTATGATGTAGTAAGTAGATGTCCAAACAGGAACCCCCAAAGTTTTGGGTTCCTGAATGTATTTGGAATGCCATGGGATGGGGGGAAGGCTAGTCCATTCATCAAAAAGTTTGCCATGGCTAGCCACCAAATACTCAAAAGTCAAAGTGTTGCAACTAGGAAAAAAAGTTACTTGCCAAGAATGTAAGGGCAAAGCAGAGATTAGGACTAAGCTCTGTTGAATTCAAATAAAGATGGCAGTGAAGGATAAGACTCCAGCAACAGATAGCAAAAATAAAAATCAGTAGGGAGTTTGGCAGACCCAAGGTTAGAGCACTTGGGGTAGAACTGGAAAGACCCAGGTTCAGATCCTCACTGAACAATGAAATGGGAATTTCCAGGTAGGCCTTGGACCAGCCTCTGTCTTTCAGCCTAATTGACCTCTGGATTGTGTGAGCATATAATGTGGCAGGAGAGGACATGTATGCTGTATGGAGCTCAGAGAAGGAAAGGCAGAGTGCCAATGTAATGAAAGAGTGGGCGTTCTAGCAGTTGTCTTCTGTTCCTACCATTTTTCTTCTGGTCACGCAATCTCAAGTCACTTAGAGAGGGTTACACCATGGCTTTTCCCCATGCCAGCATTGCCTCAGTTTCCAGAAGCTGAGATATGCATGGGGTGTTACCAAAATGTTGCGGGAAGAGTGTGCAGCAGCAGCTCTCCCATCCCAAAGCTAATAGGACTAATGGGGCTAACGTGGCAGAAACTAGAGAAGCGAAACTCTCAGACAGTACCATCAGTACCGTACCACTATGTGCCATCCATGCTACATCTTTGACATTACAAGAGCACCTCTCAGATCATACAGGCAACTGCTTGAGGTAGAAAAGCAAAACGCCTTCAGCCCTGCCTGTCTGATTTACAGAGCATCTGGCATTCTAGATGGGGATGCCAGATCTCTGGAGGTTCCAGCGCTAAGGCTTTGGGAGGATCAGGGTAAGTCCAAGCTGGTGCTTCATTAGTCAGCAGACGAAGACTGCTGGGGGTGAAGACCAGAGGCAAACTGTGCCTGCTGGCTTTGAGGAAGAGCCTGATTAACACAAGGAGGGAACTAACAACAAAAGCATTCCTCAAACAAAGCAGAAAGGAGGTTTCCTGCCCTTAATGCTGGCATCTTCACCCTAACATTTTGTTCCTCCTTCTCCTGGAAACACTGCCACTAAATCCCGGAGATGCTGGTCATATCCTGAAACCAAAAAACTTATTCATGGGATCTTGTTTTTGAAAGGTGATACCTGTGAAAAAAATACTTGCTAGATTATCCATGAAACTAATGGTGTTTCCAGATGATGCCCTATTTACAGAATTATGCAGGGGTCCAGATGACAATATCTTTCATGTGAAACCCTCCCAGCTTTTCCTATTCCTTCTTCTGTCTCCTTCCTTGCTTAAGGGCAAAACGAAGAAGAGGAAACACATGGAAGTGCTACATGAAGACCTCAGTGCTAGGAATGCTCTGGAAGCACAAAGCCTCACTCTAGCCAAGCTAAATGGATAATCAGTATTAACATGCTGATTACACTTACACCTTTCACTCTAGATTTAATTATTCCTGTAATGTCATGTTGATATCTCTGTGCACAATGAGATAGGCATCTCACAGGGCAGCTGAAATGAATTTTCTCCCAAGACTCTACAGAAAACTCTCCTTTGTGAGTAGGGTGTTGAAGATCCACAGTATCTTCACAATATGCAATTATTTGTTAAATAATTGTGGGTCATTCTTACTTGATGCCTAATTATATTTTGATACAATATTTTATATGTGGCATTGGATATCTGCCAGTTAACATGCAATGACTATTTGCATCTGTCAGTATTTTATAGCTGATGTCCCATGTTATTATACATATTGAAGATTTCTACTCCATTGTTCCATCAACAAGCTTTCAGAGAAACTGGCGTAGAGAAAAGCTAACATGATACATTTAAAAAGAAAGAACAGCAGCAAAGAGATGATGAAAGTGGAACTTTTAAAAATTCTAGAAGAAAAAAATGGTCTTCACCTGGCACAAAAAGGATATCAGACTTGTTTCAGATGAGTGTTTTGTGGGGAGCACAACGGAGGGAAAAATACCTGTCAAGTGTTGCCACAGCTTACTTCTGAAGCAGGAGACCCAGGGAAGAGCCTTGAAGATAGATTTTTGTTACAAGGAAAACTCATATGGAAGGGAGTTGTCCTGAAGGTGGCCTGGTCTCAAGACATTTAATGCAGAAAGTACACTCTGGATGCTTGGACAGCACTGCCTCGCATTGATCATCTGGTAATCTACCTTCTGCCCGCACCTGATTTAATGTATGGAAGGTTAAAAACTGCATTCTGGACTCAGAAATTGACAGGGAGTTACTGTGTTTTGTATGTACCAGTTTGGCTTTCCAGATCTTTGGAGGAAGCCCTGCTTGTGGTCCCACCTATGGGGAATACTCATGGGGCAGTGGCCAAAGCAACAGCCTTCTTGCTTCTTCATTATGGAACTCCTGCTTTTGGAGGTGACTCAGGCATCTTCAAGTAATCCACTTTTGTCATTTGTTTATGATGCTCTTCTTCAGCCAGGGCTTTAGACACTTTTCAGGAAACCACTGAGTTTTTGTTTGTTGAGCAGTCTTAGAAATGTTTTATCTTGGTGTTGGCTGATTCGATGAATTGTCAAATGTAATCCTATTGTTTTAATGTTCATGTCTCATATTGTTATGTTTATTTGCAAACTGGAAAGTGGCACATAAATTTAATAAATAAACTGCAGTTTCTAAGTAGTCTTCAAAGGCAATCCCACTTATAAGGCATAGTAGTAATCCAAACAGAAAGTTACAAAAACATGAATAACTGCAGGCAAACTATCCCTAGTTTCCCTGGAAACTGACATATCAGACCTACATGAAAGATAACCTGTGGCACTGAGGCCATTTGCCCCTATGGTGAAATGTTTCGATTGACTAGCACTCCCATATTTTGAATCTGGTTCTTCTGAGGAGTGCAGTCCTAGTCAAACCAGAGAACAGCTACTTGCTAGCATGGACACACAACTACCACCTCATCAGAATTGAGCTGCAGATTATTGTCATTCATCTAGTCCAGGGGTCAGCAACCTTTAATACTCAAAGAGCCATTTGGACCCATTTCCCACAGAAAAGAAAACACTGGGAGCAGCAAAACTTTTTTGACATCTAAAATGAAGATAACACTGCATATATAGTTTTTTACCTTTATTCTATGTATAAAAAAACTATAGTGTGTTACATTTATGAAATCAATGAACTGCTACAGAGAAAACAAATTTTTATTTCTGCATGCAACAAAAATATTTTGAACTCCGAAAAAAAAGACGCTGGGTTGAAAGTTACTTTCAAATAAAATACTCAATGTCTGAGTCCTCCTCGTATTTATGAAATAAAAAGTTGAACTTATATTATCCACTAGCAGCAAACCAAACATGCCACCTGCAGCAAACCAAAAATGCCGTCTGCTTCTGTGTGCCCTCATCCTTCTATCACATGGTGAAATATTGAACAAACATCCCTCTCCCAATGTAATAATGTTGCTGGAATTTTTATAAGAATCTTCTTAAAACAAAGAAGTAGATCTATATCTTTATTATGATTTAACTGCAGCTGTTGTTCAGTCACTAAAAACTGTTATTTTTAATCTTACATTATAAACTAGTAGGATTCCTTTCATATATTTTGAATAGGAGAACAGCTTCCTGCAGAATCAAAGTCAGTGCTAAAGGGCTGCATACATTAAACAGCAAACCCCATACGTTCGCGTCAGCAGTAAAAGCAAATGAATCTACCCACTCACCATTAAACGTTCGGTTTTCTTCAGAAACTTTTCTTTTCTTCAGATTTATCCATGGTTGGAGGGGGGGAAAGCTCAGTAAATCACAGATATAGGTGTGCTTAGTGACTGATTAGCAGATAAACAGTCAAGTGATGTGAATTGTGATAGGTCCCAAGCACAGCTTTTAACATTCAGATGAAGGAGATTACATTGGGACAAAGAAAATCTTTTCAGCAGTGTTTCCTTTCCTGTAACATGAGAGCCTGCAGGAAACTTGATTAGCAGAGGAATGAAGTGATTTACTTAACTAGCTAATTTACTTAACTAGCTAGTGCTGAGTTCCTGAGTGGAGCTTCCAGCAGATCAGTGGTTGTGCAGGCGCATGTTTTGAGCAATGGAGCCACAGCAGAGGGGTCCAAGAGCCACATGCAGCTCCAGAGCCGCGGGTTGCTGACCCCTGATCTAGTCCATTATTGATCCCAGACACCTCCTTAGTACCTCAACAAATAGAAAAGAAAAACAGAAATGGGTGTCATAGATACACTGTCAGTATCACACACCAAAACCCCTCATTCTGGTAGGTACAAAACCACTGAAGCACAGTATCCCCAGTACCCAGTTCAGAGAGCCATTCCAAAAGGAAAACACAGTTGAGGGAATCAAAAGCTGCCGAGAAGTCCAGAAAAATTCACAGGGTTGCATTCACTCAGTCTCTGTCCAGGCATTGGTTAGCCATCAGGGTGACCAAAGTCAGTCTGGTGCCCAAACCAGACTGGTAAACATACTGAAATGGGCTCAGAAAAGCCTCATTAGACAAATGTGTCTGTCATCACTGACAACTATTCAAGCACTTTGCACAAAAAACTCACGCGTGCACACCCACAGCATGTATATATGAGCATATAGATAGTCTAGTGTGTGGTAAGGGTGTTCGGCTGGGGACCTGGAAGATCCAGGTTCTAGCCCCCACTCAGCCATGAAACTTATGGAGTGACTTTGGGCCAGTCACAGGCTCCCAGCCTAGTTTACTTCATAAGGTGGTGGTGGTGGTGGTGGTTATCCTTCATAGAATAAAATGCAACTATGTAAGCTGCCTTGGGTTCTTCACAAAAGGAAAAAGGTGGGATATAAATGAGGCCCCATTGGTGAGGGTGTTCAAAGATAGGCTAGACATGCACACAGTGGGCATGTCATGAGTGGAGCCGGCTGGAGCCGGGGGTCAGACTAGAAGACCCGGGAGGTCCCTTCTGACTCGCTCTGTTTCTATGTTTCCATGTTTCTATGTTTCTATGCACACATACATACATTTGGCAGCTGGTTGAAATTATCCTGTGGATACAAGGAGATCTTTTTAGGAGTGGTCTCAGAAGGACTGCATCTGTCAGGCTGTCTAGGGCCACTCCCCCTGGTAAGGAGGCATTGATTTCCTCCTGCAGCCAGCCAGTTCTTTCCTGCTCATTATAATGAACCAAGAGGGATAAGGGGCAATGATAGACTACATCCTCCCAGGCACTTCATACACATCTTTGGATCTTGGTCAGGGTTAGATGGCTTTCTAGACACTATTTCACTAATGGAATTGTAGTTCAACTGGCCCTCACGTTTGGTGGTGCTGCAGTTGAATGCCAGATCGGTCATAAATAAATCATCCCTCATCCATGATTTAATTGTGGATGAGGGGACAGACCTGGCACAACCCTGGGCGGGAGAGGCAGGGGATGTGGCACTTTCCCAGCTGTGCCTGCCCAGATATTCAATTCAGCACCAACCTCGCCTAGAGGGGAGGGCGTGTCACCCTAATTCTTAAAGATACAATCTCCCTCATGGGGCTTCCGGTTCCTTCGAGGCTGGGCCTTGAATGTTTGCACTTGGTGTTGGGTGATCGAGACAGGTTGGGGATTCTGTTGGTGTACCGTGCACCCCTCTGCCCAACAGCCTCCCTGCCTGAGCTGACAGAGATTGTCTTGAACCTGGTATTGTAGACCCGCAGGATGTTGGTCCTGGGGGACTTCAATTTCCATGCCAAGACTGTTCTGACCGGGCAGCTCAGGACTTCATGGCTGCCATGACAGCCATGGAGCTGTCTCAACATGTCACCGGCCCAACAAATGAATGAGGCCACACTCTGGACCTGGTTTTCTCGACGGGGCAAGAAGATGGTGATCTGGAAGAGAGCGGTTTGACATTAATCCCTTTGTCATGGTCAGATCATCTCCTTGTGAGGTTTAAACTTAGCACAGGCTTTCCCCTCTGAAAGGGTGCGGAACCTATTGAAATGGTCCGCTCCCAGAGTCTAATGGATCTGAATGGATTTCTGAGGGCTCTGGGGGAATTTCTAGTTGATAAGACTGGTGCTCCTGTTGACACCCTGGTTGATTTGGGCAATGGAGAATTGACTTGGGCAATTGACATGATCGCTCCTAAGTGTTCTCTCCCACCAAGCAGAGCCCGCACGGCACCTTGGTATACACCTGAGTTGCGGGCAATGAAGCAGGCTGGGAGATGACTAGAGCGTAGGTGGACGAAATCCCATGCTGAATCTGACCAAACACAGCTGAGAGCCCATTATTGGGCCTATGCTGTGGCGGTGAGGGTGGTAAAGAAGGAATTCTTCTCTGCTTCCATTGCATCCTCACAGTGCTGTCCAGCTGAGCTTTTCTGGGTGGTGTGAGGTCTGTTACATTCTGGACCAAAAAATGAATTCATTGCACCATTATTGGCTCACTGTGATGACTTTGCCCCGCACTTTAGGGATAAAATCACTCAGATTCGTCACAAGCTGGACTCCACAGTTGAAGTAGTACCTGTACGGGAGGTGTCCAGAGCGCTGTCCGATCCATCTTTGTTGGATGAGTTTCAATTGTTGCGGCCTGAGGATGTGGATAAGGTGCTTGGACTTGTCCGGCCTACCACTTGTTTACTCGACCCTTGCCCTTATTGGCTGCTTATCAAAGCCAAGGAAGGGATGTATACCTGGATCCAGGAGGTAGTTAATGCTTCCCTGAGGAAGGGTTGGGTTCCTGCCCCCTTGAAGAAGGTGGTGATCAGGCCCATTCTGAAGAGGGTGAACCTGGCCTCTAATTATAGATCAGTGGCCAACATCCCATTCTTGGGCAAGATGCTTGAGTGGGTGATGGCCGGGCAACTCCAGGATCCCTTGGATGAAACTGACTGTCTGGACCCGTTTCAGTCTGGCTTTAGGCCTGGTTATGGGACAGAAACTGCCTTGGTCGCCCTGTATGATGACCTGTGCAGGGAGAAGGACAGGGGGAGTGCATCCCTGTTGGTTCTCCTGGACCTCTCAGCAGCTTTCAATACCATCAACCATGGTATCCTTCTGGATAGGTTGGCTGAGTTGGGGGTTGGAGGCACTGCTCTGTGGTGGTTCCACTCCTACTTGGCTGACCGATTCCAGAAGGTGGTTCTGGGGGATTGTGGCTCTGTGCCATGGAAGCTTTGACATGGAGTTCTGCAGCTTTCCATTTTATCCTCCATGCTATTTAACATCTACATAAAACCGCTGGGAGAGGTCATCTGGAGGTTTGGGCTATGGAGTCTTCAGTACACTGATGACACCCAGTTCTTCCTCTCTTTTACATCAAATCCAGGTGAGGCAGTGGAGGCCCTGAACCGGTGCCTAGCCAGGGTGATGGGCTGGATGAGGGCCCATAAATTGAAGCTTAATCCAGACAAGACAGAGGTCCTGCTGGTAGGTGGTTTAGTCTCCTGAGTAAGTGTTTCTAACCTGGATGGGGTTGTACTCCCCCTAAAGGACAGGGTGTGCAGTTTGGGAGTGCTCCTTGACCTGGAACTGTCCCTGGAATCCCAGGTGGCAGCAGTGGCAAGGAGTGCTTTCCTTCAGCTTCAGCTGATCCATCAACTGCACCCCTATCTGGATAGGCAGTGCATGGCAGCAGTGATCCAGGCCCTGGTGACTTCCCGATTGGATGACTATAACACGCTCTACATGGGGCTGCCCTTGAAGATGGTCCAGATACTTCAACTGGTTCAGAATAGTGCCTCCAGGTTGTTAACAGGGACCGGCAGGTATGAATATATAACACTGGTCCTTTTCCACCTACACTGGCTTCCAGTTGAAGCCTGGGCCCAATTTAAGGTGCTGGTGATGACCTATAAAGCCCTAAATGGCTTAGGGCCTGGTAACTTTAAGGAGCATCTCTTTCTATATGTGCCTGCCCACCCCTTAAGATCTGGGGCAGATGCCCTTCTCCAGGTGCCCTCCCTGAAGGAGATTAGGAGAGTGACTACCCGGAGAAGGGTCTTCTGTGCAGTAGCACCCCAATTGTGGAATTCGCTCCCCAGAGAGGTTTGCCTGGCTCTGTATCTTTATTCATTTCAGCACCAGACCAAAACCTTTTTATTTTCCCAATGTTTTAAGATCAGACTGTTTTAATTGGGGTTTTATTATTAGCTAAATTTTAGGACACTGTGTTTACATTTTTTTTTTACATTTTGCATTGTTAAACCGTCCTGAGACTTCGGTAATGGGACAGTCTACATAAGTTTTAAATAAATAAATGGTTTACATGACATTCAGGTCACTACAGCTGCAGACAGTTTATCCTCAAAGTGCTTAGCAAGTGACTCACAGTAGGGTTCTGAGCTCTAAAACATCAGTTTGTTGCTCAGGCTGAAGAACAGCACCTGCCACTCACAAGATCAGTTGGAATGTATTGCGAGACATGGCAGAAAAGTAGAGGTGGCTCTAAAGAGTTCTTGCTAACTTTTGCCCAGATCTGCTTCAAGTCTTTCTCCATTTTGTTGTGTTACCTGCTACATCTTTATCAACTCTGTACTAAACCAAGGAGTTAAACAAACTGTGTCCACCTAGAGGGGGCAGTTAGGAGCAATTTTGTCTGCCGTAGAAATTATCCCAAAAAGTGATTGCCTGGTTGCCTAGCCATTGGCCCAGTTCACACAACACAGCACAGAGTACAGGCTGAGTATGGACTGAGTGTGGGTTGTTACTTAACCCTGGGTTGTTATTGAATCAAGGATGTTCCCTTGTGTGGACCCAATCTGTTAATGCTGAACAATCCACAAAGAAAACACATACCAAACCCATACCCTGACTGTTGTGCTGTGTGAACCTAGCCAAACTGGACAGCTTTCAAAAGGGATTACACAATTGCATGGAGGAAAAGGCTATCAATGACTACTTTTCCTGATTGTTCTATGCTACCTCAAGGATCAGAGGCAGTGCACCTGTATACACCAGTTGCTGGGGAACTTGGGCTGGAGGGTGCTTCTGTACTCATCTTCTGCTAGTGTGAACCTGTGGGAGACTGTTTTGCCACTCTGTGAATGGAGTGTTGGCCTTCCCCCAGCATAGCTCTTCTTAAATTCGTACATTCTACGTGGATTACCAAGCACTCTTAGTAATCTAGCAGGATCCACCAGCATCTTGGTGAAGACCATTCTGATTGGTCCCTCACAGCTGCAGAGGGACAAAGTTGCAGGAAGTCTAAGGCTCAAACTACATGCTTCATGAAATTGTAGCTTTGTGTTCCAAGCCTGATCTTTATATTTCAAATAGCAGTCATTGTGGGATGGTTGAGCAGGATAAAAAACACATAAAGGAGAAGTCACCCTGACTGCCTCCTAGACTGTAGCATGGGGTTAAGCTATGTGCTCTGGTTATCATTCTGCTTTTCTTCTTCTCCGATTGCATCCCGCAGTTGCTTTCATAAAAGCAAAAAATTCATAACATGGTGTCAAGCTTCTTCTTGCTGTTATGTGCTGTCAAGTCATCCCCAACTTATGGAGATCCTGTGGATGAACATCCTTCAAAATATCCTATCCATAACAGCCCTACTCAAACTTTTCCAAATTCAAGTCCGTGGTTCCCCTAATGCAGTCAAATCATCAGGATGGAGGCCAGTAACAAGAAGGGTCCCACAGGGCTCTCTCCTGGGGCCGATCCTGTTTAATCTTTTCATTAACGACATGGAAGAAGGGGTGAACGGTCTGCTGATCAAATTCGCAGATGACACTAAAACTGGAGCAGTGGCCACAACTGAGGAGCAGGTACTCCAGACCCAAAAGGATCTGGACAGACTATGGAAGTGGGCAGGAGACAACAGGATGGCGTTCAATGTGGATAAGTGCATGGTTTTGCACTTGGGGCATAGGAATGGGTGTCGTAAGTACAGGTTAGGGGACAAGTGGCTGGACAGCAGCACTTGTGAAAGGGGCCTCGGGGTACTGGTTGACTGCAGGCTAAACATGAGTCAGCAGTGTGATGTGGTGGTCAAGAGGGCAAACGCCACCTTTGGTTGCATAGGCAGAAGTATGGCTTCTAGAACGAGAGAGGTATTACTACCATTCTACACGACTCTGGTGCGCCCGCAATTGGGAGTATTGTGTTCAGTTTTGGGCCCCTCATTACAGAAAGGATATAGCCAGGTTGGAGTCAGTGCAGTGTAGGGCCACAAGGTTGGTGGCCAGTTTGCAGGGGATGCCGTATGAGGCGAGACTGAGGGAACTGGGTCTCTTCAGCCCGGAGAAGAGGAGACTCAGAGGGGATCGTTGACAACATACAGGTATGGGAGGGGATGTCACATGGAGATGGGTAGAGACTTGTTTTCCCCTGCAGAGGAAGGCAGGATGCGCTCCAATGGAGCAAAGCTCAGGGAGCCAAGGTTCCATTTAGATGCCAGGAAGCACTTCCTGACAGTCAGGACCCCGAGGGTGTGGAATGGGCTTCCACGAGAGGTCGTTGAGGCCCCATCGGTGCAGGTGTTCAAGGATAGGCTGGACGTCCACATGGTGGGCATGTCGTGAGCGGAGCCAGCTGGTGCCGGAGGTCAGACTAGATGGCCCGGGAGACCCCTTCTGACTCGCTGCTTCTATGTTTCTATGCTGCAACCTTTTTGCATCTTCTTTGCATCTATTTGAATGTTTATTGAAAGTTTCCAGTCTGTTTTGTTTGTTTTGTTTTGCATATTTATTGATATTTTCCTATTAGAATTTGGACTGACTGAAGCTCTACAGTTTGGAATAGTTCTGGTATCCTATTTAGTCTGGGTACTTTACTCCTTCCAAGTGCTTTCAGAGCAGCTTTCACTTTGCTTCCAGGTGCTTCCTCATAGGATTCCTCTTCAAAGGAGTCTGCCATCCTTTTAACTCTCCTGTATAGTTCTTCTGTATATTCTTTCCACCGTCTCTTTATTTTCTGCTGGTCAGATAGCACACCCCTGTGTTTGTCTTTCAGCATTCCTAATCTAGGTTTGAATTTTCCTTTGATCTCTTGAATCTTCTGGAAGAGGTCTCTTGTTTTCCCTCTTTTGTTTTTATCCTTTATTTATTTGCACTGGTCATTGTAATAGTTCTTTTTGTCTCTATGTGATAGTCACTGAAAAATTGCATTCAGGATTCTGTCTCTATTTCTGTCACCTTTTGCTTTTGCTGCTTACCTGTCCTTTGCAACTGAATTTCTTCTGTCATCCATCTAGGTGTCAAGCTACATGTTTATTACAGCAGGTAGTCTGGCTCTAAACCCCACCAAGAAGTAATCATGACAAGCACATAAAAAAGAAATCCCACAGAATCTCTGCAACAAAGAGGGCACTAAATCCAGAGTGACTTGACACATGTTGTCTGTTATGTTACATTTGCTAGGTGGATGACAGGTTGCGGCAGGCCCCGTGACCCTCAAGCCTGTGTTAGTACTGAATTGAAGGGAGGTGCCTGCGAAAGCAACTTGCTCTTGCCGGAGATGTTGCAAAGCACTTGGAGTCCATCTAAATTGCTTTCCAGGACTGGCACATGTGCAAGTAGTCTATGACAAGCTGAAGGATGCTGTATTGAACTGAATTCAAAG
This sequence comes from Varanus komodoensis, assembly GCF_004798865.1. Taxonomy (NCBI): domain Eukaryota; kingdom Metazoa; phylum Chordata; class Lepidosauria; order Squamata; family Varanidae; genus Varanus; species Varanus komodoensis. The sequence goes on along the minus strand of NW_025335972.1, from coordinate 6,830,418 downwards.
AAATGTTGGATTTCGTATTTGCCCTCCCGCCCCTTGAGATTGGCAGCAGAGGCCCTCCTCTGGGAACCCTCCATGAGAGACACTTGTAAGTGGTTCATCCCCTTCATGGATCACTGCCTTGTCATGGTGAAGGGGCTTGTGTAGCTCAATGAAGCTATGAGCTATGTTGTGCAGGGGCACCCAAGACAATAGCAGAGAGCTCTGACAAAAGCTGATCCACTGGAGACGGAAATGGCAACCCACTCCAGTACCCTTGCCATGAAAACCCCATGGACAGTACCAAAAGGCAAAAAGATACGACACTGGAAGATGAGCCCCTCAGGTCGGAAGGTGTCCAATGTGCTCCTGGGGAAGAGCAGAGGGGCAACAGAAAGTAGTAGTAGTAGTAGTACTAGTAGTGACAGAAAGAGTGAAGTGACTGGGTCAAAGCTGAAAGGACACTCAGTTGCAGATGTATCTGGTGGTGAAAGGAGAGTCCGATGCTGCAAAGATCTATACTCCATAGGAACCTGGAATGTAAGATCCATGAAGCAAGGCAAGCTGGAAGTGGTCAAACGAGAGATGACAAGACTGAACATCGACATCTTAGGAATCAGTGAACTAAAATGGACAGGAATGGGTGAATTTAATTCAGATGACCATCAGGTATACTACTGTGGGCAAGAATCCCTCAGAAGGAATGGAGTAGCCTTCATAGTCAATAAAAGAGTAGGAAAAACAGTTCTGGGATACAATCTCCAAAATGACAGAATGATCTCAGTTCGAATCCAAGGCAAACTATTCAACATCACAATAGTCCAAGTCTGTGCCCCAACCACTGGTGCTGAAGAGGCTGAAGTTGACCGGTTCTATGAAGGCCTACAACACCTTCTAGAATTAACATCCAAAAACGATGTCCTTATCATCATGGGCAATTGGAATGCTAAAGTAGGAAGTCAAAGATAACCAGAATAACAGGCAAGTTTGTCCTTGGGAGTACAAAATGAAGCAGGGCACAGACTGGTAGAATTTTGTCAAGAGAATATGATGGTCATAGCAATCACTCTTTTCCAACAACCCAAGAGACGACTGTACACATGGACATCACCAGATGGTCCACACAGAAATCAGATTGACTATGTGCTCTGCAGCCAAAGATGGAGAAGCTCTATACAGTTAGTAAAAACTAGACCAGGAGCTGACTGTGGCTCAGATCATAAGCTTCTTGTTGCAAAATTTAGGCTTAAATTGAAGAAAGTAGGGAAAAGCACTAGGCCACTCAGGTATGACCTAAAGCATATCCCTGATGAATATACTGTAGAGGTGACAAATAGATTTAAGGAATTAGATATGATAGACAGAGTGCCTGAAGAACTATGGATGGAAGTTCGCAACATTGTACAAGAGGTAGCAACTAAAACCATCCCAAAGAAAAAGAAATGCAAGAAAGCAAAATGGCTGTCTCAGGAAGCTTTACAAATAGCTGAGGAAAGAAGGGAAGCAAAAGGCAAGGGAGAAAGAGAAAGATATACCCAACTGAATGCAGAATTCCAGAGAATACCTAGAAGAGATAAGAATTTCTTCTTAAATGAACAGTGCAAAGAAATAGAAGAATACAATAGAACAGGGAGGACCAGAGATTTATCATGCAAAGATGGGCATGATAAAGGACCAAAATGGTAGGAACCTAACAGAGGCAGAAGAGATTAAGAAGAGGTGGCAAGATTACACAGAATAACTATACAAGAAAGAGCTTAACATCCCTGATAACCATGATGGGGTGGTCACTGACCTCGAGCCAGACATTCTGTAATGTGAAGTCCAATGGGCTTTAGGAAGTCTGAGCAACAACAAAGCTAGTGGAGGAGACAGTATTCCAGCCGAGCTATTCAAAATCCTAAAAGACGATATAGTAAAAGTGCTACACTCAATATGCCAGCAAATTTGGAAAACTCAACAGTGGCCACAGGATTGGAGAAGGTCAGTTTACATTCCAATTCCAAAGAAGGGAAATGCCAAAGAATGTTCAGACTAGTGAATCAGAGGTTCCTGGGGAGGCGCCAATGCTGCCGTCTGGTCCAGAATTATTGGATGAATTTCAGTTATTGCGGCCTGATGATGTGGACAAGGTGCTTGGACAAGTACGTCCCACCACTTGCCTATTGGACCCTTGCCCGTCTTGGTTAATAAATAATTCCAAGCACGGGATTGGGATCTGGATCTTGGAAGTGGTTAACGCTTCTCTGAGGGAGGGTCGGGTGCCTGCCCCTTTAAAGGAGGCGGTAGTCCGACCGGTCCTGAAGAAAGTGTCACTGGATCCAGAGATGGCCACTAACTATAGACCAGTAGCCAACATCCCGTTTCTGGGCAAGGTGTTAGAGTGGGTGGTGGCGGGACAACTCCAAGCACTCTTGGATGAAACTGATTATCTAGACCCATTTCAGTCCAGCTTCAGACCTGGGTACGGTACTGAATCTGCCTTGGTCGCCCTGTACGATGACCTGTGCAGGGAGAAGGACAGGGGAAGTGCGTCCCTGTTGGTTCTCCTGGACCTCTCAGCGGCTTTCGATACCACCGACCATGGTATCCTTCTGGATAGGCTAGCGGGATTGGGGGTTGGAGGCACTGCTTTGCAGTGGTTCCGCTCCTATCTCAATGGCCGATTCCAGAAGGTGGTGCTGGGGGACTATGGCTCTGCATCATGGCATCTATGCCATGGAGTACCGCAGGGGTCCATTTTGTCCCCTTTGCTGTTTAACATCTACATGAAACCGCTGGGAGAGGTCATCAGGAGGTGTGGGCTGCGGAATCACCAGTACGCTGATGATACCCAGTTCTACCTCTCATTTTCCACCAATCCAGGTGAGGCAGTGGCTGTACTGAACCGGTGCCTGGCCGAGGTAATGGGCTGGATGAGGGCCAATGAACTGAAGCTCAATCCAGACAAGACGGAGGTCCTGTTGGTTGGCGGATCGGGCTTTGGAGAGGGTGGATTTAATCTAGTCCTGAATGGGGTTGCACCCCCTCTTAGGGACAAGGTCTGCAGCTTGGGAGTGCTCCTCGACCCAGAGCTTTCATTGGAAGCTCAGGTGACAGTGGTGGCAAGGAGCGCTTTCCTTCAGCTTCGGCTGATTCATCAGCTGCGCCCCTACCTGGAGTATGACTGCCTGGCGACAGTAACACACGCACTGGTGACTTCCTCTCTGGACTTCTGTAACACGCTTAACGTGGGGCTACCCTTGAAGACGTTCCGGATACTTCAATTGGTTCAAAATATTGCTGCCAGGCTGCTGACGGGGACTGGGCATTATGTTTACATGACTCCAGTCCTCCGTCAGCTTCACTGGCTTCCCATTTAAGTCCGGGCCCAATTCAAGGTGTTGGTGATGACCTATAAAGCCCTAAACGGCTTGGGTCCTGGTTACCTGAAGGAGCGCTTACATCCGTATATGCCCGCCCACCCCTTGAGATCTGTGGGAGATGCCCTTCTCCGGGAACCCTCCGTGAAAGAAATTAGGAGGGTAGGTACTCGGAGGAGGGCTTTCTCTACGGTGGCGCCCAATCAATGGAATGTGCTCCCCAGAGAGGTCCGCCTGGCGCCGTCATTATTTGTTTTTCAGCACCAGGCGAAGACCTTTTTATTTAAGCGTCATTTTAATTGTTAACAGTATTTGCTTATTTTATCTGGCCAGGGCAACTTCTTTTATATTGTTATTTATTTTATATTGTTATTTTTATATTGTTACTATTGTATTTTTCTTCATGTTGTGAGCTGCCCCGAGGCTTCGGCGAATGGGGCGGCATATAAATGTTTTAATTAATAAATAAATAAATAAACACACCATTGCACTCATTTCACATGCTAGCAAAGTTATGCTCAAAATCCTACAAGCTAGGCTCCAGCAGTATGTGGACCAAGAACTACCAGAAGTACAGCCAGGATTTCGAAGAGGCAGAGGAACTAGAGATCAAGTTGCCAACATACGCTGGATCATGGAGAAAGCTAGGGAGTTCCAGAAAAACATCTACTTCTGCTTCATTGACTACACTAAAGCCTTTGATCGTGTGGATCACAACAAATTGTGGCAAGTTCTTAAAGAGATGGGAGTACCAGACCATCTATTTGTCTCTTGAGAAACCTATATGTGTGTCAAGAAGAAACAGTGAGAACTGGACACGGAACCACTGATTGGTTCAAAATTGAGAAAGGAGTTCGGCATGGCTGTATACTGTTGCCCTGCCTATTTAACTTATATGCAGAGCACATCATGAGAAAGGTGGGGCTAGATAAATCACCAGTTGGAATTAAGATTGCTGGGAGAAATATCAACAACCTCAGATATGCAGATGATACCACTCTAATGGCGGAAAGTGAAGAGGAACTAAAGAGCCTCTTGATGAGGGTAAGGAGGAAAGTGCAAAAGTTGGCTTGAAACTCAACATTAAGAAAACTAAGATCATGGCATCTGGTCCTCTCACTTCCTGGCAAATAGATGGGGAAGAAATGGAGGTAGTGACAGATTTTATTTTCCTGGGCTCCAGGATCACTGCAGACGGGAACTGCAGCCAAGAAATTAAAAGACGCTTGCTCCTGGGGAGGAAAGCTATGCCAAATCTAGACAGCATACTAAAAAGCAGAGACATCACCCTGCCGACAAAAGGCAGACATATAGTAAAGGCTATGGTTTTCCCAGTTGCAATGTATGGCTGTGAAAGTTGGACCAAAAGGAAGGCTGAGTGCCGAAGAATTGAGGCCATTGAATTGTGGTGCTGAAGGAGACTCCTGCAAGCCCCTTGGACTGCAAGGAGATCAAACCAGTCAGTCCTAGAGGAGATCAACACTGACTGCTCCTTAGAAGGCCAGATACTGAAGATGAAACTCAAATACTTTGCCGACCTAATGAGAAGGAAGGACTCACTGGAGAAGAGCCTAATGCTGGGAACAATTGACAGCAAACGAAGAAGGGGACAGCAGAGGATGAGGTGGTTAGATGGAGTCACTGAAGCAGTTGGTGTGGGCTTAGATGGACTCTGGGGGATGGTGGAGGACAGGAAGGCCTGGAGGAATGTTATCCATGGGGTTGTGAGGGGCTGGACACAACTTTGCAACTAACAACAACGTGGTTCATGTCTAACTTACCCATGTTTTGAAGCCCCATTCATTTCCAGTGCTGGCGCATGTGCTTCTGATGTGAGTGCTGTGCTGCTGAAGGAATGTGATGGTTTGGGAAAGCCAGTTGCTTATCCTGGGAAAGCCAGTTGCTACACCAAGGCAAGAAATTTTATACCATAAAAAAAGAACTCCTTGCTGTTGTCAGAACACTTTTACTACTGGAAAACCCCAGTTTGCAGAAGAATCAACATTCCCTGTGTAAGGACTGAGATATTCCATTGTTATACTGAGGAGCAACTGAAGGATTTACAAAGGGAGGATCCAGGCATCAATGTTCTGTATGGGTAGAAAACAAAGTCACCAACCTGTTGCTCCCAGCAGGAAATTATATCTCCATATAATATTACTTTATCAGGACCTTTCTGGCCCGAGCAGGGAATTTAAAGCTCAGGGATGATGCACCATAAGGATGCTGGGCAGAGCTTCCTGGCGCTGGATGCAGATGACATTTGATTGTGCCAAAAAGCTCAAGTGGAAGGTAAAGATGTTATGCCATGATGTTAAAATGATTAGATGTTTTAGCAGCTCAGACAACTAAGTGCAGGAACAATGTGGAAAATTTCTGCAGAAGGTTTGAAGCTTGAGAAGCAAAAAGGAACCCCTGCAGGACAGGGAAGGCACTAACGTAACAACATCTTGTTCATGCACCCATGGAATGGGTTGCAGTTTCAGTAGTCTAATTGTGCGTTTACCAGTGCGTGCGTCTTTGTCCAGGGATTGGCACAGTTGGTATGCCAACCAAAGCTGGTACTCCAAGTCATTAAGTATCTGAGCCTCCAGTAACTGAGATAGATCCAGAATCACCCCCAGACCACATACTTGCTGCTTCAGAGGGAATGCAACCACTTCCAGAACAGACAGCCCACCCCCAGACCTGGGAACTCCTAACCCACAGGGACTCTATCATATTGGGATTCAGTTTATTAACCCTCATTGATTCAGAAGTTGTAACTGGGTTGCACTCCTGCTATTCCTCTCTTTGACGTCTCTACACCAATGCCCAGAGTATGGTAAACAAACAACACAAAGTTGAGCTCATGGTACATGAGGGCAATTATGATCTTATAGGAATAATGGAAACTTTGTGGGATGACTCACATGGCTGGAACTCTACATTTGATGGATACAACCTGTTCAAGAAAAATAGAAAGGACAAAAAGGGAGGTGGAGTTGCACTGTATGTAAGAGACACATATATCTGCACAGAAATACAAGAAGAGGAACTTAGTAGCTCCATTGAAAGCAACTGGCTAAATTTAAAGGGAGCGAAAAATAAGAACAACATAGTTATTGGCATCTATTACTGTCCACCCAGTCAAAAAGAGGACAAGGATGCAACCTTCAAAAAGCAACTTGCCAGCATTTTGAAGAAGGATGATGTAGTCATCACAGGGGACTGCAATTTCCCTGATATATGCTGGGAGACAAATTCTGCCAAGCATGGCCCCTCCAAGAGGGCAAATGCTATTTTGGGATGCATTAACAGAAGTATTACTTCCAAACCACAAGAAGTAGTAGTTCCTCTATACTCTTCACTAGTCAGTCCTCACCTGGAATACTGTGCCCAGTTCTGGGCACCAAGATTTAAGAAAGATGCAGGTAAATTAGAAAGGGTCCAGTGGAGGGTGACAAAAATGATCCAGGGTTTGGAAACACTGCACTATGAGGAGAGACTGAGAGAACTTGGCATGTTCAGCCTTGAGAAGAGAAGACTGAGTGGGGACATGATATCCCTCTATAAGTGCTTCAAAGGCTGTCACAAAGAGGAAGGTCAAGATCTCTTGCTGATGCCAGAGTGTAGGACACAGAATAATCAGTTCAAGTTGCGACAACCCAGATTCAGGCTGGACATCAGGAAAAGCTTCCTCATTGTCAGAGCAATACAACAGTGCAACCAGCTGCCTAGAGAGGTGGTGGGCTCTCCCACACTGGAGATATTCAGAAAGATCCTGGACAGCCATCTGAGTGGAATGGTGTAACGTGTTTCTTGCAACAGTAGGGGGTTGGACTTGATGGCCTTCATGGCCCCTTCCAACTCTACTATTCTATGATTCTATGAAAAAGGTCATTCATCAGGAAGGCCAAAGCTGATTCTGAGAACTGAGCCTGAATTCAAACTCAGATTGATTCACATAATGGATTCACAACAGCCTGCAGCTGAGATGTCAATGCTCTCTTGAGATCCTTTCTCAGGAATGCAGCATTTGTGAGATTTTGTGAGGGAGAGACCTGCTGTGGCTTAAGAACCCTAAATGAAAAAACCCTGGAACCTGGAAATGGCCTTATTGAAAACAAATGTAGTGTACCAGTTTCACTTAGACCCAGAAAGAAGCCTAAATGATTCATAAGGCCCACCTAAGGAAGAATCAAGGGGGGAAATGTGGTGGACACTACCAGCTGTCAGTGGGACAAGGCATGGGCCCTGATTCTGTGAGCCAAGGAATAGTTCAGGTCTTTGTTTAAGTCAGGTGGCTACACAACTGTAGCCACTGAACACAAAGATGATACAATGGCAACCTCAGAGAAACAGGAAGACTCCCCAGAGTCTAGATCATGGGTCCTCAAACTATGGCCCATGGGCCAAATACGGCCCACCAAGGACATTTACCCAGCCCGCCTCAGAGCTTTCGGACTCAAAAACGATCTCCGAATGAGTCCGAAAACTCTGAGCCAACGCAGGTGTTCTCTGAAACTCTTTCACTTTCAGAGACTAGCAGAGAGCCGGTGCAAGCGCCAAACTGTAACAGCTCTCTTCAACTGTGCATGTGCCAGCTCTTCCCCTTATTGCACGCATGCGTTGGATCTGGATACAGAGTGGGAATACAGAACGGGAATATGGAGCAGGAATACAGAAGAGAGGAGGGCAGTGGGAAGAGAGAGACGAACACACTTTAAAAAGATAGAAGGTAAGAAAAATATAACTTTTAAAATATATTTTAACTATATGAGCCACAGCTGCCTCACCAAGCCCAGGGGTGGACAAGCTGAGGCAGAGTGGGAGCGGGACTGCGGCTCCCATGCTCTGCCATGGCCTTCTATGGGCAAGTCACTGCCTCTGAGCAACCGCCATGCTTCTTCCCTGTGTGGTGGGGAGAGACGGGAGGTGCTCTGCTCGGCTGGCCATGGCCCCGACCCTTGCCTCCCCTGGCTTCCCCTCGAGTCGTGCTCTCCCTTTTGGCTGGTGGTGCGGTGTCATCTTGGGATTCTGCTGCAGCCCGAGCAAGCGGGGCAAACATTCTTAATTAATTTTTAAATGTTAATTAATTTTTTAATGTGCAGTGTGCATAGAAATTTGTTCATTTTTTTTCAAACTATAGTCCACACCCACCCAACAGTCTGAGGGACAGTGAACTGGCCCCCTGTTTAAAAAGATTAAATTTTTGTTTCTAGATTCAATAAGATTTTTTTTCTTCCCATTTGTAGTATTTATAGAAATATTTACTGATTCTTGTTGGAACAACCTACCCAGATTTTGCCAGAATATTTCTCCATGTTTTGCTTAACCTTTATTTTTATTTATTTTCGATTTATATCCTGCCTTTTTCCTCAAAGGACTCAAGGCAGCTTACATCATTCTCCTCCTCCATCTTATCCCCACAACAATCCTGTGAGGTAGGTTGGGCTGAGAGTCTGTGACTGGCCCAAAGTCACCCAGTTGGCTCCATGTCTGAGCAAGGACTAGAACCCAGATCGTCTGAGTCCCAGTCCCATGCTCTTAACCACTACACCACACTGGCTCTCATAACCTTGCGCATTTGTTTTTGCATCTGCCTGTTTGTTAGTGGTCTAGAGTCCAAACCTCTTCAGAAGGTGAAGATTGTTACATGCTTAGGGTCACTCTAGATTACCTTTCAAGGAACCCTTATAATACCTCCATACAAAGTGGTATTTGCTTCCCCTAACGTTGTAGCTCTTGAATTGGTGGTTTTCAGTCTACCCAGCCCAAGCAGTACCAGGAGGTCAGCTGGAGAATGTGAACAGAAGAGAGAGAAAACAGAGCAGAGGGGGAGAAGCGTGATGTGCAGTGTAAATAAACCTTTCTTGAAAGAACCCACACAAGCTTCCAGTGTCCTCCCACTTGGGAAACTGACAGTTGTGTAAGTGTTAGAGTCTCTGCAGTGCCTCACCTCTCAGAAGAGGCGGAGAGAATCTTTTACCCTAAAGACAGGATTCCATTTTGGAGAAGCTGCTGGGGGCTGCATTCCATGGGTGGGCACAGTAAAAAAAAAAAGGGGGGGGCAACACTGGCAAGTTTAAATGTCAATATAGGTTTGTCCAGATGCCTGCCTGCCTGCCTTTCTTCTTTCCTTCCTTCTTGGCTGGTCTTCTTCATTTTATTTAATGTATTTTAATGTTTTCTAATGCTATTTTGTTTAATTTTAAATATGTTTTAAGGCTGTTTTATGTATTGTATTTTATCGTTTTTATATCCTGTTCTGAACTGCCCAGAAAGCTTTAGCTACAGGGGGTATACAAATTTAAATAATGGTAATAATAATCCTTGTAGTGCTTGTATCCAGGCCTAAGGAAAGGCATTTCACCCTTTTAAGCTTGGGGAAAAAAGGCACATAAATGGCAAAACCACCATATAATTCATGTTTGTTGCAATGTGGTAGAACAAGGGGAAGGGAGCATGAGACCCTGGGCAACCCTAGAGCAAGGCCATATTGGGCAGGCCTGGTGGGAACCTGCTGAGAGCCCAATTCCCAGCCAGCTCAGCCAGCTGAGTCCCTGGACACATTTCCACTCCTCATCACTGTAGTCTGCTTGCTCGCCTGCTCTCATTCTGGCTCAGTCACTGGAGGTGGTGAGAAGGGGGATGTCCCTGCCAGCTTGCCCACTGGCTCTCTGCCTGCCAAGCAAGCATGTGGTGGCAGTGATGAGGATGAGGCCCAAGCACACCTGTAGATGGTGTGAAGATGGTGTGAAGATGGTGAGAAGAGGGGAGCTCACAGAGGGCATCTTGCCCAAGGGACTGAAGTTTGCATTGCCCCCGGGGACAAGACTGGGGCTCTGATTGGGCTGGCTCTGGCACTTGGTTCTGCTGCCCTGCGCTAAAACACAGCTGCACCCTCTTTCAATTCTTCTGGCAATCGTACCCTTTTTCAGCAAATGCGATCAAACCTACTAATCACATTGTTTGCTCCATGGGGGCGGCAGGGGTGGGGCGGGGACACAGCCATTGATACTGCAAAGATCTTTTTCCTTTTCCCTATTAAACTTTGTTTGTTTGTTTGTTTCAACTTGCCACCAACAGAATGGTCTCATCTACCTTGAAAACTTCTATTACACTGTGAACACTGGAGGATGCTGATAAATGGCAGTCAATATTATATTGTCCTCTTGAAAAGTACAAACTACCATTGCTGGGAGCAAACTAGTGAAAGACTGCCACAAAACAAGGAAGCAAAATCCTAATACACCTAATGTTCAAGCTGAATGCAACATCTCCTTTGTGGTACTCTTACCCCTTGAAATACCTTTGAAGCTGCCTGCCTCACACCCCTCCACAAACACACCCCACTCCTAGAATTATGACACTGGCTTTTGAACAAGCTCTGCTGAAAGTTTGACCTAAAGTAAATATGTAGACTTGTTGCAACTGGTTGTCTTTGGAGGCTGTCCAGGCTCCATTTCTATCCAAATGCATTGCCAGCAAAACAAACCTGTTACTGGAAACCTGCTGATAACTAGCATGTTTTTTATTAACTCTTTAATGATGCTTGTGAGTAGTTTTATAAATTTATAAACTGTTATTTGACTGGGTTCTTGTGCCTTTGGTTTCTCTTAACAGCACACCATTGAGAGCTTTTAAGAGGAACTAAAGTGTGTGTGTGTGTGTGGGGGGGGGGATCCAGTTGCAGCCTCTTCTGGGCAATATCTGGGGTTGGTACATGCTGCTGCCTGGCAGGAGGCATCCTTCCTTGCATGTTGCCCCAGCCAAGGCATCAAATCCCCACAGTTGTGCAACTGCAAAAGTTTGCGGTTGCACAGGTGCTCCTATTTTTCAAAAAATAATGAGGGGCATTTTTTTTTCATTTATGAAAAAGCTGGGCAAGTTGGGGACCCCGCATGGTACTGCTGGGACACTTGGATGAGACTGCCTGTAGCTGTTAAAAAGGGGATTGCAAAACCTGGCTTAACAGTTGGCTATTGTGATCTGAAGGACAAAAAAGGATTAAATGGGGAAAATACTGTAGTGAGCCCCAAACAGCTCATAATTTCAGTGGGAAGTAGGATGACTTGTTCTCAACTGAGGAAGGAAGGAAGGGTCCAGCTATCCAATTCCTTGTAACCAATGACCTTGGGTGGTTGTGGACACTTCCACAGCAGAGACACTTAAGGAGGAGCTTGTCAGCCATCTGTCAAGGATGCTTTTACCTGGAATCCTGTCTTGAGCACTGAGTTGGACTTGATAGTCTTCTTGGCCCCCTGCAGCACTATTATTCTATGATTCTGTGAATCTATAGTAAGCTAATCATCTATCAGGCTCACAGTTGGCTTATTGCCCACAGTGAATTAGTGTGATGTGAAAACATGCCCATCATGTCTAAAATACAGATAACAAGGTGTTCTATTCCAGAAGTACCTACAGGTAGAGATTAACTTAGCAAAACGATCCAGCACCAAGACAATGCTGGTGATTATTTTTCAAAAGCATTGCATATCTGTCTATCTTTTGTTGCACTGTCCTAAAGGAAAAAGAAAACCTTCATAATACTATGGCTTCAATTTTGCATTTATTAGATGGACAGCCCTATATAAAATGCAGGCCTCACTCCAGAACAATTCCCAGGGGAAATTCAGTCCAGTTAGGCTGGAGCAGGGCAGCCTTTTTCTGCTTCTTTGCTGTCCCTGATGGAAACTTCACACATTTCTGTATGTCCTTCTTTCCATTGGAACTACAGACTTGTTTTTAAAAATACAGATGGCCCTCCAGATATGCTGGAGTTAGGGGCATAGGACCCCTGTGAAAGTGGAAAAAACACAAATACTTTACCCCCCCCCCCAAAAACATTAATTCTTAAAACTGTTGACTGTACATGTACTGGATTGCTTCTCCCTCTCTTTCTCAGACCTTGGTCTGATGCAGCAGGGCTCCCCTGCCTCATTTATTATCTTCGTACAGTGGTACCTTGGCTCACAAACTTAATCCGTTCCACAACTCTGGTTGTGACCCAGATTGGTTAAATCTTATGGAGAAATTTGACTTGGGTCACAATGTAAATAAGGTTAATCCGTTATGGCTCCTCCGGATGTGGCTGTGAGCCAGTTTTTGGTCACGAGTCAAGTCAAATTTCCCCATAAGGTTCAATGAAAATAAGGTTAATCTGTTTTGTAACTATTTTGTTTTAATCAGAAAAATTTGAAACACAGTGACAAAGAACAACAAAGTAAGAAAGACCAACAAAGTAATAGAGTACAGTACAGTGGAGAACACTAACCTGGGTGCGGGGGGGGGATTATTGTTTTGAGGGAGAGTCCCCCTCCATAAGGACATTGGGGAGATCTCTTTCAGGGGTTTCCTCTCTTTGTCTCTTAGCTGCAAGGTCAATTTTGGTGAAAAATCTGTCTATAGTTGGTTGTTTTTTCCTGCGCTGCATAACCCTCCGGAAATGAGAGACCACGTTATTGCTCATCAGATTCAACACTCTGTTCGTTACATTTATGTTGGGGTGGTGCTTCTCAAAGAAACCCTGGCATGGCTGCGCTCCTGCAGGAAAGATGACCGCAATCTCGGCCATCTTCTCACCCCCACAAGTGGGGAGATGGCCATGATCGCAGTTGCATTCGTGCAGGGAAGACGTGTGTGATCACAGGTGCGCTCCTGCAGGAAAGACGGGCGTAGCACAGCACAGCCGTGATCACGCATGTGTTCCCTGCATGAATGTGACTGCAATCGTGGCCATCTCCCCACTCAGGGGGGTGGGGAGATGGCTGCGATCTTGGTTGCCACCCAAAGCAAAGTTTGTGACCCAAGTCAAAATTTTCATGACATTTTTGTTCATGACTCAAGGCGTTTGTGACCCAAAGCATTCATGAGCCAAGGCATTTGTGAGCCAAGGTACCACTGTATGTTCTTATTCCGCACGCTCCCTTTCGCTCATCACTGCCACCTCTTTGTCCCAAAGAAATGCTACAGGGATTTTCCTCTCTGGATGGGTGGGGCAAGAAGACATACTTTGGAGGTCCTCCCTCTCTCCCTTTTCACTTCCTGGCTACATGGGGATGACAATTTTCTGCAGTAGGCTTCAAAAAATATTTTTTAAAGAATCCCATTTAATTCTCAATAGCAAACTCATGAATAATAACATCCACAAAAGTTAAACCCACAAAATTCGAGGTTCAACTGTTTAAATGTCTTAATAATGCTGAAATGTACATTCATAAACAAATATTGCAGTGAATCTAAAAATCTGAAAGTCAGAAAACGGGGAGCAGAGGAGCCTGAGAAGGAAGAAAGAAGTAGCTGTGAGTTTGGCATTTGGGGAAAGAAATTTTCAAAACAAGGTAGAAACACATTGACAGTGAATGTGTACAATGGCACAAATTCAGTATTTTAAGTGAGGAAACAATTGGGAAGAGTAGGATATTTTTGTCCACATAAATCTCTGGAGTAGTGATTGAAAATGAGGTGGGTCCACAGCAAGAGTTAATTGAGTGAAATGCATAAAGAGGCCTCAAGTACCTTGTTCCGCATTTTAGCTGGCATGCCCTGCACCTGCTCCCACAAGACATGCTGCACTGTGCGTGGCACCGTCCCGGAGCAACCAGGATGCAGGAGCAACCAGGATGGCACTGCCCAGACAGGCCTCACCACAGTGGCCCACTGACACAGGGAGCATCATCCGTGATGCAGAGATCCATGGGTGCTCTCAGCTGCTGCTTCTGGGATGAGAACAATCTGAAGATGCAGTTCTATAATCACGGAAGTCGCCACTCCAGTCCTTTGAGGTTTCCTGCGTCACCCATTACACTGCTCACGGAGCTCACTCGCACCTCTGGTCAAGTCGGCACCAGCTCACAGTTGGAAGGCTGGAGGAATGACGCAAACACTCTTCCCAACCCCGCACCCTGCTGCTGCCACAGCAAATGCTTTTTCCACTGGCAGATTTCTTCATTCCCTCAAAACCTGCCCATGGTGGCGGTGACAGCGATTCAGTGCAGAGTGAACGGGGAAAGTAAGTTCCTAAGAAGAGCCGGGCCAGATCAGACCAAGATTCATCTACACAGCATTCTGTTCATGCTGTGGCCAACTGGTTACCCTAAGGAAACCCACAAGCAGGGTGTGAGTGCAGCAGCAACATCCCACTCACACACCCCAGGAACTGCAATGTGGAGACACACTGGCTCTGTAACTGGAGGCAGCGTATTTGGTTGGGTGGTTTGTTTTATAGACAGCTCAATAGTAAAAGTGCTCTGGGTGGATCACAGCAGCACCCTAATAATTGTAATATAATATAATATTGGTAACAATAAAAATATTGTAAAATGTCACCACAAAATTTAAAACATGAATTGAAAACCAAATTCAAACAACAACAGCTAGCACAAGTTAACAGCAAGAGCTGTTAAGCAGCTGATATAACATCCCAATATGCTATTAGAGCTAATAAATGATTTGACATAGAAGACAGTTATATCTTGGCACCAGAATGATAATAGAGTAGAACCAGGCAGGCTTCAGCAGGGAGCTTGTTCCATGGTTGAGGGCCCATCACTGAGCAGGCCCTCCTTGTCACCAACCAAGGCTCCTTGAGAGGTAGCAGTTGGAGGCAGGGCCTGGATGTTGATGACAGTGCCCAGGTAGATTGCAGTTGAAAAATGTGCATTGCACCAAACATTGCAGTCCCAAGCCTTGAAGGGCATTCTAAGTTCAAGCCAGCACCTTGTAGTAGGCTTGGAAGCATATAGGCAGTCAACTGGACTTTTCTGGTCCCACTTACTAGTCTGGCTGTCACATTTTGCAGAAACTGCAGCTTCTGAACTGGGCAGTCCCATACAGAGTACATTGCAGTAATCTAGTAGAGATTACCAGAGGTGGAAACTATTGAAATCACTGAAACTAGGCTGGAGCTGGTTGAAGGTACTTTGTGCCACTGAAGCCACCTGAGCTTCAAGTGACAAAGATGGTCTGAGGAGGACCCAAGCTATGGACTTCCCCCCTCAATGGGGGAACAATCCCATCTGGAACAGGTTGAACACTCTCCATCTAGTCAGAGGGACCATCTACTAGAAGTCTTGTCTGGATTGTCTTCAGACTGTTAATTCTCATCCAATCCATCGTGGCAGCCAGACACTGTTCACTGCATCGTTTAATGGAAAGGAAAAAGAGAACTAGACCTACATGTCATCAACACACTCCAGAGCTCAGTGGTTTCATCTGCATGTTACATAGCATGGGGGACAAGAGTGGCCTCTAGAGCGTCTATGGGGCAAAGCAGCCACACATCCAGGTAGGAGCAAAATCAACACAGGATAGTAGCCTCCACTCATTACTAAGAATGCTTCCCCAAAATGCTACCATAGAAGATGGTATCAAAAGCTGCTGAGAAACCCAGGAGTATTAGGAGGTTCATAGCCCCCTTGTCTCTCTCCTGACATACAGGGTGATAAAAGCTGTTTCTGTGCCAATAGCTGTCCTGACTGAAATGAATCCTGAAAATCAGTCAGAAGACTGCCTGGAACTGGTTGGCCACTACCCACTCAGAAACCTTGCCCAAGAAAGGAATATTTGCAACTAGCTTAAAATAATTGAGTCATTCCAGGTCTAGAAATGATTTCTTCAGAAGTGGTCTCATTGCTGCTGATATAGCTGCTAATAAAGCCATGAGGACTAGCAGCCATTGATAGTAAAATCCTCCATTAATTTGTCTCCTCCTAAGAAGCTAGCTGCATGGGTGGTGTGATTTTTGATGCCAAGACATCCAAGTTAGTGCTATCAATATAAAACATAATACCCTGTGCAGTGAGTGCCCGTTATTGCTAAAGTCCATTGCAGTTTCCAGTTTAGGGGACAAAAGCTATACCCCAGAACTGGGCTAAAAAGCGAAACTTCAGTCTGTACTTTCCTAGGTTCAGGCAAGCTAAGATTTACCCATATCATGGGATGTTTGCAGATTGCACCACCTAAGTACAATTCTCAGGAACAAATTGCACAAATACACTGTTTAGCTGAAACTTTGAAAAGAACAAATACATCATTGTGATTTTTGACAACCTTAATAGTTTCTTCTGAAATCCCCCGGTTGCTCAAACTCCTCCCCATCTAGTGATTAAACACTGAGCTATTGCGAAAAGGCATGGCTTAGAAGCAGGCTTGCAGGATAAATACTGGGATTGCATCTGCCTCTTGGCCCTCCTGATCACTATGGAGGGGAGAGCTTTCTATCTGGTAGCTGCCCTTGTGGTTTGCTTCCCGGCTTCTTCCCACAGCCAATTGTAAGTACCAGATAAATTTCAGCAGCCTAACCCTGCATTCTCATTTCTGAAACAAAGGAAGGTGTCTCCTCTGGAAAACATGTCTTTCTCTCTCTCTCTTTTTAATTATATGCTGAGGAAGTCCATCAAATTCAGGGTTCTGTTTCTTCTAGCATCAATGAGCGGCTTTTTCAAATAGAATAACTTTCCCAAGATAGCCCAGAGCATTTTGGTATCTGAAACAGAAAATCCAAATGTATGCACAGCAAAATGGGCTTGTGAGTAAATTCACATGTGATTGTTTTGGTGGTGATGTGAACTCAGATATCACCATTGAGTGTCAGCTGTAGAGGGATGCGGGGAGGCTATGGGAGAAACTATCCATCAGTACACATAATGACGGCCAGAACAGGAAGTTCAATGTAGAAAGGTAAGTGGCTAGTTCTGGGACTACCAGAATGGAAATGCAATTGGTTCAAGATTCTTGCAAGTGGGAACAAATCTTTACAGCAGAGTAGGCAAGTTCAGGAAGTATGGGAGCAATTTTACTCCATGGGCTGCTGCCCATGGGAGTGTCACCGAAATTCAATATCAAGACAGGCCGCATTTAGCTGTTTTACTTCCTGTTAGGACAAAAAACACCTCTGTCCTGGCTAACTTTTGTTTCAGTGCTGCCAGTTGCAAATGGCCACATGTGGCCTGTATCTCATGTTGTCCACCCCTGCTCTACAGCAAGTGTGGGTACAATATAGTTTGGGATCTAGTGATAGATCCCTTGGTGATTTACAGTAGATCAGCTGGAGATTCTCACTCCCAAACATCTAACAATAGCAACAACCAAATGCCTTCCCCCCCCCCCTTAAGTTAGTTTTCTTTAAAAGAATCATGGAGAGATAATGCTAGAAGGTAGTTTTCACAAATTCCTGGGCTAAGCATGTGCTTAGGTGCACTATGTTTCTTAATCCTTAGCATAAGTCTTCCTGTCTGAGCTTTTATTTTGCACTTGGCTCTTCTTGGTAGACCTCAGTAGATCCCAGAAGCCTGCAGTTTCCCCACCCCTGATTTATAGGTATAAATCAAGGTTAGGAACATTCATAAGGGAAAGTTACCATCAGGAAGTTGAACTGAATCTGAGCTTAAACATCAACTCTGGTTTAGGAAGGGCTTTTTCTTCAGAGAACTGGAAAGGAATCAGGGCCTATTTTTTATTGCCTGTAATTCAAATAAGAATTACTGGCAATAACTCATACATACTAAAACAAGTACCCATCTAGCAGTTTAACAGGGACAAAAAAGGTCCTTTACCTGCCTGTTCCTTTAATAAAGCTATGCAGAACCCATGAATTTGAGGGGTAATAAGACATTAGGGGGTTAAATCTGAGGATTTCATCATGGACTTCCTACCTTTTTCTCTGGAAAAGTCTTGGATAAAAGAGCAGAAGCAATATGAAGATAACCCTGGTGCAGATTATCCCTCTGTTTCCATAAATGACATGATCCCATCCCCAAATCTGCTCTTAGCTTTAGTGGAGGAAAAATATAGTTGTCTGTACAGTACCTGTCTAGTTTCCATGGTAAGACTATCAGCAGTTACTATAAATGGGGTGCAATTTTGCCGCTGGAATCTGTGAAGGAGAAGAAGGGTAAAGCTTTATTCCTCAGCATTGCTTTTCTGAATCAATTTTGCTTATCAATACATGCCATTTTAAGCATTAAAAGATGTATCTGAAGAAGTATTTTCTCAACACTTAACATCTTTCTGTTCAGCTTCAGTGCATGTCCTGAATTCTAGGCCCTTCTATAGGAGGCATTTATCATTATCATTCATAATGACTCTCCAGGTTTGATTCTGTTTCTAATGGGCACCTTTGGTGAGGTGTTTTTAAGAGTAGGAAAAATGCAATGCTTAATTGTTAAAGTGAAAGATACCATTTCTTCTCTTGCATATTTGCAATATTTACTATACCTCAGTGTTACCTAGAAGTTACATTTGTAGAAAAGCAGGAAAGGAAACACCCCTTGTGTAGTGCAATTCTGTGATAAAACCAAAAATAGCTACAGTGGATTAACAGCAGATTAGCAGTTTCATGTAGAAAAGCTAAATTATCTGTTTATCTGTGCTGTGTGCAAATTGATCTCTCAAGCACATCACACCCTACCCAAAGTATTTTTTCCCCTAAACTAACGCCCCCCCCCCCATACATACTTTCCGTATAGGACAGTTTTTCTAGTCTTTTCTTGTTCTGCATTGCTTTACATGGACTTTTAGAGCTGTTCTGTTTTCATGGTTCTGGTTTCCAGTTTTTGTCTCAGTTCATCCTGGCATTACAGGAACTGATCTTCTGTCTATATTAGAAATGTATTACAGCTTCGCACAGTACGACTGTCATGGCCTTTCCTGAGAATTCTTTGGGATTACCATTTGGTGTGGGATTGAAATTCTCTGTGAGAAAGCCTTAGCTCTCCTCTCACCTTGCAAGGCCACCAATCCCAAATCTGAGTTGTGCGGATTTAAAATGAAAAACAAAACAAAACAAAAGCCCCGTGCAGGCAGCAGTTGCTCTGGGTTATTCGGGTAGAAGGAAAAGATGCCTTAGAGCAGGGGTCCCCAACTCCCGGCCTGCGTACTGGTACCAGTTTGTTGCCTGTTAGGAACCTGGCCCGTACAGCAGGAGGTAAGCAGCCGGCAAGATCCAGAGTTTGAATGTTGGAGCCTAGATTAAAACTCTTTGAAGTTTGAACTATGCTTTGAAGTTCGAACTGCAGCCACAAAGTAAAAAATGCAGTTGCTGTGTAAATATCAGTTGTGCGCTCAAATTGTCTCTTGTTGCATCTGTGCTGCATGGCTTCCCTGCATGCCTTTTTGTGATCCTTTTGAGTGCCTCTTCGATTGTTCTCAGTGCCTTCAACTGCCTGCCTTTCTGATCATTCCCACTGCCTTTTCAATCCTTTTCTGCTTCACTACTCCTCACTTAAAAATTGGGCAGTAAATGTAATTTTCATTTTATTATACAGTACTGTACATATTTACATATTTTATTGTTGTCAAGCTTTAATTCATAAATTTGGCATTTAATTGTGTTATTTTTACCTTAAATTATGTGTATTTACTGTTTAAGTTTATTGAGATGGTATTGTGCAGGGTCTGGGAACGGATTAATTCACTTTCTATTATTTCTAATGGGGATCATGCTTCAGACTTCAAATGGCCTTCTGAAATGAATTAAGTTTGAAGTATGAGGCACCACTGTAATGTGCTTGAATCATCCTGAAACCATCACCCGTACTTGGTCTGTGGAAAAATTGTCTTCTACAGGTGCCAAAGAAGCTGGGGACCACTGCCTTAAAGAATGAGATGCAGGCTCTGAAGCTTGAGGGCAGTTTAAAACCTGTGCCTAGGCAAATTCCAAGGAAAATAGTGTGGAAATAACTTGAAGAACAGGAATGTGATTTATGGGGGGAAATGAAAGGCAGGGGGTTTGTTTGGCTTGATGTTGATTTAGCCATGGAGTGGAACCTCTGCAACTTCTTAAAATCTCTGCATAAGGGTTAAAAACAGACATGACTTTAAATCTGTATCTAGGGGCTAGGTCTTTTCACTTTTATTCTAGAGCAGCTGTCCTCTAGATTGGGATTCTGGTCTGGGGATAGGGGATTTCTTAATCCTTTCCTTTTGCTGCAGGTTCAATTCACATTGAGGGTCCTTTTCTAGAGTAAAAAAGATGCAGTTGTTAGATACAGATATAAACTCTATTTTGTTTCTAAACACTGGAGAGTTTGGTTCATGCTCTTCCATAGCTTCTTGTACTGAACCCAGAGTTACTGTTGAAAGGTAGGCTGCTCTCACTGAGCTGTTCTTAAAATAATTTTCTTTAATAATAGAATGAACGGAGGCCTTTTTTGTTTTAAGTGGCTGTCAGAGTGGAATTGGATCCTGTAGATACTGAAGAATGCAGTAGTCTTATTTGGGCACAGGCCTCCTAGTGACTTATAAAATAATAACAGATGTTTTATTTGGCAAGTTATTTGTTTAAATACCTATGCAGTTCCCTTTAAAGGCAAATACTCTCCCAAGGTGGCTTTCATCAGAAAGTAAGAATAGGCTCAGGTGTTTACCAAATTTTACTTAAATGACAATTAAAAACATTACACAGTCATGCAGATAAATCAAAACAGTTCACATATATTATGCAGACCCATTTTATGGCAATCATGCAAGCAACTGCCCCCAGAGATTTTTCTGGCTGAGACCAAATGCCCCCCCTCCTCAACACACACAAGGTTGTTTTAAAGATGGTGGGGTTGAGGCCTAGAACTTGTAGCTTGACTTTAGCTGGAGTTAGACAATAGCTGTTTCAGAAAGCTGTTTGCAATCTGTAACACATGACCATTTTTGTCTCCAGTAAAAAGTTGATCTTTTCTCTTTGGTGAAGGTTATTTGAACAGTTTTATAACCAGACAAAAAGAGGTGGCATTGGGACAAAAGAAATGTGTGTGTACACAATGGGAAGCCACCTTTGACTCTTTTTAAAACCTCTGATGGTTCCATGGCTGCAGTGAAATTTGAACCAAGAACTCTTCAGCTGCCCACCCCTCCTGAGAGGCCTGTTGCCAGTACTGCATCCATTCTCAGTTGGGCTGTGACTCTGTATCCCCACAACTTCAGCAGACTGTGTGCAGATACAGAGAAACAGTGCAAACCCAGATACACGCATGTACAAGTACAGTGGTACCTCAGCTCATGAACACCTCAGTTCATGACCAAATCGGGTTAGGAACAGAAATCTCATAAAAATTTTGCTGCAGTTCGCAAACTCTGCATCAAGTGACGATCGTGAGCGCGCCCGCCTTCCCTGCATGGACGTGATCGTGCTCGTGCTGGGGGGGGAGAGATGGCCGCATTCGTGCTGTTGGGGGGGGGGAGATGGCCGTGATTGTGCCTGTGTTCCCTGCCTGAGCACGCCTGCACTGGCCCCCCGCTACGCCTGCGCCTGTCTGCCCCCAGCACACCCGTGATCTTGCCCATCTCCCCCCTCCCCCGCACAATTGCTGTGGGGGGAGATGGCTGCAATCTTTGTTGTTCTTTGTCACTTTGCTTCAAATTTTTATGAGTAAAAAAAAATAGTTGCAGAACGGATTAACCTTACTTACATTGACCCTTATGGGGAAATTTGATTTGGCTCATGAACAATTTGGGTCACGACCTGAGTCCTGGAGTGGATTAAGTTTGTGAGCCAAGGTACCACTGTATACATACACATGTGTTTCCTCTTCCACTAACCCTCAATTAAATATCAAGAAAATTTTCCTGACTGTTAGAGCAGTGTGACCGCGGAACCAGTTGCTTACGAGGGTTGCAGGCTCTCCCACACTAGGGGCATTCAAGATGAAAGAGGGCAGTTATCTGAGCGGATGTGGTAACTTGGCATTCTGTACTGAGCAGGGTATTGAGCAGAAAAAAGAAACACAAAAAAATCAGATTCAGGTGCACTTCTATGCATGTTTAGACAGAAAAAATGTCCTACAACCCCAGCATGCCCCAGCCAGCCATGGTGACTGGGGAATGCTGAGAGTTATGGTTCACTCTTTAAGTCTAAACACTTAATATTTAAATTGTTTTTAAATTATTTGGGAGAGGAAGGGGGTTAATGATATTGCCATCTCACAGCCCATTAATGCACCATGCCACTGTGTTTCTTCTGAGCTCAGTCCCGAAGAAAAGATTGCATGTCTGATAAAAATGCAGTGAATGTACTTGGAAGAAT
The DNA here is from genome assembly GCF_004798865.1 of Varanus komodoensis. Lineage (NCBI taxonomy): Eukaryota > Metazoa > Chordata > Lepidosauria > Squamata > Varanidae > Varanus > Varanus komodoensis. The sequence continues at coordinate 6,808,080 of NW_025335972.1, read as the reverse complement.
AAATGTGGACAAATACCTCCTCAATTGTTGACCAAATAGTGTAATGATGGTTCTATATTTTTTTTACCTTATTTCACTTTTTTCTACTAAGAAAAACAATACAATTAACACAATGACAACAATTGTAACTAAACATCACTGCTCAACACAATCAAACAACACATCAACATCAGTGCTACTTCCACAAGGACCAACAACTTAATGTAGGATCATTCAGGTTGCCCCACTTCCCTTCCAGAAATGCATTGACTCTTGTGGTGGTTCACACCCCTTTTCTTTTATTAAAACATATTCATAATTACTTTTTAAAAGTGTAATGAGTGTTTGTTGTGCCTGCCAGCAGCCCCTCCCATGCCATAGGTATTCTGAACTGGTCAGCCTGTCACCCTATTGCACCCACATAATACTATAACTTCCTGGATTAATGAACTTGGCAGGCACATAAAAATGTTACCTCTGGAACGTTCATTTTATCTGATGACAATTATGTTCTAGGATATCCATCACTGAAAGAAGAAACACTCTTATTTTCAATTGTGTGAGTAGAACTTAGGCTGTGTCCAACTGTTGTGTCTAAACTGAAAAGAGAAGTTCTTATTCTTTCCCTCCATCCATCTGCCCCAAACTGCTTATCCAGATAGTAAATGTTCCTAAATATGTTTGTGTTAACAGCTGTTCTATAGTAAGTACATCAGATTCACTGTGGGGCTAAATATTCTATTAAGCATACTCATGTGTTTTCCCACTCGCTCTCCACCACACCTAATTTATTGACTTGTCGTGATTCCAAGGAAGGCTTTTAAGATTCAGTAAGACTGCCTCATTCACAGAACATTATGGTCCAGATGATGGCATCTTCAATTTGTAACCATTCCTTCCATCTTTTTTTTCTCACCAGAAAAAAAACTTTTAAGAAAAAACGGAATAGCTGCCCTTTATCAGCAAAGACTTCTGCCCCAGGTCATTAAACATTCCATCTTAATGGCACTTTTCCATATTTTTAAGAGGTGTAGTTTTGTTTTGTTTTTTAAGATTGGCAGTAACACATCAAGGAACCTACTGAGTTTGCTATATACTTTGTGATGTATACTGTTTTATCACCCTAATGTTTTAGTACCAGAATGCTAGAAGCTTTGTTTTATAACTACTATAAAATTTCAGCTTCATAACCATTTTAGCAAGATGGTTATTGGTGGTTATTTATTTATTCAGTTTGAGTCAGTCCAAAGCTAAAACTCTAATTGCACCCATACTTATTGGAAAGGGGTTTCTGCTATAGTGTTATAGCAACATAACAGTAGCACTGCAGTTGCACTAAACAGTCTAATGTGACTGCTGGTTGATGAAGACAAAACTGAACCTGGACACCATTTCTATAGGAAAAAAGCAAGTGAGGTGTATTTAGAAAAGAAAAGACTAAGTGCATAGGAGTCAAACATTTGCAACTTGATGTATCTTTCCACGTGACTTGAATGTAAGCAGAGATTAAATAGAACTGGATAAAGAAACCAGGTTGGTCTAGTTTTGTTTTCTGTTTTAGTTGATTTTCCCAATCTTGACTTCCTGGAAACAGACACGAACCAAGGCAGATTTTGTATTCCCAAATCCATGCATTTAAAGACTTGCAATGTATTCCATTTAATAGAAAAAATATGTCCAATTAAATGCATGTGCAAATGAAACATGTGCAAAGAAAGAAAAAATTGTGCAGAACAGACCTGGAGTTGAGGGGAAAGAGGAAAGTGGTGGAACCAGACTCAATGGATCTGCCCATCCCAACTAAAGAATGATTTGTTGACTTTTCCAAAGGAAGAGTGACAGGAGTTGCAGCATGGACATGTAAATACCATGAATAACTTAATGTGTGAACTCTGTCCTTCATAGATACACCCTCATCACCCCGAATGTTGTGCGAGCAGAGACTGAAGAGCGGATTGTGGTGGAGGCCCATGGACTCAACGTTCCAACAGAGGTCACAGTCTCTGTCTATGATTTCCCACAGAAGAAGAACGTCTTGTACATGGTCAAAGCTGCCCTGAACACAAATAATAACATGTTGGCATCTCCTTCCATAAAGGTGTGTGGTGGTGAGAGATCTAGATGGTTCAATCCTGTGGGTATAAAACTTGAGCTGCAATCCCTATGCTTTCTTACCTGGGAAGTTCCATTGAATTCAGTAGGATATGCCAAGGGGTGAAAAAAATTTTTGCAAGGTATTTGGGGATGTTTAGCATATCACCCAAAGGAAAAAGCAAATTGCCTATGCAGTCAAGCCAAGTTACTGGAAATATAAAGAAAGTGTAGCAGAGTTAGGATGTATAATCAGACGAGAAAGTAGCATTCTGACTGATTGCTAGAGAGAGCAGCTAACGGGGCCCCAGTTTGGTGCAGCTATTAGAGCCATCCTGGCTTCTCCCATCTATTGCCCTGGAGATTTTATCTGGGGCAGAAGAGGGGGCAATCAGTTAGGCAGGGCTGGCTGGCTGGCAGGCACAGTGCCACCCAGTAGCTTACTCCCACTAGAAAAGAAGCCTCTCACATGAGGGTGAGAGGAGAATCAGCTGGGAGGCACTGCCATGGGAAGAAGGAAGAAGGGGTCAAGGCTGCCTGCCTCCTTGCTCCTGCTGAGGAGAAAGGTGCTCTTTAGCATACCCAGCACCTGTCAGAACAGTTTCTTTTCGTGAGAGAAAAGGAGAAGGGAGAACCTGGGCTGGGCAGAGATGTTACACTTTCCTTGCACAGGCTCCACTTTCCCTGCTCCTGCTCGAGTGGCTTCTCTTCAGCTAGTCCCAGATGTGTAGAGAAAGGAGCACCTCACCTAGTCCAGCCCCCACCCCTCCTGCTCCAGAGAAAACCTCTCTGGGAGGGCCATGGGAACCAGCTGAACAGAGCTGTCTCAGGGTGACCCAGTTAATCCCCCTCCACACACACACCTAAGAGGCTTCCCTATTGAGGCAGGATTGGCAAATTAGCTGATAAGTGTTCCTCCTTTCTGCACTACCACCCAGTTGATCACCCCCAACCTGGCTGATCAGCCCTCTCCCCCGTTTCTCCCACTCACCAAACTTGGCTCCAGATTTATTAATGACTGTTAGAGAGGAGCCTCATTTCTCCTGAGAGGCAAGAGGCCTGAGAGGCTTATAAGGCTGCTCTCAGCCATTGCAAGCCCTTTTGGCTCTTGCCTTTTGGCAGAGCAGAGGAGGCAGAGTAGGGGCTGGGAGAGAGTGCTGAGGGAGGCCAGGGGACTGGCAAAGACAAGGCAGGAGCTGGACAGGGGGACAGGAGCAGCGGAAAGGAAGGGAGGCAGCCCAGAGAGGCCAGGGGGAAGCAGAGGGGAGCCCAGGGGGAAGCAGCCTGTGAGGCTTATAAGGGGTTGTCCTTTGTCTGCATCCCTTAGATGTGGCTCAGGCTGCCCAGGGACTCCCTTCCCTGAGGGCAGGTTTTTTTCCCTAATTTAAATTTTTATTTTGCCCATGCGTGGTGTGTGTGTGTGTGTTTGTCTGGGAGAACTGGGCAAGTGAGGAGTAGTGCAGGACAGACAAGGCGGGGGACCAAGGCAGGGTCTCTGAGGGGTTTCCAATGGCAGGCCAGGAGATGGCCTTGGCGGGAGTCACGGGTGTTGCTGTCTGCTGGGACAGCTGCGACATGTTCACCCTTCTCCCCCAGGAGAGGCAGGGATACCCTTGCCCTCGGAGCAAGCTGGTGACCCTCCTAGCGGAGGAGGTGAGGTGCCTGAGGGCCGAGAGAGCTCTCCAGGCCCCCCTGGAGCAGGCCCCCTCCAGACAGAGGGTTGAGGGAGGGGCCACGGGAGGAACAGCCGGGGAGACATGGAGGCATGTCACCCACAGGAGGAGGAGGCCAGCACGGCCTCCTCCTTCTCCTGGCACTGATCTGGAGCTGGGAAACAGGTTCTCTCCGCTTGGGGAGGCTGGGGCTGATGAGGTCTTGGGGGACCAGCAGGACCCCCAGCCTGGGTCCACATGTGGCCAGGAGGCCACTGCAAGAGAGGCAAGGGCCAGGGCATGGCCACGTACCACCACCGGGAAGAGACAGCGGTGGGTGATCGTCGTTGGGAACTCCCTGCTGAGGGGCACTGATGTGATGGTGTGCTAGATGGCTGGGGAGGCCCCTTCTCCCTGGGTTGTCCTCCGTGACACTGCCTGAAGCAATGAGTGGAAAAGAGGAAGGATGAGATAGGAGAGCAGGCATAATGTGTTGGATTGCAATTTACAGGTGTGGGTTGTAAGACTCAGACTGTTGGGGTTTCCAGAGGAGACTAATTTTAGTAGTTAGTAAAATACCTTTTGAAGAACTGTGCAAGCAATCCTCGCCTAGGGGGATGTCAGTGGTCAGCCGCCACAATTCTTAAGTGTAGCAGTGCGGTCACTGCAGTGTCTGACCTGCATGATTTGCTCCAGAACCCAGAGTAGTAGGAGTACCAACAGAAGCAACTTGTGGACATGCTACAACAGTAATACCTTTGCTCTATCACTCTGAGACTAGGACTCACTGATAAGGTTAATTCTAAGCTCATGTCATGCTAATTTCTGATATCTTCATATAGATTCCAGCAAAAGACCTAAAGAAGGATTCCAAGAAAAACCAGTATGTGATCATCCATGCTACCAGTGCTCAATTCACAATGGAGAAAGTGGTTCTGGTCTCCCCTCAGAGTGGATATATCTTTCTCCAAACAGATAAAACCATCTACACACCTGGATCGGCAGGTAGAGTCTTCTGCTGGCTTCTTCTCTAGACTTAGCTGAAATTCCAGTGGGGGTGTGGAGTAGATCCTTAAGCTTTTCTTTTCTGAAATGTCTCCTTTGCAATTAGAGCTGGGGACAGCTGGGGCTTTTTTTCTTCTCAGACAAGTTAAATTGGTTTGAGAGAGGGCTGCTCCTTAAAAATGGCTATTTCTACATAGACATCTAAATGTGTTTGGACTGAATAACTTTCCGTGCTCCCAGTCAAGAAACTCTACTTACTTTAGTTCTCCTTTAGTCTAGAGAGCTCTAACAAAGAATTAGCAGTGCACTCAAAAATGATGGTTCAGAGGGATTTTACTTCATCCAACTTTATACCAAATTTATCACATAGATTTGCCTCAGTAATATATTTTAAAATGCTTGTTGGGCAGAGCAGCTTTTGTGTTTACTATATCTTTCCTGTTTTCAGGCTGTTCCTTTTTGTGAGAGCTGCAAGGTCACTTTCACTCTACACTGATAGTTATGTGTACAGAAATAAATGATGAGAATTAGGATTCTTGGTTAGGAGAAAATCATTTGAAGAAGAAGGAAAGAAAATGAATCAAAGCTCTGCTTCTTGTGTGAGGAAACTGAGTTATGGACGAGGTTTTTGGTAGTGGGAGATTGAGTAGTTAGGAATAAAGAGATACTTCTTCAATTTGTATGCCATCCAATAGCCCAAAGGGCTCTCTGGGCAGCATACAACAAAACAGAAATAATACAAATTCAATACAAATACAACAGTATAATCAAAGCATAAATACAAAATACAATATTATCTACAAAAGCAATGCGTAAATCAAAACAGGAATACTTAATGTAATATTTAATGTAAAGCAATAATGCACAAACTAGTACAGCTGGCTGGGAGAAAAGAAGACGCATGGCCAGCATGGCCCCGCCTCAGCATCTCCTCTGCACCATGGCCGTAACAGGGTGTCCCAAGCAGGCCTCAGACAGGCATCAATCAGGTGCAAAAAGTGGTGTCCTTTGGCATCTGTTCTTTGGCTGCCGCCCAAGGCCACTGCCCTTAGTGGCATCCGCAAGAAGAGGGCCCAGTCTCCAAGGCCCTGCCTAGGAGGTGGACCCAGTGTGCCTGATGTTGTGAAGTACATGCAGATCACATATTTACTGGCCTGCCTGCTACAAAGATTGTAGACAACACTTGTGACAGACAGGCTTTTAGATAAGGTGGAGGAAGATTCAGCAATCTTAGTGAGTTTTGAACAACTAATAAGCCACCCTACTCCTGATATGCCTGAGAGATGATGGGGCACATCAATGGTCAGGTGCCTTTCCCCATCCCTCCATTCTCCCACAAATATCCCACGGGAAGCTGTAGGAGCACCAAGGTTCTCTGCCTGAACAGCAAGCTGTTTTTGGTTTATTTGAACTGAAGACAGAGAAGTAGCATTTGTGGGAAACTGACACTGATTTTCCCTGCCACTGCTGCCAGTGGCAGCAGTGGCTGAAAGGTGTTTGGATCTCACTGTGGTTTGGCTGTGCCTTTAATTCTGCCTCCCCTATCCCTGCTAGTTTTACCTGCAACCTGCAGACTTTGTCAGTGGGTGCCCAGCTGCCCATTACCTACCCAAGGTTCCCCATTTGTTGTTGTTGTTTAGCAAAGTTGCATCCGACCCATCACTACCCCATGGACAACATTCCTCCATGCTCTCTTGTCCTCCACCTAAGCTCACACCAACTGCTTCAGTGACTCCATCTAGCCACCTCATCCTCTGCTGTCTCCTTCTTCTTTTGCCATCAATTGTTCCCAGCATTAGACTCTTCTCCAGTGAGTCCTTCCTTCTCATTAGGTGGCCAAAGTATTTGAGTTTCATCTTCAATATCTGGTCTTCTAAAGAGCAGTCAGGTTTGATCTCTAGGACTGACTGGTTTGATCTCCTTGCAGTCCAAGGGACTCGCAGGAGTCTCCTCCAGCACCACAATTCAGTGGCCTCAATTCTTCAGCACTCAGCCTTCCTTATGGTCCGCCTTTCACAGCCATACATTGCAACTGGGAAAACCATAGCCTTGACTATATGAACTTTTGTTGGCAGGGTGATGTCTCTGCTTTTTAGTATGCTGTCTAAATTTGCCATAGCTTTCCTCCCTAGGAGCAAGCATATTTTAATTTCTTGGCTGCAGTCCCCATCTGCAGTGATCTTGGAGCCCAGGAGAATAAAATCTGTCACTACCTCCATTTCTTCTCATTGCTGCCCTACAAAATTGTACATGCCAGCAGTTGCCAAAGGGTGGCAATAAAAAACATTTTTTTTAAATTCACAATTAATTGCAAAAATTTGGGGAACATTAAAAAAAACTGGGCAACCATGGGCAGTCCTGGTGGAGCACCATGGAGGGACAGTTTGTAGCTGTCAAAAGTGAGATTGCAAAAATGGTGGAGATTCCCACATATGGCAGTAATTGCTGTCTGACAGCTTAGCTGACTGGTCAAAATGCAAATCTCCATGGTGGGATTTCTAAGGAGTTAAAAATCCTCTTTTGGCAAGAGAGTATTCAAGTAGGTGTATGATGACTTTTTAAAGGTTGGCCAAATGTCGGTGAGCCCAAACTGGTTCATAGCAGGGAATGAGGGAAGGCAGTGCCAGTTGCCCCCAAGTGCTGCTCAGGCACTTTGAAGGTGGGTGGCAATACTGCCTGCCTGAGATCTCCACAGCAAGAGCAGCAAGGATATTTTATCACATGTGCTATGCCTAAAGCTTTTCTTCAGGCCAAACTGGACATGACATTAACAAACTGTTGCAGTTGTTATAGTTATCATGTATGCATTTATTTTTGCTGCCTAATACAACACAACCTGTAAGCTGCTCGCACTGAATTGCATACAGGATGCAAAGACAATACAATCAGTAACTAAAAACATTGCTGTAAAGGTGACAATGACACAGAGCAATAAAATATAAATGGTGGCCATTTAGGGACCCTGTCATGGTTGGGATCATAGGGTGCCATGGGGCTTCCAATTTTGGGATTAAACTTAAAACGGTGAAATGAAAATAGTAATTTTTGAGTGCATATGTTTGTGATCCCAAAAGGAAAATAAAAAATGGGGTGGGCAATCACAGGAAGCCCCTCCAACATACTGCTGGCTGGGACACCTTCGAGGGACTTTTCATTTCTGCAAAACTGGGGACTGCAAAAAGCAGCTTGGTAGCCTCCTTTTTGTTTACAGGGAAACCCCAGTAATTGTGAGCCCAAAACAGCTCATGGAAGTGGCACACACAGACCCTGCCAGTTACACCAAAGTGCTACTGCCTAAATCCATGTTTAAAATCCTTCTTTAAAGGGATTTTTACTTTTGCCAGTGCTTTTCCATAAATAGGGTGGTTCTTGGAATAATTGGGAAAATGCTTAGTCGTTTTAGGACTAAAAAGGTTGGTGGGGAACAGAGATTCCTGCTGTGAAGAGGGTATTAATCCCACTAAACCCTTTTCACAAGCATAGAACATGCATTTGTTTTGACATCTGTCAAAGCAAACCCATCTGCAAAAGAAAAGGCTTTTCGGAATCACTCTGGGTCAGTGTCCAGGGCTGACACCACTTACACTTTGGTTGCAGGTACTCTTCTGGCCCCAGGCAAATCTTCTAAATTTGGACATCCATGAGTGGGAGGCACACTTGCCAAAAGGGTATCTATCTGTAAACTTTGCAAATAGTTGTAAGCTATCACTGTAATGCGCTCTATGTGGGGCTGCCCTTGAAGACAGTCTGGCAATTACAATTGCTACAGAATCAGGCCACTAGGCTGGTGACAGGAGTCCCTAGAACAGCCCACAGAACACCTATACTGAAAGATCTTCATTGGTTACCAACTGTGCCCAGGGCCCAATTCAAGGTGCTTGTTTTGACATATAAAGCCCTAAATGGCTTAGGTCCAGGTTATCTTAGGGTATGTGCCTACCTGTCCTTCGAGAGCTATGCAGGGGGCTCTCCTGTGTGAGCCGTCCCTTAAGGAGGTGAGAGGGATGGTTGCTAGGAGGAGGGCCTTTTCTGCAGCTGCTCCCCATATTTGGAATGCTCTCCCCAAGGAGATTCCCCTGGCACCTTCCTTACATTCTTTTTGGCACCAGGCAAAGACCTTTCTTTAAAAAAAAAACATTTTAATAACTAATTGTCATAGACCTTTGTTTTGTTGTATTTTATTGTTATTTTAATGTGTTATGGTTTTTATTCTGATTTTATTCTGTTTTTATCTCATGTTGTAAGCTGCCCAGAGATGCTGTGGCACAATTGGGCAGCATACAAATGTTTTAAATAAACAAACAAACAATGTACTGCTTTTGCACATTGAAGGGGCTGTCAATGGTTGTCAAATCAGGCATTGCAAAAACCAACTCTAACCAGCTTTCAGTCTTCAAAGAGAAAAGGGCTGTGGCAAGCCCAATTGTTATGTGACTACAGACACAAAATAACCAGCCCACCATGGCCTATTTTCAGGGTGGGTTGGCATGTCATGTGAATCTACCCACAGACTGAAGTTTTGCCTGGCCAGATTCCAAATACTTGCCTTTTAAGTCTCGACAGACACAGAGAATAACACGTTAATTTTTCCATGCTGGAATGTACGTCAAGCTTCCTGGATGCCACCACTTGCTGCCTCTTCACTTCATCAGAAACAGCTGACCTTACCTTGTTTCTTTTGCAGTGCGCTATCGTGTCTTTTCCCTGGGTCACAACCTGGAGCTTATGGATAAAACTGTGATCACTGAGTTTAAGGTGAAAGTCACGTGTGCAAGTATGTGTGGTGGACACTATCTGAATAGGCTTTCATGTAAATCTGTGGGGATGGCAAAGAAAGAACACAGACCACTCTGCTTAGTTTTTCTTTGGAAACATTCTGCATGCATTTTTCATATATGCTCTACTTCAGAACTTGTACCAACATTTTATAAAGATGGGGCCAGTCCCGCTAGAATTAAAACTGTCACTAAGACCTTGGGAAAGGCCATTTATTGGTATAAGGTAGTCATCATGCTCTTCCTTTGTGGAGTTCAGAATAGTGTATCACCTTTTATCCTAAAATAATTTAGGTTGAAAGTTTAGTCCAAAGGCATCACATGTGATTTATAGCTGAGCAGACATTTGACCCTAAGTGTTGCTGGTCTAGCTCTAATGCTTCATAGTAGTATATAATATACCTTTTGATCTCCATACTGTGATGACACGCAGCTCACATGTACACAAAGTATATTGTTCAGTGGCACTCTTGCCATATCAAGAGATGATATACAAATGATATGCATAAGCATTACTCATCCTTTCATTCTCATATTTCCCCTCCTAGACACCAGAAGGCATTGTTGTCAGTCAGAATTCTATCAAGCCTACTTCAACAAACATCCAGCCTTACAACTTACCTGAGACTGTCAGGTAATTTTCCATGAATATTGCAGTATGCCAAGCATGTACAGAAACATGACTGAAAAAGCAGTTAGTCAAAAATGTTCATGTATGGTGCCTTTTTATCAATTTTAATATGATTTTGTATTAAACTGGGAATACTCTTAATCTCTTACACTGTTCATTGTTTTATTCATATTTCTATCCTTTCTTTTCTTCTAAGAAACATGGGATAGCGTACTTAGAGTTATTTCATTTTCTTCTCATAACAAACCCGTGATGTAGTGTGGGTAAACAGTGGATGCGTAGTGGGCTAGTTTGCACAATCACCATGGTTTAAATTAGCTACTGCAGCTTATATGAGCCTCAGTAAACATCAAGTACTCTTTTCCTAATTATCTGCCTGGACATGGCTTCTCATGTCATCTGAACCTAGGCAGCATGGCTTGTTGTGGGAAAAAGTCCTCAAATAACTGAACAACAACCCATGAGTTATTTGAGGGTTGTTTTCCCCTCCAAAAAACTATGCTTCCTTGGTTTGGACAGCCCAATATGCAGTGCCCGGGTGGCTGATTATGCAAATTGCTTCTGGCATTGTTAAGTCACAGCAGTAATCTGAACCAGGTCATTAATTTCCCTGAGGCCACCCTTAACCTCCATGCTGAGAATTTGAACCTATGGGTCAGGGAGGCAAATTTCATTCTAGACATACCCAGCATATGGTATGCTCAGCTCTAAGCTCATTTCTATTTTCTATGGAAAAGCATCGAGGAACATAACATGTCTATGTCCACAGTAACCCCACACATTCCAGGTAGAGGGGGCCGTACATATTCCTTATGCATTACTGTGAGTTGATTAAGTCATGAATTTCCCTTCCTTTTCCATCTCCAGCCTGGGAACCTGGCAAGTTGTGGCCAAGTACGAAGACTCTCCGGAGTTCACCTTCAGCACACCTTTTGATGTCAAAGAATATGGTAGGAAGAAACACTGGGCTGGGATGGCCCTGCCCAATGCCTGGCTTCGTCTCCTCATCCTCTCACCCTTTCTCAGGGAAGACCCACTTCTGTCTTCACCTTTGCACTGGAAATCGCTATGACTGCTCTTCCTGGGCAGTTGATACTCCCATTCACATCTTCCTTCTGTGAATACAGTGGTACCTCAACTCATGAATGCCTCAGTTCATGACCAAATAGGGTCGTGAACAAAAATTAAAGAAAATTTTTTACTCGGGTCACAAACTCCGCATCAGGTGACGATTGTGATTGTGCCCATCTCCTCCACCCCCCACTGCGTGTGCCCGAGATCCCGCTCGTCTATGACAGTGATCGGGCTCGTGTTCGTGCAGGGAACATGGGCGCAATCGTGGTTGTGCTTGGGGGATGGGGAGATGGCCATGCTCATGCTCAGCAGTGGGGAGATGGCCGCGATCTTTGTTGTTCCTTGTCACTTTGCTTCATATTTTTGTAATTAAAAAAGTAGTTACAGAACTGATTAAACTTATTTACATTGAACTTTATGGGGAAATTTGACTTGGCTCATGACCAATTTGGGTCATGACCAGAGTTGTGGAACGGATTAAGTTTGTGAGCCAAGGTCCCACTGTATTTGCATGGTTCCCCTTGCTCTGTTTTCCTGCAGTGTTGCCAAGCTTTGAAGTCACACTGAATCCCTCAGAGACATTTTTATACATCGATGACAACAAGGATTTCAGAGTGTCTATCACTGCAAAGTGAGTCCATGCACCACTGTGGGAAAGGAGTGGGCTAAAGAGAACCTGAATGGCAGGTTCTCAGGGTGCATGACTGGGTTTGGGGGAGACTGCATTGGGGTTGCTCTGGGGATGATTTTGCAGTCGGCTCTGGGTGACTAATAAGTTTTGGGAAATGACGTGGGGATAGAAGGCTGAGTGTCTGGGCTTTACTTGTTTCTAAACCGCTTGTGGGGCGATTGCCTGGCAATGTTTGCCTTTAAAGCTGTGAGGCTGCTTCTTGCTGCTCCTGCTGTGAATTACATTTCTACATTGCTCTCAGAATGTGGCCATTATTTTTACTGTCAACGTCATTATTTTTCTTACTCTTGGCTCCGCCAGTCACAGTGGCCACAGATTGCCACAGGGCACGAGGGGGATAAGGGAGCAGTGGCTACCAGGGGCCAGCCGTGGTTAGGATTCTGGCATGCAGATCCCATGTCTCCCATTGTGTGTTCAGGGCAGACGGTCCCTGCCCCGAGCAGCTTCGTCCTGCGGGAGCTTCCCTTCCAGAACCAGCGGCACTTGGAGGGTTGATTCCGCCAGGACCAAGACTGGAGAGGAGGGGCCCCTCCATGCACATGCACTCAGGCACACATGCACAGACAGGCCCCACGTGCCATTTACAAGTCTAAAACTTCACCTGGCATGCCACAACATCTGCCCCTTGCAGCCCCAGCTGATGGGGCAGAGCAGCCCCATTTCTTCCGGGACCCACCTTATTCACCCATCAAGTGAGGGGCGAGGAGGCTACTTCTGACATCAGAAGGGGCAGGTGGGCATAGGAATGGCAGCCCCCCCCCCCCCGTGATGCCGCTTCCCCACTCCAGGCCCGATACCTGTCAGAGCCCAAGGTGTGGCAACAGGTTAAACTTATGAACACCAGGACTCAGACGCCTTAATCCAAGCACTGACCAATGTCCAATCCAAATTCCAAGGCATAGGAGGTAAACACAAACCAGGAGCCAAGAGCCAGAATGTCCACACAAGCGGGGGAAGGGGGCATTTGGAGCAAAAGCAGGAGGAGAAGCAGGGCAGGGAGAGCAGCCAAGGGTTTGCAGCAGGATCCAGGAGCAGGCATAGGTCCCGAGTGCAGGATTCACAGCCAGGGTTTCACACAGCACCAGGCAGAAGATCCTGGCTGCTGAGACAGCTTCTGGATGGAAGAGCCTGTTCTTCTATAGCTCTTCCCTCAGGGCTCCCAGGTGATGCTCGTAAGGGCCCTGATAGCTGCAGGAGACTGTGGGTCTGATCCTCCAACTGCCAGGGCTGTTATTCTGGCCTTTAGCCAGAAGATGAAGCCCCAAAGCTGCCTCAAATCCTGACAACACCAGACGAGAGAAACAGAAACATAGAAACAGAGTGAGTCAGAGGGGTCATCCCGGGCCATCTAGTCTGACCTCCGGCACCAGCTGGCTCCGCTCACGACATGCCCACCATGAGAGCAAGGCTGGGGGAAACGTGCCTAACCGATGGAGGTAGGGGAGGACTGCAAACATAAAGGCCAGTCAGCTCCCCTCACCTGTGTGCCCCCTCTTTGATGCTGAAGCTAAACCTCTTACCTCCTGTTTCATGCAAACAAGGCACTCAGTGTGAACATCTCGTTTGTCCCTTAATTTTGTTTTGCTCCTCTAGCTTTCTCTATGGAAAGAAAGTAGAAGGTGTGGCTTTTGTCATCTTTGGAGTGAAAATAGATGATGAGAAAAAGAGCATTCCAGACTCACTCAAGAGAATTCCGGTAAGAGGAATCCATGTGTGCGTGTATGCATTTTTGGATCTCACTTTGATTTCCTCCCCTTACTCTCTTCTCTTCCCTTCCCTTCTCTTGGCAGATCGTTGAAGGAGATGGAGAAGCAGTACTAACAAAAGCCATGTTGCGGACCAAATTTCGCAACCTCAATGAGCTCATTGGGCATTCTCTCTATATCTCTGCAACAGTGATGACAGATTCAGGTAGGTGATGGTCTTAAAGCCCGCACAGGAGTAAATCCTTACTCTCTTTCAATTTTGAGAACATAGTTTATAGTAAACCATATCTGGCAGAGATGTCGATTTTGTTCTACAACACTCTAATACAGAAATGCTTATCCCTTTAACATAAGAAAGACTGAGCCAACTCCTGGGAAGAAAAGGCTTATAGGAAACCTGTAGGAAACCTGTGAAGCACAATGAGTGTTTTTACTGCCTACTGTCATTCTTTCTGCCATCACCTTTTCATGCTGTCAACTTTTTCCATCTGCAAAAAGAAGCAGGCTTCCACAGAGCTGCAAGGGCAAGAGCCCACGGGAATGCCCCTTGGGTCAGATGTTCCGAGCCATTGCTCATGGCTTTTTCTGTACAAGTGCTTTGTTGTCAAAATCCTCCTTTGTTAACTGGCATATTTTGGGTGGACTCCTTTTCATGATTCTTCATAGATTCCTTGAACAGTCCTGTCCACAGGGGTTCTTCATCAGTGTGAAGGCTCCCTGGGGCCAGAATGTTTGCAAAATCATTCTCCCCTTCATACGACTTGTCTGTGCATTTTACCTCAATTCTTTCTCCTCTTCTGCAGGCAGTGACATGGTGGTAGCTGAACGTACCGGCATTAGCATCGTGACATCTCCCTATCAGATCCACTTCACAAAAACCCCCAAGTACTTCAAGCCAGGAATGCCTTATGAACTGATGGTAATGTTAGACTGTTTGCCGCCTCGGGTCCCCTCTCTGGCTCACTTGGGCTAAGGATAATGCACACGGAAAGACAGGCAAACCCCTGACTCCCTGAGGCCGCAGGTGTTGCGGCAGTCCTGACCCAGACCCGGCAGAGATCTCTATGCTCCACCCTCAGTGTGTTCTTCTAATCACTTCAGGTCTATGTCACCAACCCTGACGGCTCTCCAGCTGACCTTGTCCCTGTGGTGTCAGAGCCCATTCGTGTGGAATCAACTACCCAGAGTGATGGAACTGCCAAGCTGATCCTGAATGTACCAGCTAACAGTCGAGAGCTAAGAATCACTGTGAGTCCCCCTTGGATTTTGCTAGTGCACTGTGATTAGTGGCTACTTTAGCTTCTGCGCCGAGTAGCAAAGCTACCCTTAGTGGCAATTGTGCAAACTTTTAGGCTAGTAGGACGCCTAGCTCAGGGACAGAGCACCTCCTTAGCGTATAGGACTCTGCAGCCCTAGGCACCGGGTTATTGTTTGCAGCTCTAGCCCTGCTTTCACTGCCCCTCTGTGAGCTACCAGCTCTATCTGGGCTCAGGAGAGCAGAGGGTGGAGGGAAGTGGGTGACAGGAAAGCAAAGCCACCCACATTTGACTCTTGACCAAGGGGTTTACTAAGGTTCCAGCCTCACCCCACACCAGATTATCTCTAAGGGAATAAACTCCTCAACAGGACAGGGAGCTCCTGCCACTGATGTAGTTTCCACTGCAGAGTTTCCATGTTAAGAGCATAGGAGACCTGGAAAAAAGCCTCTTCCCAGACACGGCTGGAAGAGCCGACAGTCCTGGGCCATGATAGGTGGGTGAACCAGATGGTCACTCTTGGCAGGCATCCCAGGATCATCGTGACTGAGATTCTGAAGAAGACGAAGACCCTGAAGACTCGAGGATGTGTGTTTGGAAACTCAAGGAGAGGCCTCAGAATTGCCCTCAGGGTCACTGCCACGGGTTCCCAGGCTGACCAGGAGGGCAGAAGTGTTTTAGAAGAGATGTGGAGGGGAGGCAAGAACAGGAGGAGGAAGAGCTGCTGCCTTGCCCAGTTCCTGACTCCACGATGAGGCGGTAGGAGAGACGAGCTGCCCAGTTGGAGGGCTTGGATAGGTCTCATAGACTGGCCCATCATCAATGGAAGCCACTCTGAAAGCGAAGGGTTCTAGGGAGAAGTTCCAAGCTTGGTTCAACACTCTTGACATGAGCAGAGGCTTATTCAACTCACTAGAGGGTTTTTATTTATGTATTTATTGGATTTATTTGAAAGTCACTTATTAGCATCATGCTCTCTGGGCAGTTGTTATAATAAAAATAGCAATTGAGCAGAATGACACAGTTAAAATATAATAAAACAAGATAAGAGCACAGTAAACATACTCAAGGAGAAGTAAAGCATAAATTAATATAATTAAAACTAGCACATTAATACAAACATAGAAACAGAGTGAGTCAGAAGGGATCTCCCAGGCTATCTAGTCTGACTCCCAGCTCAACTCATGATATGCCTACCAGGTACATGTCCAGCCTATCTTTGAACACCCTCAATGATGGGGCTTCAACCACCTCCCATGGAAGCCCATTCCATACCCTTGGGGTCCTAATTGTGAGGAAGTACTTCCTCACTCCACCTTGAATCTTGGTCCCCCGAGCTTTTCTCCATTGGAACACATCTTGCCCTCCACTGCAGGAGAAAAAAAGGTCACAACCCATCTGTGTGACACCCTTCACATACCTGTATGTTGCTAACAGGTCCCCTCTCGGTCTCCTTTTCTCAAGATTGAGAAGACTCAGTTCCCTCAGTCCCTCCTCATATGGCTTACCCTGCAAACCAGCCACCATCATTGTGGCCCTTTGCTGCACCGATTCCAACCTTGTTATATCCCTCTTGTAATGAGGGGCCCAAAACTGAACACAAGCTCTGGCTGTGGGTGCATCAGAGTCATATAGAGTGGCTGCGATACCTCTCTCAATCAAGTAGCCATGCTTCCGGCTATGCATCCTAGGGGTGTTGTTGCACCTATCCACATTGAACACCATCCTGTTGTCCCTGGCCCACTTCCATAGTCTGTCCAGATTCTTTTTGGATCCGGAGTATCTGTTCCTCAGTTGTGGCCACTGCCCCCATTTTAGTATCATCTGTGAATTTGATCAGCAGACTTGTCCTGCCCTCTTCCAGGTCACTAATTAAAAGGTTGAACAGGATTGGTCCCAGGACTGAGCCCTGAGGGACCCTGCTTGTCACCAACTGCTATCCCAGTCATTCCCCACTAATAGTTACCCTGTGCATTTGGTCTGTCAACCATGCCCTAATCCACCGGACAGTGCATTGGTCTATCCCAAAACGCCTCAGTTTCCCAACCAGGATATCATGGGGCACTTTGTCAAAGGCCTTGCTGAAATCCAGGTAAACCACATCCACTGCATCCCCTCCATTTAGCTACCTCGAAACCTTGTCATAGAATTCCACAAGGTTCATCTGGCAGGACCTGATTTTGCGGAAACCATGTTGTGTGGCTGCCAACCTCCCCTACCTATCCAGGGATAACAAAGCATTTCCTATTATGAGCCTTTCCATTGTCTTTCCCACAATGCACATAAGGCTCAAGGTGACTTGGAGGGTGATAACATACCCCCACTGTCAGGTCCCTCTCCCTGTTGAAACCCTTTAGTTTCACCCAGACCGCCTCTACCAGATCCCCATCAGTGCCGCATTCTATCTCATTGCACCCTATCCCTTCCTTGACTTAAAATGCTACACCTCCTTCCCTCTTTCACTTCCTGTCCATTCTAAACATTCCAGTCTTGCCTTTCATCCCACTAAGTTTCTGTGATCTCCACCAGGTCATACCCTCCTATTCCCAGGTGAGCCTCAAGCTGTTCCCACTTATTACCCATGCTCCTAGCATTGGTGTACATACATCCCAGCAAGATGTTGTGGTGTTTTGGTTTGTTCTATTCATTTTTATTGTAAGCCATCCTGAGACCCTAGTGGCAGGCAGGGTTGAAAAGCGTTTAATAAATAACTGAATGAATGATTAATGGCTATGTGGAGTTGGCACCTCCTACTGTCAAGCATTATTATTGTGGCTGTGAGAGACAAACTCTGCCAGAAACCTGAGTGCAGGAGAGGAAGGGGGATCCGTGTGTGAGCAGAGTTTGTAAAGGGAAATTGAGAGCCAGTGTGGCGTAGTGGTTAAGAGCATGGGACTGGGACTCAGACGATGTCAGTTCGAGTCCCCGCTCAGCCATGGAGCCAACTGGGTGACTTTGGGCCAGTCACAGACTCTTAGCCCAACCTACCTCACAGGGTTGTTGTTGTGAGGATAAGATGGAGGAGAAGATGTAAGCTGCCTTGAGCCCTTTGTAGGAAAAAGGCAGGATATAAATTGAAAAATAAAATAAATAAATATGCCTCAGTCAGAAGGTGCTATTATGCATTGCTCTACTCTCTAAGTTGCTTATAAGTTGGTGAATATCTTGTAACCAGTGGGTTATTGTACAAATCAAGTTTGATTCTGCTTATTGTTCACTCAGAGTCATAGGCTGTGCCTCATCCTCAGGACCACGTAGTCCAATGGAGGAGCCTTATAGCTTGGGCACGATACTGTGGGAGAAGTTCATTAATAAACTGGAATTAAATTCCTAATGGCAGCACCATATGTGTATCAGAGAAAGAGGGGGGAAATAGCAACAGCGTTAAAGACACAGCATATCCAAACAAGGCAAGGAGAGTACTTGTGACAGGCTTGCACTGAAGGAAGGTGTGAGGACGCAAAGTGTTTGGGGGGACAGTGCTGGCCTACACCCCTCAGTCCCCAGAATGGCTGCATTCTGCTCCCCCTCTTTTCAGGGGTGCTCATTGGGACCATCTGCTCATCCCCGAGCAGTGGATTTGAAAGACTGGATGGTTGCTTCGTGATGCAGTTAACCCTTCTCACCCTTTCTAGGTAAGAACCAAACACGAGAGATTGCCAGAGGAACGCCAGGCAGTCAAGACCATGGTGGCTACTGCCTATGAAACACAGGGAGGATCAGGAAACTACCTCCATCTTGCAGTCACAGCTGTAGAGCTGCAGGCTGGAAGCAACTTGCCCATCAATTTCAATGTGAAAGGCAACAGCCAAGCAGTGCTGGACCAGATCCACTATTTCACCTACATAGTAAGTGCTATAGACTGGGAAATCCAAGGACCATGTCTCCACTCATCTCTGAAGACTGAACCTTTTGGTGAGGGAGGGAAGGGGAAGTGTAAGTGTAAGCCATGTATCCTGGAAAAGCAGATTTCTGAAATCTTCACTGCAACCATTGTCTTCCTATCAGACCATGAGAGACGGGCTCACGTTGCAGCCCCGGCAAACTACCCACAAAGTCAGTCTTCTATATCACAGTATTTGACGGGAGGAGCAATCCATGGTTCCTGACCCTCTGCACATTGTTAATCTGTACCTCTTGTTCCCCATCAGATCTTGACTAAGGGAAAGGTGTTCAAGGTTGGGAGGCAGAACAGGGCACCTGGACAGAATCTGGTGAGCATGTCTCTGCCCATCACCCCGGATCTCATCCCCTCCTTCCGCTTCTTGGCTTACTATGTGCTGGGGAACAACGAGCTCGTGGCTGACTCTGTCTGGGTGGACGTGAAGGATACCTGTATGGGGACGGTAGGTTGCTGCTCCTAAGCTCCACATCCAGCTTCCTGTACTGCCTTGAACACTGCAGGGTGGCTTTCCTCCACACATGTGCTTCAGCTCTGGTTAGAAACCATGCGGAACTTCACAACCTGGATGCAGATATAAACCTATTTTTTATCAGGCAGACTGACATACCAAATATTGCCTGGGTCTACTTCATAGGAAAATAAAGAGTACATGTTCCCAATCAGGATGTACCAGGAACAGCCTGGATTTAGGGAAAGAGTGATAGTTGTTCCTGGCAAATCCCCGTTCCAAGTTCTTTGATAAAAACAGTGTTATTGGGTGCACACTTCTGCACCATAGTTTTCAGGCCTGAGGCCTGTTCCTTTGGTCACTAGACATTCCCTGCATAGAGGACAAATGTCTCTCAGACTCCGTCTGCATGCTTATAATGCCCGTGTGTAGGCACCAAAGGTCAGTGCCTTTTTCCGGCCCACGCAGAACTGCCTATCCAGGTAGAAAGGTCTCTGGATGTGTTTGAATTGCGGCTATTGCAGTCAGATCATTTCCAAGCATGCATGTGCTCATAAAGTTGTTAAGTGAGTGAGATCTTTGCAATTCTCATGGTGCAGAAGCTAGTGAAAGGCATGTTGTCAAGTAATTCTTGGTATATAATTCTTGGCATGAAAACAGCTGTCACCAACATATGCTTCCCTGCTGTCATCTCTGAAGTGCTGAATACTGTTGACCTTGAGGAATTTTACAAAGTTTCCTTCAGGTGGGGGCTTTGAGAATGGGGCAAGGCTGACCTCAAAGGCTCAGGTCAGAATATCCAGATGGCCTTTCGCAGCTGTGGTTGGGAATGTGCTGTGCTATCACAACTGACCTCTGTGTGTCACCCATGAGCCAGTCACAGTGAGGGCTCCATGGGGGGGCCCAACTGGCTTCCTGTTCTGATCTCTGTTGTGTCCAGGAAATACGTGGCTGTCGTCTAGGAGCTCTGCCCCCAGCTGCACATTGTAGGTTGAACCAGGTGCTTAAGACCTTACACTGATGCCCTTATCCAACTTGGAAGAAGAAAAGATATTTCTAATCTCTCCTTGCCTATTTTCCAAAGGGTGATGCTGCAGCTTCTCTCCATTCTCCACCCGCCAATATAGTCAGGAAGACCTTTCTTCATCACAGAATTCAACTTTTTTTTTTTTTTGCCTTCTCCAAACAGCTGGTTGTGAAAGGAGCAACTGAGAGAGACAATCGAATTCATGAGCCAGGAGCTCAGATGAAGATCAAACTGGAAGGGGATGCAAATGCTCGGGTCGGCCTGGTGGCTGTGGACAAGGGAGTCTACGTCCTTAACAAGAAGCACAAGCTTACCCAAGCTAAGGTCAGGTGGCAAATTCCTTGGGATTGGGAAGCCAACGCCTAGTGGTTTTTCCAGTGTGGCCCTTCCTGAGCCTGTGTAGTGACTTGTCCTATCACTTGCCTCTCCTGTCTGGCAGGTGTGGGACACAGTGGAAAAGAGCGACATCGGCTGCACGGCTGGCAGCGGCAGGAACAATTTAGGCGTGTTTGAGGATGCCGGACTGGCCCTGGAGACCAACGTCAAGCTTTCCACGAAGCAAAGATCAGGTATTGCTGGAATGGGTGCTCGTGCCCATGAGAGGACAGAGGGCTTCCAGTACGAGAAAATCCTTGCACCTAAAGGCCCAGCCTAGACAGCCTGCTGCCCCCAGTACTGGCATCATCTGATGTGGTGGCCCAAGATCCAGGCCGGGGTACTGAGGCGCAGGGGCCTGGACTGCTCGCAGCTGTCCCAGCACCCTCCACACCATGACATGTAAATGCACATAACAGATGCCAGAAGGACAGCAAAGCACCGGGTTAATCCTGCCTCTCCTCCCACTGCCACTTCTCTGCCCCTGTTATGTTTGCCTTGGAAAGCTCTTACGCCAGAGTAAGCTCCATTCACTTCCGCATATGTGTGCCTAGGATCCGGCTGCACAGGAAACAGGATTCCGCACAATCACCTCATTTCACATCAGCATAATGCTTTCCTTTTTCTGCCATCCTCCCTGCAGAGATAAAGTGTCCCCAACTCGCAAGACGGAAACGTAGCTCCATACAACTCTTGGAGACGAAGCAAAACAAAGGTAGGTAATGGGGACATGATATCCCTCTAACTTTCTGAACGGGGCCAGTTGAAAGGTGCTGGCAATGGGCACAGGCTGCCAAGGCGGTGTGGGCGGGGGGCGTGGGCTGGGCCAGGGGGGCGCACGTGTGTGCAGTGAGGCAGGGGTGGGAGCACGCAGAGATTGTTTTCTCCGAGTGAGTCCAAAACGATCTCCACATGAGCAAGCCGCTGTGCACGCACGGCAAGTCCAAAACCTCTGAGGTGGGCCAGATAAATGGGCATGGCAGGCTGGATCCGGCCCACGGGCCATAGTTTGAGGACCCATGCTCTGTAACTACCTCAAAGGCTGTCACAGAGAGGAAGGTCCAGATCTCTTCTTGCTCATAACAGAGCACAGGACATGGAATAATCAATTGATGCTGTGACAACCCAGATTCAGGATGGACATCAGGAAAAGCTTCCTCGCTGTCAGCAACACAACAGTGCAACCAGCTGCCCAGAGGGGTGGTGGGCTCTCCCACACTAGGGACTTTCAAAAAAAAACCGGGCGGCCATTTAAATGGGATGGCGGAGCCAGAGCACATGGAGGTTGTGGGCTGGGAACCAGCGGGCCGTGCAGCAGGGGTGGGAATTGGGCTGCTTGAGCCACTGGGAGTTCACAGTGTCGTGGAGGTGTCCAGGAGCATTTTGTGAATGGTGGGGACACACTGCAATGTGGTACTGATGTGCTGATTCCCAAACATGCAGCCTGTGAGACAGCCACGGCTTCTGCTGTAGTAGTTAATAATGCAATGAACTCTCGATGCGGCAGTGCGCAGTAGGGCAGTACCTGTGTGGACACAGATATTCTTCCGTATTTCATGAGGCTGCATGTTTCAGCTGCCCAATATCAGGATCAGCAGCTAAGAAAATGCTGCGAAGATGGAATGCGCGATAATCCTATGGGACACAGCTGTGAAAAGCGTACTCGGTACATTGATGATCAGCATGTTCCAGAGTGCCAGAACGTCTTCCTGGAATGTTGCCACTACATCAGGGACATACGGCATACCCTGCAACGGGACGATCAGCTCTTCCTTGCAAGAAGCAAGTAGAGTTTTCTTTCTGTTTTCAAAGGAAACTTAATTTGGCAGCACAGTACTGTGAAGAAATAAGCCTTGCCCGGAAGGCTGCCCACTCCTTGGGGACGTATGATTATTTCATGGCCATATTACAGTGGGGCTGCCACTATTTGTAACGACAGGCCCAGGGAAGGAATTCCAGGCAGAGTGGGTGGGAGGAAGTGGGTCTTAGAGTTGAGCGTAGCCTTGATGGGCCACCGCAGGCTGGTGAGACCCTTGGGATGGGGTCACGAAGTAGCAGCAGTGCCTGGTCAGTGTCCACACATACCATGAAGGAAACGCCACATTGGCCCTTTTGTTAGAGTCCCCCCATCTCAGACTGGTGCCATCAAATAATACCGGCTCGACCCGGGCTGGAAGCATCAGCCGCCCAGGCATGGTGAGACAGTCTTTCCCAAAATCCTATTCCCTAGGGCTAGGCCATGCATTTAATGTCCCTTTCACGAGGCGGGTCTGAGGAATCCGGCTTCAGCCCAGTTTTTTCTGTTCCTGAGGAGGCATTGCAGGAATCATTTAATCAAAGCTGCGACTACACCTCCTGTTTTCCCAGGTGAAACAGAGGATGAGTTCCTATCTGATGAGCAGATTGTCTCCAGGACGGAGTTCCCAGAGAGCTGGTTATGGCAAATGGAGCATCTGACAGCACCTGCCAACGATCAAGGGTAAAGGCCTCCATGCATCTATTCAGTTTTCCTCATTTGCCCACTTGGGTCCTGAGGGCAGGCTGGGCTGCCCCACAGAATTCACAGAATGATGGGAAATCAGGCTTGGCTCTGACCAAAGCAAGACCTGCTCCGGGGCTCCCCCTCCAAGAGGAAAGGGAAAGGAGAGGTCCTGACTGGAGTCTGAGGCTTACCCTCCACTCTCTGAGGGAGGTGAAATGCTTTTGGTGAGTGCTGAGGCAGGAAGGCCTGCCCTTCCTCCTCCACCATGCAAAAGGGAAGACAAATGGCAGAAGGGGCAGTGGGTGATGTGTGTGGGTGCAATGCTGGCCCTCAGCCAGTGGGCTGGCCACCAGACCCTGAGGAAGGGAGGGCTTCTGAGTACAGGTTTCTTAAAATGCTGCACTTCCATTGAACCTGCATTTCGTCTCACCTGGGGAACACAGTCTCTCCTTGAAAGTGGTGGGACTCTAGAGGCAGTCAGCCCTGCCTGCCCCTTTTAGCAGGCTGCTCTGGGTGGGAGCTAGATGTCAGGCTGAGCAGGGCTGATGCAACCACACCAGCAGGCACATACAGAGATCCCCCTCTGTTCCCAGGGATGTCCAGGACAGCTTACTGATCTCCCAGTGTCGGGCATATCCCCCTCCCTTTGCCCTCTATTTGCAGGGGTGGCAAGAGAGGCACACCAGGACCAGGGTAAGCAGTCCTGGACCTTACAAAGAAGTACAGGGGCATCATATAATTGGTAGTGACCCCATGTACCCAGTCCCCATCTCAGACTGCACCTGGCTGCTTCCTGGTGTGACATGGCATCCTTCTCTCTGTATCTAGGATTTCATCCAAGGTGGTACCTTTTTACCTGAAGGATTCCATCACAACCTGGGAGGTGTTGGCTGTGAGCATTTCAGACACAAAAGGTAAAGACTTCTGGACAGTTGGAAAGTGGACAGGGCGTATTATTTCAGCTCAAGTGTGCCTTGAAAAACACCTAAGAATTTTCTTTGTTTTAAAAAAGGTAACTGATGTACAAGTCATTTTTTCTCAGCCTGCTTCCTTTCCTGTTGACCTTCCTTGCAGGGATCTGTGTGGCTGACCCTTATGAGATAACAGTAATGAAGGACTTCTTTATTGATCTACGGCTGCCCTACTCAGTGGTGAGGAATGAGCAGGTGGAGATTCGGGGTGTTATTTACAACTACGTGGAGAGAGACATCAAGGTAAACTTTGGGATTTTGATACGGGCATGTGTTTAAAATGCGGGGAGCATACCACTTGTGATGCTAGGAACTGTTTTGAATGCAAGTCAATGCCACATAACTGAATTATGTATTTCACAACTTGTGCCACAAGGCACTGTTTGTGCTGTTGCAACCAATTCAGGAATGTAATGTGCATCTTTGCTCCTTTTTTGGATGTGAGACTAAAACTTCCTGCCCTCACCCTCATGAGATGATGAATCACCATAGCAGCTTGTATGTCATATGTGATCTTCATTAGGGTCTTCGTTGTAGGTCTCACCACTGTGAGCATTTAGGTTGATGGGTAAATGAAATGGGGCCTTTCTGTAGCAACATCTCAACTATGGAATTTAGCTAAGGAATTAACTTGCAACGGAGGTCAGGCTATTTGTAGTTTAGACAAGCAATAAAACTGTCCTGTTTTGTGAGGCCTTCTGCCTTTAAAATAGAATCTTGTCTGTTTTCAAGGAATGTTCTGTCCTTTTGTGATTTTTGTGTTGTTGTGATTTTATTGTATCATACTTAGAGGGCTTTGGATAGAAAAACAACAAAATAAGGAAATATTAACAATCTTTGGTGAGGCTCTCTTTTGAGAGCAAGCACAATCTGAAGCTAAATCAGTACAAATAGCAGGGGTCTCTTAATAGCAGCACCCTTTTTAGGCAATTGCACCTCCAGTTAGGAACAGTTCAATCAAACTGAAATTATATTTGGAGAATTAGTAAAAACTTGATTCCATCAAGCATTTTGATCAGCATTTTTATAGTTCCTTGTAGACTGCAAAACCCCTTGAGGGCTTTTGAGACATATTATTTGATAATAAAGTCATTTGCATATAAAGTAATAAAAATACTAGGTTGTTTTTCTAGGAACTATATGGGGTATTGACTGTGTGCAGTAATCATGTTTCACATTTTTGATAGTTTAAACAATTCAGCAATCTTACAAGTCAGGATTCTTATCCCCAAGTTCATGGCTAAGAAAGATTTAGGAAGTTCACGGTACAAGAAAGATTTAAATGAGACTTCTGGATTATCTTCAGAGCAGCCACACAAATGCATACAATTGAGTTATAGCAGGGGGCACTGGTGATAAAATGGGAAATAGGATTGTGCATCCATCACTACTAGCAAAGCCACAAGGCACAGAGGAAGAGGCCGTGGCTTTGAATGGGCTTTCGGTTTTTGCAAGTTTGATTTAAACAAGGCTTACAAGCAATAGTTTGATTGCAAGTGTGACTCTGGAGAACCCAAAGCACACAAGACGTTTTAGAGGTGGGTAAACTTCTTGGACTAGAATAGTATGGTCTGCTGTAGGCAAGCTGGAGCCCACCAGACACTTTGGACTGCAGCTCCTGTAATCACTGTCCATTGGCCATGTCAGTCGGGGCTTACAGAATCTGCAGTCCAAATCATTAGGAGAGCACCAGTTTGCTTGTCCATGTGGGATCTTGGAGCACCATTCAGCAGGAGGCAGACATCATGGTATATCATCTGTTAGGTGCACCATGGATTGTTCTGGCAATGACTCACACTGTGTAGCTTATCTCACAGTATGAGGAACTGTGTTGTGTGAGCCCTCCCACTACGGGTGAAGTACCTACTATAGCCCCTTTAGCTGAAGGGAAAACATTGATTAGATAGCATTGATCCAAGCAAAGAAACTCTCTTCTCCCCTGCTTAGACTTCTTTTACAGTGAACAACTATCATTTACCTCCTCAGGTGCGGGTGGAGTTGATACACAACCCAGCCTTCTGCAGTGCTTCTACTGCCAAGCAAAGATACCAACATGTGTTGAATATTAAAGGAATGTCCTCCATCGCTGTGCCATTTGTGATTGTCCCATTGAAGATGGGATTGCATGATGTCGAGGTCAAAGCAGCAGTCTGGGGACAGTATGTGTCTGATGGTGTGAAGAAGAAGCTGAGAGTTGTGGTACGTAAGTCAGACCTTCCAATGGCCCTTGGAGAAGAAGAGAGGAGGATTCCTGAACAAGAATGCAATGTATTGTTCAAAGTAACAAAAAGAGGAAGCTAACTAAACATAGGGAAAGAAAGAGATGTTTATTCTCAGGAGGAAGTGCAAACACTCAGATCAAGGTCAACAGTGAAATGATGACTACACTTTTACAAGCAAGTGGAAAGTTTTAGGAAACTACTATTAGTTTTCTCAGCAAACAGTTGATTACACTCACCAATGAAAGACTGGTTAGATCTTGAAGCAAGCAAGGAATTTTTCTTAGCATCAAATGGAGGATTAGTGCATTAGCAAACTATTCAGCAGACTACTGAAGTGATAACTAAATATAAAAGCAACCACAAGGTTAGTCTCAGCAACAGATAGATGGCTAATATCTTCACCTAATCTCAGTTGATCAGACTCACCAAGAAAAGGATGATTAAGCTTACAGGTATGCAAAAAATCGACCCCAGCTATTGATGGGCCTCTTGGTATTCTTGATTCTGCATGTGACCTGTAATGCACTTAAAGTGCTGTTTCACAGAAGTGGCTCTTCCCTTTATGCTGATGAGCCAAATGTCACCAGCATAAAACTCTCCTTGCCTCACAATTGGTTGAGGACTTCATTTCTACAGGCAATAGCCAGGTGAGGGGTAGCTAGTAGGCAGCACAGAAAAGTACAGGCCTGCCCTGTTGTCCCTAGGATTTTCTCAGGCTCTCCAGGTACACATTTAGTGTACATGAATGTGCATACATGAGAGAGGCTGAGGCAAGCCTCAGCACAAGATGGCAATTTTATATCAGAAACCTGGAAATTGCCTCCAGCTGTTGCATATTCCATTCTGCCCTTCCAGCTCCAGACTGGAGCAAGGGGCCTTGTTCTGCAAGGGACTGCAGCTAATAGAGCAAACTCCTGTGTGTTCCGGAGTGTTTTACCAGGAGTCTGTCTTTTTCCGTAATACCTTGGTGGAGTTCTGTGGTCAGGAGCTAGCAGCCCTTGGGGCTGCCCATCAGGCTTTGTTACTGGTCCTGTTTTGTTCTCCTTTCTGCACCAAGCAAGGAAATGAAACAAAAGACTGCTGTGTAACACTTGTGTAGGGCAAAGGAGGGGGATGTTAGCTTGGGAGAAAGTTAAGTTGAATCCTTGAAGACAAGGTATCTGCCCAGCTGTACTGGAATCGGTGATGAGCAAAATGAGGGGTTGAGTTATGAATATTTTCATGCCCCTCTAAATCCACCCACATTTTCAATGATTTGGGAGAGGGGAGTCACAAAAGTTGTTTATGGATTTCTAGATTTATTTATTTCAGTTATTTACAGGATGACCTTTGGATCCCAGCCCTCTCAGTGCGGCTTACATAAAAATAACAAAAACAAAAAAATGGCATATGATCATTAGAGCAGCAGTTAAATTATTTCAAGGCCAGCACCACACTCACATAAAATTAGTTCAAACTGCTGAAAGGACTTTAAAAAAGTACTAATTGTCAAAGTCGGATGTTGTAACATCAACACACAGTAAAAATTCTTTTTAAAAAATCTTCATTAGCAACTATGTAAGATCCACTGAGTGAGATTGCTCACTCTCTTTTTTTAACAGTTTCCTTTCCAGGAGAAAAAAATGGTTCCAAGGGAGCAGTAAATTATAGAAGAACTACTAATTTTATGAAAATTTGGTACAATGCTATGTGGAAACTGCCTCTGAACTTACAATCTGTTATATTTAGACAACACACTTAGAACATTGTGTTTTCTAGTGCCTGCAGTCCCTAATTCAACCTGATAAGGGCACACATGTATTTTTAATCTAATGAAGTATGGCAGATTTTTCTAAGATTGTCAACCATGATTAGAAAAGAAAACACAGTTGGTGGTACCCAATTCTTCCCTCCTGCCGGTAGAACAGCTCCTGTCAGCAATTGATGGCAAAGAACTTTAAAGGCAGACGAGCCCTACTCATGATTTTTTATTCTTAACCAGGATGGCTACAGTAATTCAGACAATGAAAAGTAATGTGGCTAATCTGATGTGGAATCCCCCCCCCCCATGATGTCTGAGAAGAGGCAAATATATTAGGGAACTACACTGTATTTATAGAAGAAATAGATCTGATGACTTTATTTATGTTTCCATGTTGCTGTTTTGAATTGCATTTTTCTGTCATATTAAGTAGTTTGTGGTGAGACTTTCTTCTTTTCCAGCCTGAAGGAATGAAGAGAAAGATTGTGAATGTTATTGAGTTGGAGCCAGCTGTAAAAGGAGTCAGTGAGTAACAGTCTTCATTCTCTGCTTCTTCCCTGTGTACTCTTTCTGGAGTCCTGTGAAGGCCTCTGAGCTTCCTTTAGTACTTCCAGATAAAACAGGTGCCATTTTCTCCAGAAGTCTTCAGATAGGAGTCCCTTCAGGTTGGAGAGATGGCTTTGTGCACGCACAAAGGAAAATATGTATCCACACTTTCTATGCTCATTGAATGCAATGTGTGGTGATCACATTTATTTTGAATTAAATTCTTGTATGGAATCTTTATTTAATTCTACTGATTGTCTTTTGTAAAAGAGCCATGCCAAAGCAGCACTAAAGAGTTTTAATGTAGAAATAACCAGGTTTGTTTCTTTGCAATTTTCCTTCTTATTCAGATGGAGTCCAGCAACAGAAAGTTGATGCTAAATTATTAGAAAATATGGTTCCTGACACAGAACCTGACACCAAGATCACTGTCCAAGGTAAGAACAAGTTACTTAAAGAAAAGAACTCTGGGGCTGTAGAACTAGCCAGAACCAAAATCCCATTCAACCCAAACCTTGCTGCAAATGGCCAGCACAAGGAATGCATTCCATGTGCTTCCATCCTAACTAGATAGAACATACAGCACTTCCTGAAGCTTACAGTGGAAACTTAAAGAAGTGGAGGGCACTCAGAGCAAGGCAGGAAGAAAGTAGGAACACAGATAATTCCAAATGGATTTTGTTCTTTACAGATCTCCTCTAATTACTACAACAGGGGGATACTGTCTCAATAGGGAACTAGCATGAACAAAGGCTAACAAGATCTGCAGTGTGATTAACTCTGCCCTTCCTACAGGAGAGCTCTCACTTGACTTTTTTGGAAAGAGGGAGGGACTCATCCTCTGGGGCAGATGAAAATGGCAGACTGGCCTCCCTTGGTTGGGAGGACGCTGAGTAAGGCACTGGTGATCTTCCCCCTGAGGAAGTGGTGTGCACCTTTACCCTCAACAAAATTCTCTGCTGTACCTGGGAAGGCCCAACCGCTGGGTTTCTTGACATTGAGTAGCCTTCTCAGCTGATCCCAGGGAATGTGAAGGTTGGCCAGAACTTTTCCATGGATAATCTGGCCCCATCCTGTTTGAAGACTTAAACCAAAATAATGGCTGAATTAGACCTGAAGTCTAATTGCATCCAGTCACCCATTCTTAACAAATGTCAGAGTTAAGAACAAGCCCTACTTACGAATGAGCAAACCTGAAAGTCCCACCTCCTCCTCGAGCAGAAAGTGGGCACCCATGGATGGCAGGCAGCAGGTGGTGTGCAGGCCTCCGTGGGCGGTGGTCAGCAAGTGTTGGGTGGCGAGGCGAGGAAGGAAGAGAAGATGAGTGGGGGAAAGGGAAGGAGAAGGGAAAAAGCAGCAAGCAACCACGTCAGAATTAGTTACATGGAGTTAGTGACAATCAGGGCACATTTGAAGGATAAAGGAGTCCCATCCCCATCGTCACCCAGTTAATGTTTGGCTTAATGGTAGCTCAAGAAGTGTTAACTTTTAACGATCTTTTTACTATTTTTTCTAACTTGCTATCTTTCTATCTAGACTCTGTTAAAAGCTGTATTGTATACCTACACACATATATACAGATTTTCTCTCTCTCTCCAGTACCGTAGTTACTTTATTATTACTGTATTATTATCATTATTAAAATGCTGTATTGTGTTTAAGATGCTTTAGTGTATACAGAAGTATCTCTTACATGCTTTTTATATATATGTGATGATTTACATACAAATTTGACTGTCAGAATTCATTCTTAACCCAGGATTTAAGAGTCAGTATTCATTCTTAACCCAGGATCCAGGTGCATACCAGTGCCTGTTGCCCCAGAGGAATGATAGGAAGGGAAAGCAAATGTTATTGGAAGGGTGAGGCACTCCTGCAGAGAGCTATTGATGCTTAGCAAGCTCACTACCCACGCAGCTTTCTACATGCTTGAATTAATGCATTATTATCATTTTTGTGTCCAGGAGACCCCGTGGCTCAGATTATTGAGGATTCGATTGATGGGACCAAACTGAACCATCTTATCATAACCCCTTCTGGCTGTGGGGAGCAGAACATGATCACTATGACACCCTCAGTTATCGCCACCATCTATCTTGACGCCACAGGGCAGTGGGAGAAGATTGGAGTGGATCGCAGATCTGTTGCAGTCAACCAGATCATGCAAGGTAAAGCAAGGAAGATTTCCTGGATTTGTTCTACTTCCAGCTGATGAAAAAGTTTGTCAGTAGAGTTTAGATTCATTTAGCCATAGTCTGGCTTAGGTTATGACCCTCCCAGGTCAAGGATATTAGAACATTCCAGACTGGTTGCAGCAGCTCATTTTCTTGCAGGGAGGGCATTTGCCTAGTGGAGATGATCTGAGAAATCCCAAACCCTGCTTAAGTTAATTATCAGAATATTCTTCTACCATGAAGAAAATTTTCCTCTTTTTTTCAAAAATTTAGGGATCCCAAGATTGAAACCTCAAAGTGTAGGAATAAAGGCTCAAAACAGTGGTAGATGCTTCTTTCTGATGCTGCATCCCAGTCCCCTTTTTGTTGAGCTCTTTGATGGGCAGAGCATCAGAACTGCCTTCAGTACCTCAACTGGTGCAGCCTGAGCTGTCAGGCAGAATGGAATTGCCATGCTGAGAGAACCAGAAAGGAAATATGAAAATAATACAAAACTAAGTAAATGTGCAAAGGAAGAGCCACAGAGATGAGACAGTGTGGTAAAAGGAGGTAAAAGGTAAAAATACAAGTTGTCTTTGTATGTAGGATGAGTCCTTCAGAATCTACTTGCCTGCATGCATGCATGTTGTTAAACAGCTCTTTTTCTCTTCCTTCCTTTTCAGGTTACACCCAGCAGTTGGTATACAAGAAAGCAGACCACTCTTATGCTGCATTTACGGGCCGCAAGGCTAGCACCTGGTAAGGACAGCGGTGCTGTCATATCATCTTTGAATCACTGGTGGATTTTCCAGCATCTTTTCTCTACTAGCCTATTTATTATCTTTCAGATACTGTTTTCCATCTCCCACTTGTCTAGCTAACTCTTCTCTCTTGTCATTCACTTCTACTCTTGTTGCTTCTTTGGTATGCTCATCTCTTTTGCCAACCATGCCCCTTCTGCCTTGCTGATCCCTCTCATTAGAGCTCATGATCTTCTGGCACTCTCCTGGCTCTTCCATGACCATGTTTCAATGCTAGGAAAAAACATTTCTCTTCATATTGGCTTACTCAAGCTGGACCTTTTCTGTTTCCTTGCATGTGGTGCTTTCAGTTGTAAGCAGGAGGGGAAGCTTTGGATTTGTTTTGTTTTGTTTTATGCACAGTGTTTTATTACTTTGAATGATGATGATAAACAATTGTCTCACAAGGTCAGATGGACAATTGACGATGCTTGGACTGATCAACTGAATTTTTTTGCAGGCTAACAGCATATATTGTGAAGGTCTTTTCCATGGCTTCCAGAATTGTAAATACTGTTAATCGTGATATCATTTGTGGAGGTGTGAAGTGGTTGGTTCTGGAAAGGCAAAAACCAGATGGGATTTTCCATGAAGAGGCCCCTGTGATCCATGGAGAGATGGTGGTATGCATTCTTTCTGTAATCAGTGGTGGTTAAATTGAATTAAATCCAGGAATTTTCCAGAATGAATAGCTGCACTGTATTCTGTTGTAGCCAGGTGGTCATGGCCCAGTCTGTAAGGATAGTTGCCAGCCAGATGTTTCAAAGGGACTCACAAATGGAATACACTACTGTTGCTGCTATGTGATGTACTGACTGGGTTCACTGGCCATGGTGGCTTAGCCTGTTGTCTGAACCCAGCACCCTACATGTTGTCTCATGTAGAAAAACCCTCAGATTTAAAAAGAAACGTTAACAGCACCTTTATTATTTCAGGAGCTGTTTTACTGTTTCATTTTGGGTTTTTTGGTAGACACATTACTGCCCAATCTCAACTAAACTAAGCTTCAAGATCTCTAAATTGGTTTATTTTTAAATGAAACTGAAAATTACTTTCTGACAAGGAAGTCTCCAAAAAGTGGGTGTGTTAACCATTGCTATGACTCCAGTAATTGGCTAAAACATTGAAAGAGAGGAGCTGGCTAGTTTCTCACAAAACAAATGGGCAGAACACTGGCACACATTTGCCTCATATTCTGTTTTTTGTAAGGCTAAAGACCTTCTTGTTCTGCTTTAATGAAAGCTGGAAATCATGGCTCAACTTAGGGGGGGGGCACCTGCCTCCCTTGCTTTTTTCTGCAGATGCACATACGTCACAAAGGAGCTTCACAAAGGAGCTTTCCTTTGAATGACATGTCCCTGCCCTTCCTGTCACCAGGTCTGGTCCCAAGTGGCTAGACAATGAATTTGTTTTACCTGGAGGAGTCGGCAAGCTATGGAGCTGTCCAGCCAGCTTCCTTCACTGAAGACCAAGCTTGGTATTCTTGTGACATAGACAGCTAGGTCGCCCCTAAAGAAGGGTTCTGTCATGTACTTGTTCTGCCTCATTTACTGAGTTTTAGAGGGGGATCCAGACAATCCATTCCATTTATAGCATGCCCATTTCTTCCCATAGCTGCTTCTATTTCTTACCACAGAAAATCCATGAAGGAGATAGCTGTACAGTGCTTTTTGGAGGATAGTGCCAGGAGCCTCTTTCCTGGAAGTACCTCTAGTTTTTGTTTGTTGGAAACCTGACTGTAAGTCCACAGGATGTGCTGCTCCACCCCAAAATCCCTTATTTTAAAAAATGTTGTTTAACTCTTTGAAGCCCTTGTTTGTTTGTTTTTACTTTTTAATTTTCTGCTAAGCTCAGGCTTCCTTTTTTCAAACTGCTGTCCCTCTTGCAGCACCTTCCTTGTGACTGTTTGGGAGGCTTTAGCATTATATAATAATACATTAAGTACCTATTAGTCTCTCTCTTCTGCTTCCTTCTAGGGAGGCTATAAAGGTGCTGAGCCAGAGGTCTCATTAACAGCATTCGTCCTGGTTGCATTGCTGGAATCCAAAGAGATCTGCAAAGATCAAGTCAATGTAAGTACCCCTGATGAGATAATGTGACCTCTTAAAATACTATAACCGTCCTAACTCTTTTTTGCATAGTTCAGTTTTTGATCCTCACTGCCCAACCTCAGTTTTGAGGTAGCCACTTATACAAGACCAAAAAAAAGCAAATTAATCACCCCAAAAAGGACACAAGAAGGTCAGACCTAGCTTCTAACACATGTTTCAATTGCATATATTGCCATTCAGCCTTAGACAAGAAATCATTTTTAGCCCACTGGTAGTGAAGGCCAAGAAGTTGTCATTGGGACTGGCAAGCTGAAGCCAAGTAAAAATCAGCCTGGCTATCCAAGGGCCAGCCTAGATATGCACAAAAGTTGCTATCATGCTTAGTAGATACAAATGCCAATTTAGAAATAATGAGTGTAGTTGAAATGGAAATATAGACAATAGAGATCTCACCATAATGATGAAAACTGTGGCCGCACAGCATGTGTCCCCGCTCACCCTCCAGAAATTCTCATTACTGCTTTAAGGGTCCTGCTTGCTCTCTCTTCTCAGACTTCTGTATCTTTCAGCTAGAATTACCAGATAGCCCTTCTCATATAGAACATCTGCAAAAAGAGGACAGTCAAATAGAGGATAGGCCTCTGTCAAGAAGGACACAGAGGGATTATTCCATTTAGCATTAAAAAACCTTTTAGGACCTAACAGCAGCCCAACCAGAGCTGAAATGGATGAGTGAATTTGGTGTGTGTGTGGTGGGGGACAAACATGGCCAAAATATTTGGACAGAGGCTTATGGCAAGGGCAGTGTGGGGCCTGTTTTCTCTTTCGTTTTGGTGATGGAGCCCATCATAGTTCACATTCTTCCAGGATGTAGTGTCATTCTAATGGCTACACAAAGTCTTGGGCAACACTGGGCAAGGAAAATTGGCAGTCACAATCTGGCAGCTATGGAGAAATGTGCAGTGTGTCCAGGAGTAAGTTGACCCCACCCACCCCTAGAAAGTCTCTTTCATTTCATTTTCAACATATGAGGTTGCAAGACAAGAGGGGGGTATTTTGGCCTGCAGTTACTTTAAAGCCTTAAACAAGCTAAGGGCCACAATTCCTGAAGGACTGTTTCCTCCTACATGGATGTGCCCGTTGGTTATGAGCATCTGGTGTGACCCTTTTGCACATCCCTCTGCTATTTAAAATGTGGCTTGCTGGAACACGTGAGTGGGCTTCTACTTGCTTTTAGCCCAACAGCAGTGCTTTGTATACTGTGTTTACCTGCTGCACCAGGTTACCGGATTCTATGAGATGTTCTCTTGAGTTCAAGGAAGCACCCTGCTCAGACCTTGCTGCTCCAACTGGCAAGCTTGGAATGGAGGGATCAGGCTTAGTATGCATGGGGACATGGAGGATGGGGCCCACATGCTGACACCTTGCCTAACCCTCTCACCACATCAAAAAAGGAATAGCTGCAAATTGATCTTCAAACACTCTTAACAGATACTTTGGCTTTCCCCCTCCCTTTTAAATCCAGAGCCTACCCGGTGCCATCAACAAAGCAACTGCCTTCTTATCCAGGAAGTATGACACACTGCAAAGACCATACACCACGGCTCTCACGGCCTATGCTTTGGTCCTAGCAGGGCAGCTGAAGGATGACAGAGTACTTATGGCAGCATCAACAGGTACATTTGTGCATTGCATCACATATGGTTGGGTTTGAAGGCTGGCAGTTTGAAGGAGCAGAATGAAGTGAGACTAGCCTAGAGAAAGAACATTGATGCCCTTTCCTCTCACTGCTTCCAGTGCTGTTGAGGAGGTGGATGCATAAATCTCAAATTGCCAAGGAGAAAAAAGCATTGGGCATTTCAAATTATGAGGTGGAGGACACAGTGGCAAGTGCAGATCTCAGGCAAAGCAAGAGCCTGGGCTGCACTCTGACCATGCCACAGCCCTTGAAGGACCCCGCTCTCCTTGGCTGCTCTGCTCGCTCTCTGTGCACTGGTGATAACACAAGCCAGCCTATGCTGGGCTGTCCTAGTTCAAAGCAGCCACACCAGCTGAGCTGGAAGCAGAACACAACAGAGCTTTGGAGCCCACCAGCTGCCTGTGCAAATTTGGGAGGCTCATCGGCAGGGCCAAGGACTCTGTCTGAAGTGCGTCTCAGCTTCACACAAGCTTCGCCCTCCCAGCCACCTGCTGCTCAGAAGAAAGGGAAGGTGTGGTGGGGCCTGGAAGTGGCCAGAGAGGAAAATTGCCCTGGCCTTCTGTCTCCTGCCTTCCACATTAGGTGGCCTCTGGCTGGAATTGGGTGCCACGGTCAGCACGCTTCCCCCTGATTCTGTGCTTCATTTATCCTCCCGCAGAGCTGTTGGACATGTGCTCATGAGTGTTCCCCAGCACCCCAGCAGCTTCTCAGTCCTCAGTTCTGGTCACGGAGTGGGAGGGACAGAGGGGAAACTGGCAGGAATCCGGCAGCTGCGTGTGATAATGAGCCCATCTGCCTCAAGAACGGTTCAGGCAGGATCTGTTCTCTGCTGACCTTTAGGTCGGAACCGCTGGGAAGAATACAACGCTCGCACCTACAACCTGGAAGGCACCTCCTATGCCTTGCTGGCCTTGCTGAAATTAAGGTTGTTTGATACTGCTGGTCCCGTTGTCAGATGGCTGGTACAGCAGAAGTATTATGGGGGGACATACGGACAGACTCAGGTGAGGATTTGTCTCCCTGGCCTTTGACTCCCACCTTGGGGCACTGGCTGCTGAAATGCAGTGCAGGCTGGGGTGCTCTAAAGCAAATGGCAGCCTGCACCCTTGCCTTATCTGGCTCGAGGGGGAGATGTGTGGCTGTGCCGCTTCAGTCTGCAGGCGAGGACTCCCACGGTGGAAAGTTCCTGCACATAAAGATGCCTGCAGATGCACGGCTAGCCTTCAGGGAAAGGTGTTCCAACAGGGCCTTTTGCCCTGTGTGCTAACATTGGTTAGTCTCAGAGGGTACAGCCAGGCCCTGGTTAGCCCCCAGCAGAACCACACCTAACTAGGGCCATCCCTCAGTAGCACAGCACCACTGAAATGTTAACTTCCCCGTTGCAAGGCGCCTTTGAGAGAGTCTTTGCAGCAGAGAAGGGATGGGAGGGGTCTTTCCTCCCCTGCTCCTATAGAGGAGTGTTTTCACCCACGGAGCTAATGGTGCCTTTGCTCAGTGGCAAAGTTTCAACCTGAGGCAAGGGCTCCCATACCTGCAGGTTGCCTCTTGTTTTAAAGAAACTGTGGGAGGACTTCTTTCCAGACCTCCCAGATCATGCTGGGACTGGTCCCCAAGACAGAAAGGTGTGGGTGCTTAAGGAAGCAGGTACACGCTTGTTGCATTGAGCGCAGGTGCAGGCTGATGCTTTCCTGAAGCGTGCCTGCTGGCTGGAATCTGAAGCTGCTCTGAGCCTGCTCCAGTTCTCTGGTAATCTCTGTCACCAGATACCCTGCCCTTTCGAGTGGAGAAGTTCCCCTCTGGGCATCTACTTCCAAGTGTGCTAACTTACTGCATCTCCCTTCCCTGCCTCCCAGGCAACCATCATGGTGTTCCAAGCTCTTGCAGAATATGAAATGAACGTCCCCACTCATAAAGACCTGAACTTGGATGTTTCTATTAAATTGCCAGAACGTGCAGAGCCAGTTCGTTTCAGGATTGACTACGAGCGTGCCCTTCTGTCTCGAACAACAGAGGTACAGCACTTCTCTGAACAAGTTTGCTTACTATTTACCACTCTGAAAATAGTTTCTTATTACTTTGTGTCCAGATTTCTAATCAGCTTTATGGCAAAGATCAAGTGTGGGTGATGCTACAGACTGAGGAGGCACTCTGGCACTGGTGCTATTTCTGATGCACTTGGTTTGCAGTTTGGCTCAGGGCCAGATTAGATGTGTGTGAATTTAAATATGGCTCTGCTGCAGTCACATACTGTGTGTGACTGTGTGTGTGTGGTAGTCTGATTTTAATAGCAAAGGGGTGAAGAGTACAAAAGTTATCCTTCTGTCCATTACTTATAACACACCCTTTTCTCCAGCTGGAAAAACTTAGCTGAGGTGGGGAAAGTACTTT
Organism: Varanus komodoensis; assembly: GCF_004798865.1. Taxonomy (NCBI): domain Eukaryota; kingdom Metazoa; phylum Chordata; class Lepidosauria; order Squamata; family Varanidae; genus Varanus; species Varanus komodoensis. The sequence goes on along the minus strand of NW_025335972.1, from coordinate 6,770,413 downwards.
GGGAGCAGCCTGTGGGAGAGGTAAGGTGTGGGTGGAAGTTCTGCACTGCACACTTGCATGCACCTTCTGCTATTTGGAAGTCTTTATGTGGACTCTGTACAGGTGGTCTGCTACCCCAGAGATTGGAGGAGTTATGCATGTATAGCTGGTATGCGTACAAATCAGAGGTGAAGGCACAGAGATCACAGGGGTACCTTCTGGTGTATTCTGATGCATCTATATTTACGTGTGGACTGGTAAAAAGAGCTTGTGATAGTCACAGACAAAAATTTAGCCTTTCCTGAAGCAAGGAAAGGACAGTTTACCACATCGGGCTGCTTCATGTGACTGAATTTGGGGAGATGAAGATACAGGAAGCCATTCTATAGGCATGCCCTTGGAGCATACCTGCACAGAGAAGATTGTACTGCCTTTTACAATATGGTGACTTGAGTGTACTTTCACAGCAGGTTCAGGTGTAAAATTATACATATCTAAACAAAACATAAAATGTAATGGCAGGTTTAAAATGCAAAGTCCAAACATATCTTTAGATCCCTGGGGAAGACTCTAGTGGTCTGTATCTTCAGATGTGGAAGAAAGGAGTATTTTCTGCTTGATGTTGTCTTGTTGCTTCCATGGTAATCTACTTCCATTTTACCATACACATGGTACAACATGTATTTAGTTTTTTTTACTGTATAGGTTTCATAAAAGCATAGAATAGTAGAGTTGGAAAGGGCCAAGAGGGCCATCAGGTCCAACTCCCTGCTCAGTGCAGGACTCCACATAAAGGGTCCCTTACAGATGGCTGTCTAATTGCATCTTGGATGCATCCAGTGTGGGAGAGACCATGACCTCTCTAGGTAATCGGTTCCAGTGTTGTACTGCTCTAACAGTCAAGGTTCTTCCCAGTGTTGAGGCAGAACCTGGCTTCTTGTGACTTGAGCCTGTTAGTCCATGTCCTGCACTCCGGGATGATCAAAAAGAGATCCCATCCTTCCTTTTTATGATCACCTTTCAAGTACATGAAAAGTGCAATCTTATCTCCCCTCAGTCTTCTCAAGGCTAAACATGTGCAGCTCTTTCAATTTCTCCTCATAGGGCTTTGTTTCCAGCTAGCAGATCATCCTTGCTGCCCTCCTCTGAAACCTTTCCAGCTTGTCTGCATCTTTCTTAAACTGTGGTGCTCAGAACTAGATACAGAACTCCAGATGAGGCCTAATCAGTGCTGAGTAAAGGGGAACTAGTACTTCATATGAATTGGAAGTGACACTTGTGCAACCTAAAATAACATTTGTAGCCACATCACAATGTTGACTCATATCCAGCTTTTGATATACAACAATTCCATGATCCTTCTTACTTGCCATATTGTTGAACCAAGTATCTCCTACCTTATAATGATGAATTTGGTTTCTTTTTCCTAGGTGTAGAATTTGGCATTGGTCCATATTAAATTTCATTCTGCTGTTTTCAGCCCAGCATTCCAATCTATAAAGTTCATATTGAATCTTGTTTCTGTCTTCCAAGGTATTCACTATCCCATCCAATTTTGTGTCATCTGTAGATCTGATAAATGTTCCTTACACTTCCTCATCCAAGTTATTAATAAAAATGTTGAAAGTCACTGGTCCAAGAACTGTGTTCTGTGGTATACCACTTTTTACCACACCCTAGATTTAGAGGTACAATTGATGAGCATTCTTTGAGTCAGATGCTGTAGCCAACTGTGGATCCACTTGATAGTTGTTCCATCTAGCCCACTTTTAGCTAGTTTGCTAACCAAGACATCATGGGGCGTGTTGTCAAAAGCTTTGTTGAAGTTAAAATATACTATGTCTACAGCATTCCCATGGTCCACCAGGGAGACTAACCAATCATAAAAGGAGATCAGATTAGTTTGGCAGGATTTGTTCTTGACAAATCCGTTTTGGCTTCTAGTAATCAAAGATAATAGTGGTTCTGAGAGTTCTTCTGCGAGCTCCTTTATTATTCCAAATGGAGTTCATGGGCCCTGGAGATTTGAACTCATTCAGCCTAATTAGATGCTTGACCATTTGCCTATTAATTTCAAGCTGACATCACACCTCTTCAGCTTGTACTTCCCCTTTGTCACAAAGGTCTTTTGGGAGAAGACTGAGCCATGGTAGGAACTGAACAGTTCTGCCTTTTCTTTGTCATCTTTTAGCATTTTTCCATCCCCATTGAGTAGTTGAACCCCCATTTCTTTCCTCTGTCTTTTACTATGGACATATCTGAAGAAGGTTTTTTGTTGCTTTTAGCATCCCTCGCTAGCCTCAGTACATTCCTAGCATTAACCTTTTGGATGCCACCCCTACAATTTTGTGCTACTTGCCTGTATTCTTCCTTTGTAGCCTGGTCTTCCTTCTACCTCCTATACATATTTTTTTCAGATCATCTCTAAGCTTTTTATGAAACCACATGGCTTTCTTCTGATATCTTCAGTCCTTGTTCCTTGTTGGAATTGTTTGAGCAGGATTTCCTTTTTTAAACATTTCCACCCATTAGAGTCACTTGCCATAGGACTTTGCTTATCATTGTTCTGAATTTATTAAAATTGGCTTTCTTTGAGTCCATGGTACATGTTTGGCTATACTTGGCTTTTGCTTCCTTTAGAATCAGGAATTCAAGTATGGCATGGTTACCTTCCCTCAGAGTTCATGTAGCTGCCACTCTGTCCACTAGGACCACTGTTGGTCTGTATCAAGTCAAGGATAGCCGTTCTTGTTCCTTCTTCCACTTTCTGTTGGAGAAAGTTATGAACAAAAGTTAGGAATCTCTTGGAGGGGCCATGTTTAGCAGAATTTGTCTCCCAGTGGATATCAGGGAAATTGAAGTCTCCCATAACTACAACATCGTGTCTTCTTGAGTAATTTTGAAAAGCAATTTGCTTTTCAGAAGTGTCATCCTCCTCTTCTCCTTGACTCGGTGGTTGGTAGTAGACTCCAAGTACCTTGCTTCTTTTATTCCTTGTTCCATTTATATTAATCCAGGTGCTCTCAATGGGACTAATAAGTTCATCCTCCTTTCTTTCTATGCAGAGATGCGTATCTTTAAAATAGAGTGTGACTCTGCCTCCCATTCTGTTCCTTCTGTTCTTCTTGAACAGGTTATATCCTTCAATGGTTGAATTCCAGTCATGGAAGTCATCTCACCAAGTTTCAGTTCTACCTACCAAGTCATATTCACCTCCCTGTATGAACAGTTCAAGTTCATGCTGTTTGTTTTCCATACTCTGAGCATTCGTATATAGACATCGAAGACCATGTGCTTTCTATTCTAGCTTCCTACAATTTTAGTAATGGATGCATCTTTGAGTAGTAATAATAATGAATACAATATAACAAATCAATATAATCCAAGTTCATGCCAACTTTCATTGCTTTTCAGACCAAGCTCAATGATGGTTTCACTGTGCAAGCCTCAGGCCAAGGAAAAGCCACAATGACTGTTGTGACAGAGTACCATGAAAAACTCCGGGAGGATGCATCTCGGTGCAAGAAATTCAATCTTGATGTTACTGTTAAAATTCTCAACCTGTGTAAGTCTATGTGGTAGGCTTACTTTTGCTAAGAACTACAGGCTCTGGAATGAAAGGGATAGATTTTGCTTTCTAGTTTTACTGCTGCACAAATTCTGAAAATTAGCAGCAATCCCTTTTAAACTTTTATTTGAAGTTCATGTCAGTATGTCCTAGCCAGTCTGGCCAATGATCTTTGTAGACCAGGTTTGCGGACACCTGTGTAGGACAAGATGCATGCACTAGTATTCCTGATATTTTCACTTCAAATTTCTCCTTCAGGACTTTGGAACAAATCTTTTCATGTGTGCTTCTCGTTTATATGTTCTTCCCTGCAGAATTATGGGCTAAGATTTTTTTTAAAGACCATTTGTACCTGTGCTTGCATCCTACCACATTTGATGTGGTTTACTAACAGAAATGGCAAAGTATCTTGCAACCCAGTTATGAAAAGGCCTTGTTTATCTTCTGTTTAACAAAATTATCACTAGCTTGGTGGATCGCAGTATGCTTATAATGATGCAAATTTAAAAACTAGGCTGAGAAGGGGAGGGGGGAAGAAAATGAAAAAAGTTCAAAATTGAAGAAGTGAGTTGGGCTGACATCCTGAAAAGACAGTGTACATTTTAATGCCAGAATCATCCTTCACATCACTGGAAGGGAACCTCTAGCCCAAGGCCTTTTCTGGCCCATGGAGATTTCCAGCTGTCATTCAGTCTGAAAAGGGCTGAGTAAGTTGGTCAGCTGGCAATCAACTCCCCTCCAGTCACCTGTCCCTGCTGAAAATTCTTTCATCTTTTCATGCAACAGGACAAGAAATATGATACAGACAGCAACAATTCTTGGATGTCCATATGAGGCACTGCCAGACTGGACAGATGGCAATTTTGCATGAAAGTTGTACAAAGAAACTTAATGTTTTTTCATTTGTCTTACAATTTCTAGCAGAAAAGGAGGCAAAGGGATCCAAGGGAGCAGTCTCAATCAGAATCTGTACCAGGTGAGGAGGGGAGAAGCAGAAAATGTTGCTCTGAAAGAAATGGCTTATCATGTTCCAAAGGTTTCTCTGTTTTCAGTAGTTTGAGATAGTCTGATTCTGAGTTTCTGAGCGGGTGAGTATACCCTGTTCACAGAGCTGGGAAAGGAAAGCATCAGAAGACAAATTGCAACATTGAAGTCAAGCAGTTTCTCCTGATGTGTTTCTCCTGATGGGTCTAAACAATCACCTGTTCTCAGTGGGTGGGCCTGCACAGCACAACCAGCCAGGCTGCCCTCAGGCCCATGATTAACCTGACAGAAGATGGGGCCATGGTGGCTCTGGAGCCATCTCCCCTGCTTTCTCCCACCTCAGTCCTCCTGCTGGTATCCTAGGAGACACTGCAGGAATTACACTGAGGTTTTGCCCCACTGCCCTTTGAGACCAGTGCTGTGGGGGCAGAAATGGAGGCGTGCCCATCCCTTCACCCTGTTCACAGGAGGGCAGTGGTGATGGGTGCCACCTGCCACTGAGCTGAAAGACTGGGCCATGGGGGCAACCGAATAGAAGACTTTCCCTGCTTCTGCTGACCCAAAACAGCTGGTGGGGACAACAGAGAGCATGCAGAGAGGGCTGCTTGCGAACAATTGCCTGCCATTATTCAAGTGGTTGCCACACCATGCAGGGATGAGGTGAGCCACATTATATTGGATCTCCTCCAAGGAGGCTGAGCAGAATATGCCCTGCACCACCATGGGGTGTGTGTGGGGGGCGGGGGGGGATGAACCATGTGCTGATCAATAGCTCATTTGTCACCCTGTGCTGCGCTGTCCCCCAAGGCCTCTAGAGGAGGCCAAACAGAAAGCGGCTGTGCCCCGCCTGCTGCTCCAGGAGCGGGGCTTGTTCTGCTTGGCTTCTGCTGGAAGAGGCCAAGCAAAGCCTGATTCAGATCCTGGCAGAGAGGAGCAGGGAGGACTGAGAGGGGAGAAGTGGCTTCAGAACCACAATGTGCCCAATTACCTGCTTGGCACATCTTGAACCTTGGAGTGAGCAAGCCACTCTGCACACCATGTCCTGCAGCATGGCTTGTAGTGTTGTGTTTCGTATGCAGGATTTTTTCTCTTTTGACTGGAGGGTTCTAGCCTCCAGTGTGCTGGTGGAGGGTAAAAATGAGAGACCGACACAAGATTCTAAGTCACAGCAGGTTCTTCATCCGTGGATTGATCCCACATCTAAAATTTGCATATAAGAGCAAACCAAGCACTCATGCCTCTACCTGCTTTCCAAGTCAGATCCATGCTCCACCACAGTGCATCAGGCCAACTGTCTACTCTTCTATTTTGAGGGCCTTCTTCATCTTACCCCAACTAAGTCTCCACAAAGCAATTCACAAATTTTATACTTTCACAAAAGCACTCTGAGGCATAGGACTGATACCTTGGTGACGTTATAGGCACCCCTTACTTTTCTCATTTTTAGGTGGAACACTTTGAAAATATGCAAAACTAAGTTGGCAGAACTTAAGCCATGACCATTTCTGAGCTATGCAATCTGTTTGTGGGTCATTTTCCCTCTCCCCCTGATTGTAGGTATCTTGATGATAAAGTTGATGCCACCATGACCATCATTGATGTTTCCATGCTCACTGGCTTTGCACCTGATACTGGCGACCTTAAGAGGGTAGGTGAACTTTGCTTGGTGCCAGAAATAACTGCTTAATTGCCCTTTGAGGAAATTGGACTTTAAAAAATCATCACAGCTAATGAAAAGTTCTTGGCTATACAGTTAGGTCTGCAGAAATATTGGACTATACATTCAGCAGTTGAATGTCTCCAATTCATGTCTCCAATTCACTAAGCTGTGTCACTAAGCTTGTGACACAGCTTAGTGACCTGAAGATAACAGTGGACAGCTGTTTCCAGCAACTTCCTTGTAGGCAAGCAGTGCACCCTGCCAAAACTGGAACCTCATAGTTCTTTATTTTATAATGTCATTGTTGTACGTGGAACCCTCCTTGTCTAACAATAATAGTGAGGTCTCTGCCCCCACAGAATGCACAGTGAGAGATGTGCAGCAGGAAAAACAGCAAGGAGAGGAAAAGGAAGATAAGGATAGGGGTGGATGGATTGGGGTAAAAGCAGTTAGATGCAGTCGGAACATAGTTATTCTTGGAAATAAGGACTGTGGGCTAAACTAAAGATCATGTGGAAGGATATTCTTCATGGTCTCTGCGCATCACATATATGGGCTCTGCACCTGCATGGTGACCTTATTCAGGACAATCTTCCTAGCTGAGTTCAACTTTTCTGGTGGGAGTCTAAGGAGAGATTTGATGCAAGAGGGAGAGGTAGCACTGCATGTTTAGCAAGCAAGGTCAGCCAAATGACAGGGAGATTTGACTTGGATGAAGCACAAACTGCCCAGTAGTTCCCCTGCACCCAAAACTGTTTGAAATAAACATGCACTGTTGCTGCCAAAATATCCTGGCTGGTCCTTGTTCATTATGAAATGCAAAAGGTGGAAACCACAATTCATCCGACTCCTGTCTTCAGTCTCCTGTAACTTAGCTTTGACCCCTGCCTCATGTTCCATAGCTGCCCAAATGAAAATGTAGCCATGCTAGTCCATGTGTCCAAGCAGGGAGCTATTAGCTTTGATGAGAACAGAATAAACATATGGTCAGATGTCATGAACAATTGATTTAGAGATGTGGTTACTAATGTACTAGATCCCTCCAAGAAAGTTTGAGATTCCTATTTTGATGGCCCTAAAATGTTTTCAACTGCTTATGAGTACCCTGAGATGAACAGAAATTCCCTGACAAATTTCTCTAATCTTATAAAAACTCTAAGTAGATTTTTTAAAATGTCAAAATAGAGGAATTATAGAGGCAGCTCTAGATCTGAAGGATGACTTATTGGGATCACCTACAAGTCCTGGTGACAACCATGTCTCTTGTTTTTTCACTCTTTAGCTATCTGAGGGAGTGGACAGATACATCTCCAAGTTTGAAATTGATAACGTCGTATCAGAAAGAGGGAATGTCATCATTTACCTGGACAAGGTAAAGACTTGTGGAGGAGTTCTGTGGAATGTTTGGCTTGGTTGAAGTAAAGGCAGCTAGGTCAGCATGGGGGTACGTCAGGGAAAAGTGGGATGAGTGTGTAAGTGTGAGACAAAAGTATCTCATCTTCAGCTGCCAGAAGACACATTCGAACTTCCTGAGCCATCTGTGCCCTGTATCAGGCTTATACACAAGGTTGCACTTCGCCTTGTGAGGTAGCTCAGGCTCAGGGGCAAGTCAGTTGCTTCATGCTGCCCAGCAAGCTCCTGTCTGAGATGGGCGCTGAGCCCAGGTTTCCTTGGTCAAGGCCAACGCCCTGAGTAGCCAGGCATGTCTTTTAAGAGAGGCTCAGAACTGAGACTCCGACCAGCTGCTGTTCCTGTCAGAGAGATGCAGTGGAAGGAGAAGGCACAGTTGGTAGAATTGCCTTCCCATAAAACCCTTAAACATGGGAGGGTCCCACTTAGGCCTAGCTTAGATGTACAACAACATGTCTTCTGTGTTCTGGATTAAGAATATCTAACACGGGATTGTAGGTTACCTGGTGCATGGAAACCACAGCGCCATCTCCCAATCTGGTGGGAAATCACGACGCTTTCCAAGCATTTGGTGGACCATAATGGTGCATGGCAGGAGTGCCATGTCCACTGCAGGGCCATTAAGCCCGACAGGCTGCCGCCAAGCCTTTCTGGGCATACCACCTTCATCTGTGGGGTATTTCCATGCGTACATCATTCTTGTTCTGCCTTGTTCTGCCACCCTTGGATACCTGCCAACCCTGACAGCCATTCTGAACTGCAGGCAGAGAGCTTGCCTCAAGATGGCTGGCTCAGTCTGTGAGGAAGAGCAGCTTCTAGCATGCGAATACTTATTTCCTGTTTTCTCTTCCCACACAGGTCTCTCACAGGGAGGATGAATGCCTGGAGTTTAAAGCTTACCAGTATTTCTCTGTTGGTCTCATTCAGCCAGCATCAGTCCGGGTGTACAGCTATTACAATCTAGGTAATGACAACTGTAGCTCTTCTGGTGGTCTCAGCACAGGAGGGGCCAGCCAAACAGCCTGAAGTTTTCGCTTTGCAAAACATCATTGGGTTTCCAGATGTTTTTTGTTTTGTAGGATGGGTCAGCCCAAGGCTTTTGCCAAGCTGAGCAGCTGCAGTGCTTAATTGGATAGGTGCATTCCCAACATTCCTCATAGCTTCATGGGCCAGAGGGGGTCAGCGCATAGTTTGGAGGCTCAATTTGCCCCCCACCCAACAATTTTATGTGGCCACTGGGAGGCTCTCTCAAAATAAATCAGGGCATGATGAGAATATTTCCCCAGCATGACATTTCCCCATTTCTGATGTTGCTTCTGGATTCTATATGGAATGGCCCGGCTATGCTGAAGCACAGCAACTTCTCTCCACTTGTGAGGCCCTTGATGCTGGATGGCACCATCTCTCTTGTGGAGTCCAGCTGCAGCTTTTTGTGCTGCAAAATGCACTTCCAGCCCCTAACCCCATTGCTCGGAAGGGAGAGCGGCCCTTTGACAAAATAGCCAACCTTCTGTGGGGATTGCTGGTGTTACTTTCTCTTCTCCCATGACGGCTTGAAGAAGCTTGTTCAGCCAGCCCACCAGTCCTCCTGAAGAGTTTGCACTGCAAAAAGTCAGGGTGCTGTGCCACTAGTAAACGGTATTCTCCCTGGGACAAGAGGTCAAGCACCCCTGCATTGTGCACTTCTGAAGGCTTTCCTCCTGAGGAATTAGATCAGCAAATTGCAGTGTGAAATGGTGCATCTCTTCTCATTCCCTCCAGATGAGCAGTGCGTCAAATTCTACCATCCAGAGAAAGGAAGTGGCCTCCTCAGTAAGATATGCCATGGTGATGTCTGCCGGTGTGCAGAAGGTAAGGTGTGGCAGGGAGACATGGCTTCTGCTTAACCAAAGGCAAGCGGTGGGTGTGGGGGGCGTGCATGGAAGGTGGACTGCTGTCGAATTTGAGGTCTCTGGCTTATGGGGCTTGATTCAGGATATATATTTGGTGGTCTTCTGCAACCTGTATCCCTCCAGATGACCTCATCAAGGAGGGATGAGATCAAGCTTGATCTTTCACCATTCTGGCTGGGCCTGTTGAGACTCATAGCCAAGAACATCTGGAAGGACCCAGGTTGGGAAAGGTTGTTCTTGCATTTATACAATGGCATTGGTTCTGTATTACCCAAAGGCAAGCTGTGGGTGTGTGGGGGGCCGCATGGAAGGTGGACTACTGTTGAATTTGAGATCTTTGGTTGACAGGGCTTAATCCAAAGTCTACATAATCTTGTTTTGCATTGCTTCTTTCATCTTGTATGCTACTATAGGAGTTTCACTCCTTAAAAGTGTTTTAAAAATAAATTTAAATTAAAAATATCCATTAGTACTCCAACCTCTCCCATGCTAAAGTCTCCACAAAGTTTTACAATCTCCTGAGATAGACATATTCACATGGAGAGAAAATTGCAATGTCAGGTCATTGATAGAACTGCTGCTGGCAGCCAGAAATACTTGGGAATTAGGAAATGGGGAGTGATATGGAGCATGGGAAGCAGAGGGGGCTCCAGCATGGCAAAACTTGACTATGACTGAATGCTCATGCTTAGAGGTCTCTGTGCCTGTACAGTGTGGATCATGCTCTCTACATACCATGGGGGGAACAGTCATGGGAATTAATAGTGGTTCAATCCACAGAGCCTACCCAGCATACCCTTCTGGGGGCTGAAAAGCCAGTACATTCTGCATACTCCTTGGGCTCCAGCACTGACTTAACAGGCCTGATTAGAAATACCCCCAAGAGACCATAAGACCCTCTAGGAAGATCTTGTGTGTCCTCATGTTCTCATCCTCTCCCTCTCTCTCTCTCTCTCTCTCTCTCTCTCTCTCTCTCTCTCTCTCT
>NW_025335972.1:6753476-6759835 GCF_004798865.1 Varanus komodoensis | reverse complement strand
CTCTCTCTCTCTCTCTCTCTCTCTCTCTCTCTTTCTTTCTTTCTTTCTTTCTTTCTGTTCTTCCTCCAAAGAAAACTGCTCCTTGCTCAACAAACTAGAGCCTGCTGTTGATCTACAGATACGAACTACATTAGCCTGCAAGCCAAATGTGGATTTTGGTAATTGTTTATCTTACAGAAATCTGTAAATGAGGCACAGCCTGTATTTGAATGCTAATGATAAATAAAGAGCCAATGTGATGTGGTGGTTAGAGCACTGGACTGGGTACCCAGAAGAACTCACTTGGCCAAGAAGCTCCCTGGGTGACTTTGGGCAAAGCCTAGCCTATTTCAGGGGGATGCTGTTGTGATGATAAAAGGGAGCTGTGTAAGATGACTTGATTCCTCATAAAAGGAAAAAATGGAGGGAAATAAATGCCATGCAACAAATACCTGGTAGCCAACAGCCACCACTTGCAGGTAGCCACTTCTCATTTCCACTTGGTAAAGCTGGCTGCTTCCTTCTCGTCCATGATGAACTTTTGCTGCACAAAATGAGCTGACATTTTCTCTGACCACAGAACTCTAATTTGTTGTCTTATGTGGGACCTCAAATATCCACCTGAACTTGTGTGTTCTAGAATGAAATCAGAACCAATGAGTAGGCTGAGTTTTTTGAGATCTCCTGAAATTGCAGTAGCACTGATAAGTAGGTCTCACTGACTATTAAGCATTCAAGCATTGCTAAGATATTTTCATTGTTTTTGTCCTTAAGTGTACAAAGCCAAGCTGACTGAAATAAAAGAAGTAAATGGTGATGACAACTATGTCATGGAAGTTCTGGAAGTTATTAAAGCAGGTAAGAATTTCACTCCTGCAGGAAGTCATACCTTGGGGTACAAAAGCAAGAAGGCTGGCTGTGAACCACCACTGGTTTGAAGGCTCATATGAATCTAGGTCAGCCTTCCCCAACCTGGAGCCACCCAGATTATTTCTTTAATTATATATAAGGTTTATGTACCACTACATACTTCAATATCGAGTGTTTCATGGCACTAAAATACAAAATAACACAAAGAAAGGAATATAACAACATGCAAAAGATCAGTAAAATTGTAAGAGTAAAACTGGCTGGTTAGTTCAACACCGAGGCACCAGAAACAATACAATATTGGCACTGGCCTGACCTCCAGGTCTTACAGAAATGTTGCTGCTACACTGAAGGCTTTTTTCAAAGTAAACTCTAAATATGCCATAGGTCCATATGGAATCATCCGAGAAATACTATCTCTGGACAGGGTTGGTAAAGAAGGAGGCATTCTCATGTTTTGGATTTCAGTGCCCCAGCCAGCCAGCGTTGCCATTGGTCATGCTGGGAGTTGAAGTTCAGAATATCTGGAAGGCACCCTGTTGGGGAAGGCTGGCCTAGGTGAACAATTTCCAGAATTCATTGCAATACATACAGAATTCCTCATCATCATAAATGTCTGTCAACCGATCAGTCACTCAGTCAATCACTCAAACGTCCATTAAAGGCCCCTTTGAGAGATCTATGAGAGATTCAATGATCTAAGGCAGTCAGAACAAAAGACTATCTTTGATGTTTCTAGTTACAGAAAAAGGTGCATAGAGGAAAGTAGAAATAGGGGCTAGAATTTTCTTTCTTGTGTAGGACAAATTTGAATTCCAACTTTTTTCTTTTCTCATATGGCACTAGTAGTATGTGAAGAATCTAATATAGAAGTCCAAATAATTTTCATAATTCCCCCCTAAATTTTGGTTTGTTAGCTCCATAAGTTAAGCCAGTTCACCGATTTCCATCTCTAAGATAGGTTGTACTTTATGCATATTTGAACAGTAAGGAAGTTTGTGCAAATCACTCTGTTTCAGATATTTGTGCATACTGGGCACTGAAAATCATGCAGTTCTAGCAAGATTAGCACAGATTGCACTAGTACTATATGGTTTCCATCATCCAATATTGTGTCAATGGCACAATGGGCATAAATGTCCCTAGGGTTTTTTTTAACATATGAACCATGGTCTTTCCCAGAGATGGGAGTCTGTGGAAAAACCTTCAATTTGGCTTGCTTTTGATCATCAGTCTGGAAGCTTAAGCTAGGTAACAGCATCAACAAATCCCGTAGTGACCCAGATAAATGCCTTTGAATGTAATGCTAGATTGAATGCTCTCTTCCACGCTTCTTGCACAGTGTCTACCTTTGTGAACATCATCATTATTGTCATTCGAGTGCCTGCAAATTTATCCAAGGAAACATTTGTTTAACACCTGTCAACTGTAAAACACACAGACACACACAGAGAGAGAGAGAGAGAGAGAGATCTACTGAATCAGTAGAACTTATTTGCCAAAGTGAGCTTTCTTACCCCCCTAAAACTTGTCCAGTCTGTTGAGCAACACATTGGAGCAGTGTGGGAGGTAGTGCGGGAAGCTACTGGGGCACATTTTGAATGGATTAACCACCCCCCCTTCAGTGGAATGTTGAGTTGATACAAATTTTCAAAAACTTGGAAAATTGCTCAGGCAGTAGAGAATTGGCTTTGCAAGGTCACATAGACCAGCCAGTCAAGGTTATGCACCGTACCTGGCTTTTCTTGGAAACTAACAGAAGAGGGAAGGTTGTATGAAGTAAACATGAGTTTGAATGTACAGTAGCCTGTCCAGGCTAAATAAGGCAATCTGCACATACTTAAAGATGTTGTGGTAAAATGACATTAAAACAAGACTGCCCCGGGGGATGGACCAGTCAATGGCTACAAGAGGACATTGAAAAGAAAGCTCCCAATGCCTCATTAAGAATAACGAGAAAAACCCAGCGATAGCAGATGATTCTGGATGCAATTTGAAGGAGAAGGAGACTGCTGCTGGAGAGGAGTTAAATAAGTCAGTATTGTTTTTTGGACTGTAAATAAATTCCATTTATTAACTCTCATCAAAAACACCTCATTGGGGTGGAGTGATTGTGACTGTGTTGGACTAAGATGGAGATTATGCTGAAAAATAGTTGGGAAAAAGAGTTTTGATACTCGAAGCTAATTAAAAAGACTTTGGCTTACAGACTGTAAAAGTTTCAGCAGTTAAACTTAATTAGATTCGGCACAGCTCCAGCACAAGACCATACTGCAAACAATACTAACGGGACCAGCTTGTGATCTGTGAGCAAGTAAAAGCCTCATTTTCATTTGTTTAAAGTGCTCAGTGAAATTGAATGGTAAAATAAGTAAAATATAAAGACTTAAATGGGTAGTTAAAAAACTATAAACAATGAAGATTGTTTACATTCCTGAGTACCAGGTAAGAATTGTGTCTAGAAGAAAGTAAACAATAACAAAGAAGCCATTGAGAGCTCCCTCTGCTGCATGAAGGATGTATAATGGTTTTAACTTGGTGAAATAAAACTCAGTAACTGGACATGGATACAGAGCTCCATCTGATGGAAGAAGATTTAATGTTTTTTTAATTTGGTGGAATAAAGTTTAAAGGATGAGCGATTTAATTGGATTTTGAATATTGATTTGTGGGTTTTATATTGTTAATGCCACAAAACAACCACAATGAAAAACTCACTTGATCTGGACATGTGAAACAAGAAGACCATTGGATGTGAGCCTAGCCAGCGCTTCTAGGTTAACACACACAGAGAGTGAAGAAAAAATATAGGTAGTTTCAGAAGTTATGACTGAAGACAAGACCCTGAAGGATTTAAGAAGATCTTGGAATCAAGTATGAAGGAATGGAAAAAAGATGAGAGAGTAGTTGAAAGAGGATACTAGATAAAAATGGAAATTCAAAATGCTTTTATAAAATAGATGGATCAAATGAAGGTGCTGGAGAAGAAATTTGAAGAAACAGAGTTATTGGCTAAAGCTAATACATTGGATATAGTTGTCCAATCTGAAAGAATAACAGTTGGAGAAAAAGATGATTGATTTGGAGGACAGAGATCATAGAAGGAATTTACATTTAAGAAATATACCAGAACCATCACCAACAGAAGAAAGCAACACAGTGATGTGCTTGCATGGTTTAAAGAATTGATGCCAGATGAAAAATGAGAAGACAGTATAGAGAGAATACATCATGTGGGCTTCCAATGCTGAGCTAGACTAATTCTGAGAGATGTATTGACAAGATTTTCTAATTATTATAAGAAAGTTCGACTGATAAGAAGTTGAGAGAAAATTCAGGTCAACTAAAGTTTAAGGAGGCACCCATTCAAGTGTTTCAAGATTTATGCTTCCAGACTACTTCATTCATTCATGAAATTTTGCTATATAGCCAATCAACTGAGGCATATACTAGATATTGTACTACAGCCGGATAATATAATATGGGGTAAATTAGAATATCAAAATGTAAATGGGTCCTTATTAAATATCTTTCTTCAGAAAGATAATATTATTAAAAAGATAGAAACCCCCTTTTTAAGCATATGGTCAGAATTTAGAATAAATATACGGATATACGTATTTATCCCATCAATTTCACCATTATAGCCAATTATGGAATTAGAAAGGTTCCCAGCGAATCTGAGGAGTAGTTTGAAGGAAGTACTGAAGAGTAAACATGTTAATAGGTTGAAAGATTGGCTAGAGAAAATTATGAGTAAAGAAATATACAAGCAGTATTGGGATAGGGTAAAATAAAGTGGTATAATATACTTCAATTAGATTACTGGACTAAAAATTGGTTGAAAAAAATGGTAAATGCTGAGAATATACTAAATTTGAAGATATAATTTTACAGAAAGAAAAACAAGATAATATGTGGATGAGATGAATGATAAGTAAAATTTACAATATATTACTAAAAGAGGAGGATTGATACGATCCTCTTAAAGAGTCTGTACTGAAGAATGGAATAACAAGAGGGTTAACAAAATTTTAAAATTTATGGCAATTAGATTTAAAGAGAATTTTTATAAACTGGTTTGCAAATTGTACTTAACTCTGGTTAAATTGCATTATATGAATAATGACTATTCCAACATTTGTTGGAGATGAAATCAGGAAGTGGGTACACATTTTCATATGTGGTGGAAGTGTAAATATATGAGTTTTGGAAAATGGTCTTCAAATATTGAATGGTAAAATATTGAATTTAAATATTGAAGTTGATCCTGGATTAGCATTATTGTCATTATGTAGGGAACAGATGGGACAAAATACTAAATAATGATAAATTCATCAACAGCAGTAAGATTAATAATATCAAGGAACAGCAAAAACAAAGGGTGAATATCATATAGTTGACTTGTATAAAGAAGTCTGGAATATAGCTATTAATGATAAATTAACTTGTGATATTAAATGGAAAAAAGTTTGATAAGTAAAAACAAATTTGAAAATATTTGGAGACCTTTTATTGAATACGTTTTAATAAAAGGAAAGGGGTTTGAACCACCACAAGAGTCAATGTAGTTCTGGAAGGGAAATGGGGCAACCTGAATGAATAAATGATCTTACATTAAGTAACTAGAGCTGTTGGTCCTGGTTGAGGTAGCACTGATATTAATGTATTGTTTAATTATGTTTATTATTAATGTTTATTGTGTCTATCTTGTATTGTCTTTGTTAGTTTATTCTTAAAAATAAAAAACAAAAACAGGACTGTTCCCTATTTCCTTTCTGTTGATTCTATCTTTGCAAGCCACCAGCCATTCAAAACATTTCCCAGAGTGGTAAAAGCTCACAGCCCTGTATCAAGTATTTCTTAATGTTTTATCTGATTTCTCCAGGGAGTGACCCGGATCCACAAGCCTCGCCTCGCATATTCATTAGTCAGCTGAAGTGCAGGACAGCTCTGAATCTGGAGCAGAACAAGGACTATCTGGTCTGGGGTCCCAGTGCTGACATGTGGCCCACAAAAAGCGGGTATGTATTTAATTTATTTATGAGATGTACAGTTGCTTTTCCATTATCAAGTTCATGGGGTGTTTACAAATCTATCAAATACCACAAAATGTTACAGCATAAGTTTGAAAACAAGAGCAAACACTCAAAGAAAGAAGGAAGATAAAAGTAGTAGCCGTTTCACAGATTTTTCAGGTGCTGTGAAGGACCACATTGACATTTTCCTGAGATATAGATGGGGCTGTTATTTAACCTTGAAAGTCATAATGCTAAGACCCTGTATTATACAGAGCTGGAGGGCCATAACTAAGACCACCTTGGCCACTGCTCCCATCTTTTGTCTCTCAAGGAATAGCTAATGGCTAATGCTTCACCTATGGGCTTCAGCTTACAATGTGTTTACTGGATACATAAAATGTTTGTTGTACAAAGCACTGGTATAACACCAATGTATCCATAGTGTTGCTTCATTAAGTATAAAGCAGACTGCATTCAAAACCAGGGGTG
>NW_025335972.1:6653213-6753376 GCF_004798865.1 Varanus komodoensis | reverse complement strand
TCTGTCTTCCTTCTTGAAAATGTAGACATATCCTTTAACTTTTGCATGTGTGCTGCATATTCATCATCAAGAATAATTCCGAGCATCTTCAATAATTCCAATGCTTCCTCCTTTGCATCAGCTCTATAATATTTTCCATTATATGCAAACCTCATAAAAATCGGGAACTCCCGAATATATTTTATGGAATTCTTTTGTAATATTTGGCAGACTTGGGACATATCTCTTCTCCATTGCAAAGTCTCATTACATAGATTAGGAAAGACTTGAATCAGATGACCTTCCAGCATAATTGATGTCATGTTCCATAATTTCCGCATCAGTTGCTCTTTTTTTGCATATGACCAAAATCTGACCACAATGTCTCTCGATATTTTTCTTCCCAGTCTTCTTGGGCCAACTCTATGTATTGCATCAATATCATATCTTGAAAAGGAAACATCTGGAAGAATAGATTTAGCCCAGACCAATATTAGTTGGATCAATTTATCTTCATTCTTTTTCACATCCTTTGGATATCCTTTAAGGCGTAAATTTGATCTTCGTTGTCTATCTTGGATCTCAATCATGCTTTTAGAGACCTGGCCTATCATGGTCATCTGTTTTTTAAATTCTTTATCTTGTTCTCTCACCTTGAACTTTCACTTCTGTAATTATTTGGAGATTCTCTTGATTTTGTTTAGCTAATTCTTTTCTTCTATCAATATTATCAATTTTAATATCCAACTTCTTCAGGTCACTCTTCACCTCTTCTTTCACACCATCAAATCCTGAATCCATTTTTGTCTTTATTTCTCTTATTTCTTGTAGAAGTATAACAGAATTGTCCAATAGTATTGAAGTCGTTGATTTTTCTGGTGATGTTTTCTTTTTTCCATTCATCTCTACTCTTTTTAACTGCAAATCTCATGGATGAGGTTTATAAGAAGAGTCTTGCCTTACTCTGGGTCTTTGTCAAACTGTCTTAGGCTCCTGCCTAACATTGTCTGCATTTTGCTATGTTTAGACATACAGTCTATACTTATTATTTCCACAATAGCTGCAATTTGACATTTAGCCAACACATATTACTGTTTGCAAATACAGTCAATAGTTCCCTTTGTTTCACTTCGCTTTTGTTCGTTTATCGTTCAGTATTTCCCATAATTAAAATAAGATAGTACAAAAAAGTTAAACCTGGGATATTAATTAACTTTGATATACATTCCTCACAGCTCTATCCAAATACTGTATTTTCCTGTCTATAAGATGCCCCCATATATAGGACACCCCCCACTTTTCTTACTGATCTCCGAGCGAGCAAGCTGGTGCCTTGCCATGCGCGTGCACCCACCACCTCACCACATCCCCGTGTGTGTGCCTGCCATCACACCAGTCTCCCCCCACCCTGAGAGCACCCATGATCACGTGATCTCCCCCCCATTTGAGTGCGCCTGTGCCCACTGCCACCTTTCAACTGGCCCCCTGTTGAAAAAGTTTGAGGACCCCTGGGCTACACGCTCTCTGCAGCATCAGCTGACATCAGTTACATAAGCCTCATGATTGGAGGAAACCTGTTAGCTTGTCTCTGCGATCGGAAGTTTCACTCCTGAGGCTAGTTTGCAGAGATACGGTATCGACAGTTTCGCAATTGCAGTTCTCCTCTCAGCCCCTGTGTATAAGATGCCCCTCCATTTTTAGGTACATATTTTCAAGAAAAAGTATCATCATATACATGGAAAAATATGGTACTTTCTCTTTCAGTGCTTTTGGCACTTTCTTGGCCTTCCAGCTGCATAGGTGCATAGGGAGCAGAGTTGCTTCTTATCAAGAAAAACAATCTCCGCCTTTTCTCCCCACCTCCCTCCAAGCTGCTTTTTGGCTTATTATAACAGGCAGCTGAGGTATTTATAACAAACTCTGTTTCTCAATCCATAAACAGCTGAAATACTGCTTACTCTGGACTAGGCCCAGCAGTTCCAACTCACAAAAACAACTCTTGCTCCACGTTTGTGTTTCAGATCTTCCCAGGAGATAAACAAAGGGATTGACTTATATTTCATGCATTTGTTCAGTGTTTCTTAACCTTGATTTGAGTGCATTTTAATCATGTATTTGTCAATGATCAGGAAGAGTAGATTTTTTTTAGCATCCAAGGTCCATCCCGGCTAGCTCCGCCCCCCCAGCTCAGGTTACATTAAGATTCTTTCATACCAGTGGAGGGCAATATATTCCCACTGTCCTTAAATAGTTTCAGGCCAAAATTACTACCTCAACTTCTCTATGGGACACTCTTAGGCCCAATATCCTCTAGTTTTGCCCCATTAGAGAAATTTTTATAAGGGCAATTTTTCGTATGCCTTAGCTGTGTCTCTTATTTGGTATGCGTTTAGAACCTGGTCTGATCAAAATAGTGACCAGGGTAAGTCTCACCTCTATTAGCTTTTGGCTCAGATTAAACTTATCTTTAATTTTATTTTAATTAAAAGATTAAACAGATTAAACGAGGCTTATGCAAATGGGGCAGCATATAAGTTCTCCAAATAAATAAATAAATAAATAAATAAATAAAACTACTTTCCCCAAGGACTAGCTTCTTTAATTCTTTGGGACTATTTCCGATCATCCTGGCTAACTGCAGTCCATCAAAAACTTACATCTCTAGGGCTCTCACTACTTTAGTAATGGGACCGGATCAGGCATAGCAATTACCAAAAAGAGAGTATTAGATACTCAGCAGCAATCAGTAAAGTACCAGTTTTTTTGATACTGGAAAACACCAAATTCATCATTGCCACAGCACCTTATGTATTGTTCTTGGAGTCTCCCACTCTTCAAAGGGCTTTCTCTCTAGCAAAGTGACAAGAACTCCCCTCTGCAGTCTTGGAGAGGAGATATTGTAAGTTGCCAATGGTGGAGAGGGTTTGCCCTTGTGGTGCTGGAGAGGTTGAAACAATTGAACATGCTATTTTTTACTGTTGGTTTTATCAAGAAATACAGGTCAAGTTTATTTCTCATCTGCTTAGAAGGTAGCCCAGCAGATCAGATGCTGAGGTTGCTAGGAAACTCCTTATAGGCACCAACATCCAGTTAACAGCTTGTTGTGTAAGGTTTTTTGCAGCTGCTTGCAGGATTTGCAAAGATATTGTATGCAATGTTTAACTTTTTTAATTTTAAAAATGTAATGGATAATTTTAAATA
This sequence comes from Varanus komodoensis, assembly GCF_004798865.1. Taxonomy (NCBI): domain Eukaryota; kingdom Metazoa; phylum Chordata; class Lepidosauria; order Squamata; family Varanidae; genus Varanus; species Varanus komodoensis. The sequence goes on along the minus strand of NW_025335972.1, from coordinate 6,750,196 downwards.
ATTTTATATTATTTGTTTGTTGATATTTTAATAGTTGGAATATTTTACTCTATGGTGTTATTTGTAAATTGTTTATCTTGAACGAGCTGGTCACTGACCATAAAAAATTGTTGCTGTTGTACTCTTAACATTTCATTTTTTCTCACCTCCTCCAAAAATGTTTAGGCTCCTTTTAAATCTGGAGGCTGTCCTTTGAATAAAATGCCTTTGGCTGTTGTGAAAGACATTCTTACTTTTAAAAGAGAAAAATGCAAACATAAAAGTAATTTTCCTAGCAGTTTGGGTTCAAATACAAGGTTGCATAGGATGTACTTTTTTAAGTGGTGGTGCACAACTTGAATTTCTCAAAATTGAAAAAGCTTCTCAGAAGAGAGCCTTCTAGGAAAAACAGAGTAGTTGTTGCTTCAATTCTTTTTCCACTCAAATTTTGCCTCACCACTAAAATATAGTTGAAATTTCAGAGGTAGCAACATGGCTAAGTAATGGCCTAGCTCTAGTAGATTCCCGCACAGCAGCCAGGCGGGCCAATATGGCTACAAAGAAAAGAGTCAACTTTTCTTCACTCTCTCTTTCAGCATCCAGTACATCATTAGCAAGGATACCTGGATTGAGAAATGGCCAAACGATGAAGAATGCCAAGATGAAGAATTCCAGAACTTATGCAATGATTTCATCCACTTCTCTACTACGTTATCCATTTTGGGTTGCCAGGCCTAACTGGAAAAGAAATACTTGAGCATGTGACTTACATCCAATGGAGTTTTGAGTCATTTTCAAAATTCTTTCTTTTTTGAAATTCCTGCTTCATATTATTATTACTGTCCCATTTCCCCTCCAAATTGTTTCTATAAAACAAACAAGTGATATCTTAATGTGGTTTTTTGTCATTAATGAGAAATCTCATATCTCACCACTGTTTCAATACTGTTTGTCTGATTGCTTGATATAGCACCATTGGAGTGCACTGTACTCTGCATACAGAGTTCAAGAGAATGGGTCATTCCCCCTTAGAACTCCCAGCCTAAAATTTTATATGGAAGACAATGCAGGCTGGGGAATGCAGGGAAAAAATATGTGATTGTTTGGGTTCCATATGCTTAGATTGGGTGCCCAGTTTATCTTTCACTAGATCATTGATTTAGGATGAGTGAGAAATTGCTTAGGTTCATATTTTAATGTGAACTGACCAAATTTGCATTTCTCAAAATTACATGTGAACTGGAATGGAATTGCACAAAATATGCACAGTTTTTAATGAGTTTTGTGATACTTTTCAAAATCGAAGTATGCCCATGAAAATGAGTATAATAGAGGAAAGGTTGTAGGGAAATTGTGCATATATTAGGAGCAATGTGCATGAAAATACATATATTAATTTGCATAGAAATGGGTGACCTTAAATGTATAATACAGACAGTGTAGCACAGGGCTATCCTGATCATACAACCCCTCTCTCACTCAATTGTATACCCTAGTTTCTCCTGACTGAGCTCTTAAGACTACTTTCTGGCTTTCTTCTTAAAACTACAAGGGCACAGGGATGCTTTTCCTCACATTCTTCTTATTACTAGCTTTGAAAACCTAACTGTTGCAAAAAGGTTGCACATTTTCTCTTATGATAGTACCTCAAAGTTACCCTAGGTCTTGAGTTCCTTGATCTTCCTACCTGGAACTCCTCTTGCTTTGAGGAGTTGCTTTGATACTAATGCAAGTATAAGAATTTGATTGGAGCATCATGCTGGTCCACAACTTAAAACCTTGAGGCAACTATTTCATTTATTTTTAGGGTTTTGTCTCAGTTACTCAGATTGCTTTCCCTACTCCTGTGACAGTTTAAGCTCAAAAGGGATTTTGCTACTAACCAGCAAGAGTGGAAGGTTAACATTGTGTCCTTGGGTACTAACTGATTGTGAAAAGCCAGAAACCAAACTCTGAATATGGTCACTTGGGGATGAGGAATCTGTGCCTTACCCAGACTACTACCCAAGTCCAGGGACAATATACCATGAGTATTCCAGTCTCCTGTCCTGAATTAGCTTTCAAAGGCTACCCAGAACAACTTAAAATAGACTTTATCAAAGGGGAGAGCAAGCACAACACAATGGGGAAGGCCTACTAAAGAAGATCTTCAAAGTCTCAAAAATACAAACTATCCCAAGGGACACTAAAGCTCTAAAGCATGTGTGCAGAACATACCTTTGGTAGGGGGGTGGAGTACTCTCCACTAGGCTGTCTGGGGACTAGATGATGTGGGTAAGCAAGGCCACACCCACCTACTCCATCACCTCCCTGCACACACAGTCAGTGCCTCTCCCCAGGACCCAGTTGGATCCTCAGGTTCACGTACTGCTTGCCTTCCCAATGGGGATGGCAAGCAATGTGTGAATGGACTCTGCCGGAAATTCCTCTGTGTGTCTCTTACCGTCCCCATTGCTATGCAAAGGCAGACTCAGCAGGCATGTGAAGCAGGCCAGTGAAATCCCCTCTCCATATCCTCTGTGTTATCTCTGACCTGAGATTGGAGATAGCCAGGATTCCTCTTGTGGAGGACCCTCCAGCCCCACCCCATGGAGGAACCCAAGGAGGTTCTGTGGGCAGTATCATGGAGCAGGAGTCTATACTCTCTGCAGCAGTTGTGTTTCTGCCAGAGTGCCACATTCAATGGCATGGGAGCTCTTGTCACCTGCATTCCAGTGATAGGCAGGGTTCAAGGCAAAAGAGATGATGACATGTTCCTGCTGAAGGACTTGTTGGAGGAGGAGGAGGAGGAGGACCTAGAGACTTCAGAGAGGGATTCCATTGTACCATGTATGTCACAAGAGGAGGAGAACCCTGGGTCCTTGGTGCAGACGGTTGCAGCAGGTCTGTATCTGCCAGGTGCAGAGTACTCTTCCTCTGTGACGGGCTGGACCCCACAGTCCCTGGAAGCACTGATGCCTAAGGCAGCAGGCAAGCAGGAGTCCTGGGAGGAGGAGTGCCTGCCTACGGATGAGGAGTCCTCATGGGAAATTGGCTGCTTATGAGTCCAGTTGCTGATGAGGCTCAACAGGCCATAAAAGCCTCCTGTGTCTGTCTAGCCAACACTGAAGACACACTACGCTTTGGCTGCCATCTTTCTACCTTGTTTTTTGTATCTTGCCCAGATAATTAATGGTCCGAGCTACTTGACCTTAGGTTCGTACTATACTCCTCCACTGTGCAACGGATCCAGCTGCTTAACCTTGCTTTGACCTTTGCTTGTACTTCGATCTCTCCTGTTTGCTCCATTGCAGTACTGAAATCATAGGGCTTGACTTTTTGACTATTTTGTGATCTTGTTTTTTGGACTGTCTCATAATTCAGAATTTTCCTCAGTTGTTGGGATGAGGAGGGCCAGAAACACCATTATATTTTAGGTTAACACTCGAACTGACAGTAATTAAGCCTTAGGAGAAGCATTTCAGGGGAAAATAGTGCAAAAGCAGGGAAAGAACCTGATGACCAGCAGTTAGAAGAAACTGAATGTGACTATTTAGGAAGCTGCCAGAGAGCTGGACTGGAAGCCCACCGCAAATGGTTGCATGGGGCTGAGGGCCAACATCCCTGTCCTACCTAATTTGCAGCAGTCCTAGCAGAACAACTTCCAGTGATTCCAGCAACACCATTTCAGGATTCCTACCACACTGTTCTGGCAGCACAACATGGACAACAACATTTCAAACAGAGCATTCAACATTTCTTCCCATTCCCATCAATAGTGTGTCAGTGCATCAAAACGAAATGGGAATCAAGGGGCTAGATTTTTGCCAGACTGCAGCAATGACAACAATGCTACCAATGCCCATGTGAGCCCATCAATGCATGTCTGCTTGGGTTCCTCCTCCAGGGCTGTTAACTAGCTGATCAATTATTTTAATGAGCATCATCTTCAAATATGAGTGTGAGCGTGCATGCCCATATAAGGGACCTTTCAACATGGGTTGTAGCTCAGCTTGGCAGACTTTTCTCAACTATACACTGGTGCCTCTTCCAAATGGAATATTGGTCAGTGTTACTGAACACAGAAGAATAAATAAGTATAAACATAATTTACTTTGTGAATTAGCTGGTTGGTAATAAGCACTATATAAACTCTGTGCCTATAAAATCACTTTATATATGAGAAATAAATCTATGCATAAAGCAGAATCTTGGTTTTCAGTTTCCAAGGAATGAGCATTCAGACTCGTGGGGAAGATCTAAATAACTTAACCTCTGCGGCTTTATTGAATTGGTGCCCCAGTTCCTGCAGCAACTAATGACAATGCACTCCTGGGCAGAGACAAACTCAACTACAACTTCACAGCCCATGTACAGATATTTTTATAACCTTCCAGTCACATATGCAGACACAGAATATTAGGTTTCCAGATAATGTTAACACAATAGCATCTTGGTGTCCTCATACACAAAACAATACTCTAAACCGATCAGAAATACTAAGTAACAATAGGATGGAAAATATTACTGATTTAGTTTTATTAACATGTCAGTTTGGTAAATTCCTGACAGTTTGGGTCAGCCTCCATGTCTGCTTAAACAGGAAAATGTGTCTACCTAAGAAATCATTCAGAAAAACTGGTTTGACCGCTATGGGGAACTCGGCGAGTGAGAGCTCCCTTGTTAACATTCAGCTTCTGGACTTCTGACTGGCTGTGCACGGCTCGCGTGGGCCTCCACTTAGCTGGATTCTTACATCAGCCGCCAATCCTTTAGCAGATTATGTGGGCACATTCAGAACCATATGGATACTTTTTGTATCAGCCGCCTGTTAGTTCTTAAACAAATGCATACTTTTGTAACCACTACCAAGAGTAGAGCGGAACCACACAGTATTTTCCTATAGGCTCTTTCTTCTTTTTCTGAATATTCAAGGGAACTGCTTCTAGCAGCTTCTGTACCCACCGACCCAAATGGATGCCGAAAACCCTCTGCGAGGCACGCCCACACACTCACACAGGACACCATCTTTATTTTGGTCAATAAATTTTATTTGGACGTCTGAATTCTCTGACACAAAACACAAATCACACAGTGTACAGTGTTCAAAAGGTGGGAGTGAGCAGCAGAAGGCACTTGCTGAGGAGCAGGAAGACAGGGAGGAGGTTAGCAGTGATGTGATACAATCCATTGTGAAAAAATGGAATGAGTGCCAGGATTTCTCTGAGAAGCACCACCCCAACATAACTGAATGAACAGAATGTTGAAGTTGATGAATGATAACGTGGTCTCTCATTTCTGGAGGGTTATGCAGCGCAGGAAAAAACAAGTGACTATAGACAGATTTTTCTCCAAAATTGACCCTGCAGCTAAGAGACAAGAAGAGAGGAAACCCCTGAAAGAGATCTCCCCAGTGTCCTTATGGAGGGGGACTCTCTCTCAAAACAATAACCTCCCCCCCACACCTAGGTTAGTGTTCTCCACTGTATTGTACAGTACTTTGTTACTTTGTTGTTCTTTGTCACTGTGTTTCAATTTTTTCTGATTAAAAAAAAAATAGTTACAGAATGGATTAACCTTATTTACATTGAACCTTATGGGGAAATTTGACTTGGCTCATGATCAAAAACTGGTTCACAACCACATTCGGAAGGGCCAGAACAGAGTAACCTTATTTACATTGAATCTTATGAGGAAATTTGACTTGGGTCACAACCAGAGTCATGGAACGGATTAAGTTTGTGAGCCAAGGTACCACTGTACTAACATTCAATGCCCTAAATGGCTTGGGGGCAGATTATCTGAAAGATCGCCTCCTCCCATTTGTACCTACCTGGTCCCTGAAGTTATCTTTGAGGGTTCTTCTCCAGGAGCCCATTCCAAAGGAAGGGAGGTGGGTGACTTCCAGGAGAAGGGCTTTTTCAGACACGGCACACTGATTTTGGAATGATCTCCCCAAAGAGGTGCACCTGGTGCCTATTTTGTATTCTTTTTGGCACCAGGTAAAACCCTTTTTGTTTTCCTGGTATTTCAATAGTTCATCTTTTTAGATTTGTGTTTACATATTCCATTTTATTCTTTACCACTGCCATGCCTCTGTGCTAAATCATAGCAATTGCCATTGCTGTTATGGTTTTAATGTTTAATTTTAACTTATGTTAGCTGCCAGAGAGCTGTTAGCTGTTCTTTTTCCAGTTCAACAACTTGGCATACAGCACTGCAGTCCCTGGGCACTGGTGGGCTCTCACCAGGGCTACTTAAGCTCTTGGAATGGACCGGCAGGCCAGAAATTTGGCCCAGCGTAAATAAGCAAGCATATTGATATTGACTGTCCTTGGGAATCATCCAAATGCTGCTTCTTTCCAGCATCCTTGTCAGAAAAACAACACCGTTACAGGAAATCAGCGGATGGCCAGGATTTCCTTATTAACTCTTCACAGATCTTCAGAATGGGCTGGATTCTGGATTTGCCTTCAGCAAGAGGAAGGGTTCTACTCGTGGGAGATCATCATGGCTGATTGTGGGGGATTGTCCATCTCCTGTTCCCTCTCCATCACAGCAGGTTCTCCTGACTCTCCGGCTGGGTTCAAGTGGTGCAACAACCCTGTGCTGTTTCTCTGACACAGAGATTTTTGCTGGAACTTACCAGCCAAACAGCTGTGTGCTTACCCAGGCAGTGTGATTGCCATGCCTTTCCATCTATCCTCACCACACATTCTGGCAGCTCCTGCAAGTGAAATTTCTGTCCTTTCCCTAGTCTTGCCTATGGGCAGCCTCCTCCTAATTGGTCTGCTGTGGTCCTGAGGTCGGTTCCCCTTCCCACTCCTGAGTGTACCTGCATCTCTGCAGCACTTCCCAGCAACTCCAGCCCCCAAAGAGATGTTTATTTCTTAACATCTTAATACATAATAAATACAGGATTTATCATGTATTTCTGTAAACCAGGGACAAACACATCCTTTGGCCAATGGGAATAAAGCTAGAAAAGACTCATCTGTTGCTACAGAGCTGAGGGCAATAGAAAACAAAGGCTAGAAGCAATCTCTTCCTCAGCCAGTCTTGCCAGAGAACTCTATAATGTTTCCATACCAACACTAGGAAAATGACCATCTCAGCTCTTATGGAGAAGCATGGAAAACTTAGAAAAGATTCTGGATTCTCTGTGGTTTCCAAAAATTAATCCCACCAAGCAGAAACTCCAGAACTCAGTCTGGATGACACAACAGACCCACAGCTATGGGATTTCACCATGGCTTCTTGTGCAAACCTGTCTTATTTATTATTTTATTTATTAAAACATTTCTATGCCGCCCCTTGCTGAAGCCTCTGGGCAGCTTACAACACAATAAAATACAATAAAATACAAAAATAACAATATAAAATTAACAATATAAAATAAATAACAATATAAAAGAAGTCGCCCTGGCCAGATAAATAAGCAAATATTTTTAACAATTAAAATGACGTTTAAATAAAAAGGTCTTCACCTGGCGCCGAAAAACAAATAACGACGGCGCCAGGCGGACCTCTCTGGGGAGCGCATTCCATAGATTGGGCGCCACCTATTCCATGTAAGATGCTGAGGAAGAGATGGAGAAGACCACTTTTGCCAACACAGATTATCCAACTTAAATCAGGATCTAATTTATAGTTTGTAAACCACTGCTTGAACGGCATCACTACCCATTTTATTTGGCAAGAGTTACTTGTATACTGCTTATTACTTTTACCAACAAACATTTTTGACATATTGACATCAGGAACATTTAAGAAGATGACCGTTGCTGTAACCTGTAAATAGTTTCATGTCTCCTAGACCTGCAGAGATTAGTGGGAGAGCTATGTGTGTTGGGGGACACGTCTGTTTATTCACAAACTGTGAATATACATGGTGTGGATGCATCCAAATGACATTATTCTTGTGCAGTGTCCATCCCTCCTTCACAGTTAATGGCATCCTCCTCTTGTAATTTCTCTTGTCTTTTTTATCTTAAGAAAAAAAATCCACTAAGGACTAAATAGAATGGTTGGGTTGGGTTGTTCAACTGAGGCAGAATGGTCAGAGTTGCCCCTGGGAGAGTCTGTAATATTCTTATATAATGTAATAATTTAAGTATTGTACTGAATGTTGGAAAACATGGTTGGGGTGCTCAGTAATCAGGGTGTGCACTGATTATTGGTGTGCAAGGGGGACCTTGTGGTTCCTTCAATCCTGAAAATGTCTGGATGCAGGAAGACTCTGCATATGGGTATGCATATTGGGGTGCCTGGGAAGGTGGGTGGTGATCCACACTAGGTTTAGGGGGTGAAATGCATAAAGAGGCCTCAAGTACCTTGTTCCGCATTTTAGCTGGCGTGCCCTGCACCTGCTCCCACAAGACATGCTGCACTGTGCGTGGCACCGTCCCGGAGCAACCAGGATGCAGGAGCAACCAGGATGGCACTGCCCAGACAGGCCTCACCACAGCGGCCCACTGACACAGGGAGCGTCATCCGTGACGCAGAGATCCATGGGTGCTCTCAGCTGCTGCTTCTGGGATGAGAACAATCTGAAGATGCAGTTCTATAACCACGGAAGTCGCCACTCCAGTCCTTTGAGGTTTCCTGCGTCACCCATTACACTGCTCACGGAGTTCATTCGCACCTCTGGTCAAGTCGGCACCAGCTCACAGTTGGAAGGCTGGAGGAATGATGCAAAAACTCTTCCCAACCCCACACCCTGCTGCTGCCACAGCAAATGCTTTTTCCACTGGCAGATTTCTTCATTCCCTCAAAACCTGCCCATGGTGGCGGTGACAGCGATTCAGTGCAGAGTGAATGGGAGCATTTATGCTACTCTCCAGGCATTATTCCTTGCAAGGATAGCGTCAACTAAGGTGATGCCATCCATACAAAAGAAATTTCTGTGCCAGAAGTGGGATGGTCCCTTGATGCTAAGGCCCATGGTGCAATTTCCTTTCCAGGGAACCAAAGCTGTACTCCAGATTTGTACTAGCTAAACAAGCTCTCACATGGCTGGTGTGGGCATACATGTTCACCCTGCGCTCTGCCTGGTTCAGTCAAGCTAAGACAAATCTACATCATAGAGAGTTGCAGATTGCACCACCTCCTACTCAGTTTTCAAACACAGATTGCACAAAAATGCTGTTTAGCTGCCCCTTCAAAATCACACTGGAACTTTGGACAGCCTTGTTAGTTTTCTCTGAAGTACCCATTTTCTTCCCATTTACTGGGTAAATATTGAGTGATTGCAAATGGGCTTGGCTTAGAAGCAGTATGGTAGTATAAATGCTGGGTCTGTACCTGCCTCTCCTGGCTCGCAAGATCATTCATTCATTCATTCATTCATTCATTCATTTATTAAAACATTTCTATGCCGCCCCATTCGCCGAAGCCTCAGGGCGGCTCACAACACAAAATTAAAATATAATACATACAATAAATAACAATATAAAATAAGTCGCCCTGGCCAGATAAAATAATGGATAATGGAGGGAAATGCTTTCTATCTGGTGGCTGTCCTGGCAGTTTGTTTCCCAGCTTCTTCCCACAGCCAGCTGTAAGCACCAGATGAATTTCAGCAGCCCACCCTTGCCCTTCCCTTCTGTGAAGTTATATATTAAGGAGGTCCATTCCATTTAGGACTCTGTTCCTTCTAGCAACAGTTCAAGACTTTTCCCCCTTTTCATATATCACAAATTTCCCCAGAATTCAGTGATGAAAGGCTGCTGCAAAGGAATCTTTGCTCATAAAGGGGTGGTGGTGGTGATCGTATCTCTAGCTCTGCAGTAAGAGCCATTAGTTCTACAGTGTAAATCTGACAGTTCTGTCCTCCATCTTTACCCCTCATTTAAAAAAAATACAAAAATATTTGCACATATTTTGATTTCTTTGCGTTTTTACAAATGTTTAGTAGCGATAGCTGTTCTGGTGTGTGACTTGACCACATTGGAGGATCTGCCACTGACTGTTTCATAGGGAAGGGAAGGGAAGGGAAGGGAAGGGAAGGGAAGGGAAGGGAAGGGAAGGGAAGGGAAGGGAAGGGAAGGGAAGGGAAGGGGCTGTAGCAGCTAAAAAGAAGATGCAACCAGAGTGGAGAAGGGCAGACCAGTGATGGTACTCTAAAGTGCCATTTGAGCATCACTGGGGCTGCCATCACAGGCAGCAACTTGGTGAGTTTAGAAAAGTGGCAAGGATGTTTTGCTGTTCTTGCTGTTCACTTTCTTGGACACATGATATAATTGTCTTCTGGATTTGGATGACAAGACAACCCATCAAGCCATGCATTGTTAGAGTGGCTTGTTGTCCCAAAATAAGCCTTCCTGCAGCAAGTTAGCTGGATTTGTGCAACAAGATAAGCCACTGTGGGTAGTTGCCCACAACGGTTTGTTGTGTTGTCTGAGCTCAGTCATTTTTCCCCAACATAGTAAAAAACAAAAAAGTGCAGAGGCAGGCCTAGGACAACATCACAATTACTTATCAGCTACCAGTGAGATTATGTCAATTAAAAGCACAGCAGGGGGTGGGGAGCATTAAAATGCACCCTGCTAAGGTCCTAATTCCCTTTTCCCCAAAGAAGCTTAGAACAAAAGCACAACTTTTGACATGCCGCAAGTCTGCTGCCTGCAACAAAGTGACAAAATTCACTCTGCTTGCTGCTCCAGCAGCCACCTTTGCTACTGGTAAGCTGCTCCTTTTCCTCTACCACCCTAATTGAAGAGCAAGTGGGAGGACCAAGCCGCAGGCAGGAGTAAATGGCTGAGGAACCCTCCAGGGCCACCAACAATTATGGCAACAACATCACCAAAGGAAAGAAGTTTTTCTTGCAGCTGGCACAAGCAGAGCAAAGTGACCATGGCTGAACCTGGGTTGCCACTGCTTACATGGCGGAATGTAAGCCGCAGCAAAATAATGGCCTTAAGGCATTCCTTTCTCGACTTTTCCCAAGCAAAAGATACAGTATAGAGATGCTTGACAATTAAGTACGACAAACAAATTCAATGCACGGACTCTTTCTCCTTTGTAGTTATACCCTCATCACCCCTAGCATCTTGCATGCAGGAGCTGAAGAGCAGGTTATAGTGGAAGCTCATGGGCTTGATGTTCCAACTGTGGTCACCATCTCTGTCCATGACTTCCCACTGTGGAAGAGCTTATTTACGATCAAACTTTCCTTGGACGTCGAAAATGGCTTGCTAGTGTCCTCTTCCATAAAGATAGGTAGGGTGTGTTTGGTTATGTTTGTGAGCACACATTAGAGTGGTTCAATTTAGATGGTGTCATCCTGTGTGTGTGTATGTATAAATTAAGTGGCAATCTTATGTTCGCTTACCTGGGAGTAAATTTCCTTCAACACAAGAAAAGTTTTTCACCATCTGCATGATAATAGATGCTCATAAGTTACCCTGAGTGGAGAAGGAAAGAACATTCACTTGTACATTGATAACATTCAGTTATCAGAAATGTAAAGGAAGTATACAGAATTATAAGGTACAATTGGACCAGAATGTAATATATTAGAAGAACTTGATTGCTTCAGGTTTCAGAGCAGATAATTTTTAGTGATTAGCAAAGTGTACCTTGAAGATCTGTACAAGCAAGCCCGTGACTTTTGCTGGAAAGCTATTAATGGGACAAATACTAAGATCCTTAAGTATAGCAATCAGGACACTGCACTGCCTGTTCTGCATGGTCCTAGGGATTTCTTCCTGAACCTTTTACAATGTCATAGAGTGATGGGTGAGCAGCTCTTGACTTCACCACAGTTGAATTGCTCCTTTCCCTATCACTTGGAAGCCTACAGTGACTGGGCTTAGACAACATGATAAATAATAGTACAATGGCAAGTTATTTAGAACTTTATATACCATTCATTTGGCAAAAAAGTGAAAATGCATGGTATTTATATCATTAAAGAACCAGTAAGCACATAGAGGAACAAGCCCTGCTGAAAAAGAATCAACATGGCTTCCACAAGGGGAAGTCTTATCTCACAAACCTATTAGAGTACTTTGAGAAGATCAGTAAGCATGTGGACAGGAGCAATCCAGTAGACATTGCCAAAAGTCCCTCACCAAACTTATCAGTCATGGAATAAAATTGGGTGGGGGTTCTTGTATGGATCACTGGTTAAAGGGCAGAATGTAGAGGGTACAAATAAACAGCAACACCTCCAAGTGGAGGAATGTAACCAGTGTTGCCCATGAGGACCAATGCTTTTCAAGTTTTTCATAAATGTTCTAGAATTAGCAGATATTCATGGAATGGGAACCCAAGACAGTGTGTTTCAGGGCACATGCAAGGCCTTAGAGTTGAAGCAGAACCATGGCAAAACAGTTTCTGGGAAGGGCAGAAGCAGAAATGCCCAGATGAATTCTCCTTACTCCTCTGTCATTCTTGTTTTAAAGCTCAAAATTCTGTTTTTATTCATAACTTCCTAATCCATGAGGTAACATCAAGCCTAATATTAATGAATGGTGACGGAGATGGACCTGGTGCTGGAGAGTGGGGTCTGATTGTACTGCAGGAGGGAGGTGAGCTAGCACTCAAGTCACTTTCTTGAAGTAGTTCTCAGGGGTTGCTTGTAAGGCCATTTTCTTTTTCTCATGATACATGACCTTCTAGCAGTTGAGGACCTGGTTACAAGGGCAACTGCTAAAGGGGAACTAGATCAGTATTAACACACCCATACTATAGATGGGGAAATGCTGCTAAATTGACAGCAGAGAGACACAACCAGAACCTGTCTGAGTAGAATTTGGCAGGCTTGATCTCCTCTAAAGTGGCCAACCACCTGCAAATGTTACCCAATTCTATCAGCAGGAAGAACATTCTGATTACTTTCACTGTTTTTTTAGGGGTGGTTTTGTTTGGCTGTCATAGCCAAATCTGTCTAGAACGCAGGATTTCTGCCAAGGAAGAAGAGGAATAGTCTGCTTTCCCCTTCACTGTGTCACCAAGTCCTAGACCATGTGATAATGCAAATCTCCTCCCTTTGTTATCCCAAGCTTGGCTCCAATAGGTATCAAATCTGTCCCAAAGCGACATCAAGGGCCATCGTGCTGTTTCTTGAAGCAGCAACACTGATCGTTTGTCGTTTTGATCAACTGGTCAAGTTAGAAAGGCTTATTCCACTCCAGGATAAGAAATTAACTGGTATCAGTCAGAAGCTGTGTTCAAATTCTCTTTTGCAAAAGTCTCAAGACTTTGCACTTTTGTCCTATTCCTTGTTATTCATCTGAGTTGATGTGGCATGTACTGGATGTCCAGAGGAGACTCAAAGTCTCTGTCAACAAATGGATGAGTGCTTCTCTTCTTTCACGAGGGAAGAAAAGATGCTGCCAGCTCAGAATCCTCACAGACTGTTCCCTCAAGCACTGTGAGTGAAGTTGTTTCAGATGCAGAAGCTACAGACCAGAAGACTGGACACCAGTCATGCTCTGATCCTGCCTTTTGAGACTCACAGTGAGGCAGGGCCACTTTTTCCAGGTTGGGGACAGTACCTACTGCTTCTTACCTTTATCAGAAAAAGCTGGTCTCACCTTGTTTCTTTTGCAGTGCGCTATCGTGTCTTTTCCCTGGGTCACAACTTGGAGCGCTCAAATAAAACGGTGACTGTTGAGTTTCAGGTAGGAGTCATCCATGCAAGTGTGCCTTGTGGCTGCAGCTACCCGAATAGGCTGTGTCTGTTGCGGCTTCACTGACTTTCCACATGCATCTGCGATGCTGGCAGAGGAGGGGCTCAGACCGTGCTTTCGGGCTTTCAAAGGCATCTCTTGTATGTGTATTTCCCATGCATCTATATTTTCAGGACTTGTGTCCACATTCTACAGAGATGAGGCCAATTATACCTAATGATGTGCCCCCAAATTAGAACTATCTTCCCACAAAGGTGTAAAAAGTAATGTAGTGAGATTAAGTGATTACTCACATCTCACTTTCTCATTATGCTCTTCCTTCATGGAGTTCTTGGTGGCCTATGGCCTTTGATCTTCCAACTATTCAGGATGAGGGTTTAGCAGTGGACTGTTTGATGAGATTTATAGCTAAACAAGCATTTGAATCCACTCCTTCTACCCCACATTCTATTGGCACAAAGCTTATAGAGGTGCAGGCAAAGTTTTTTGTTTTGCTTTGGCAGTGTTCTTGCCATATGAATTATACGTATGCATAAAAATAAGTATCCTTTCAGTACCCATGCAAATGTAAGCCTATTTTATTCATCTCCCAGACACCAGAAGGCCTTGTCCACCAAAATTACATTGTTTCTCCATCATTAAGGACCATGCTTTATTCATTGCCTGAGACTTCCAGGTAACTTCTCCAAAATATTGCTATACAACAAAGCTGTAGAGAAGCATAACTGAAAACCGCAATTAGTGAAGAAAGCTTATTGGCTTGTAAAATGCCCCTTATCCTGCTCTCTAGTTTTCACATTAGGCCTTTCTGCTAGGAACACCTCCATCTCTCACACACTTCCTTCCCACTGTAATAACAATAGTTCTTCATGCTTCTGCCAAGAAGCATGTGGCACTCTCATGGGGATTATACCAGTTTATCCTCACCAAACATCTGTGAGGTACAGCAGGTGCAAAGTGAATGCACAGTGACTTCCCCAAGACCCCTCAAACTGCCCCAGATATGAGTGGGAAATTGTACTCATGGGGGTGGGGGATGCAGATTTCCACTCCACATAGCCAGGTCCTAAGATTTCTGGGTGAGGCATTAGCTTCTAAGCATATGTACTACCACTATTGCATGTTTCATGACTGCCAGTTTAATTGATTGATGAATAATAGTGAAGAATCCCTTCCTTTTTCCTCTCTAGTTTGGGGACCTGGAAAGTTGTGGTCAGGTAAGAAGAGTCTCCACAGTACACCTTCAGCACACCTTTTGATGTCAAGGAATATGGTAAGAAGAAATGCTGGGCTGGGATGGCCTCTTCCCTACCCCATCCCCAGCTTCACCCTTTTCTGCCACGAGCTAGGTGTCCTCCCTTCACATGTTCAAAGCCACCGACATTTCTTGCAAACATTCTTTACTGGCCAAAGTGTGTCCCAGAAGCACAATCACCAAGAATGAATCTGAGCATGCACAGAGCAGTTTGCTGAACCCAATCAGGTATATACTCCTAAGAACTCTCCTTATGAGCATGTCTGGACCCCATCCTTTCAGGAAGAACCTGTTGGAAACAAGCACCCTTCCTCTCTGTACACTGATTCTCTAACTGGGCCACCATCCCCTGCCAACATCGCATCATGGGGTTGAGAACTGCACCCCCCCCTCCTGTCCCAGAGAAACTTCCCTGCTCCAAGCGACCTACTGATAGCTGTGCATCACAGCTATTCTCAGAGGCTGCCTGCCCACCTGGGGAGTCTGGCCTTGAAAGAAGCAGAGGCACTTCTCTCATCTAAAATCTGGACTTGGCCCACATTCGGAGTACCCCCACTTCTCCTCTGAGTCCAGATCAGCAGACCTTGGGAATGCTCACCACGATCAACGGCCCTCCTCACTCCCAGCCCTTTCTCAGGGAAGACCCACTTCTGTCCTCACCTTTGCACTGGAAAACACTATGACTGCTCTTCCTGGGCAGTTGCTGCTCCCATCCACATCTTCCTTCTGTGAATATTTGCATGGTTCCCCTTGCTCTGTTTTCCTGCAGTGTTGCCAAGCTTTGAAGTCACACTGAATCCCTCAGAGACATTTTTATACATCGATGACAACAAGGATTTCAGAGTGTCTATCACTGCAAAGTGAGTCCATGCACCACTGTGGGAAAGGAGTGGGCTAAAGAGAACCTGAATGGCAGGTTCTCAGGGTGCATGACTGGGTTTGGGGGAGACTGCATTGGGGTTGCTCGGGGGATGATTTTGCAGTCAGCTCTGGGTGACTAATAAGTTTTGGGAATTGACGTGGGGATAGAAGGCTGAGTGTCTGGGCTTTTCCTGTTTCTAAACCGCTTGTGGGGCGATTGCCTGGCAATGTTTGCCTTTAAAGCTGTGAGGCTGCTTCTTGCTGCTCCTGCTGTGAATTACATTTCTACATTGCTCTCAGAATGTGGCCATTATTTTTACTGTCAACGTCATTCTTTTTCTTACTCTTGGCTCCGTCAGTCACCGTGGCCACGGATCGCCACAGGGCACGAGGGGGATAAGGGAGCAGTGGCCACCAGGGGCCAGCCGTGGTTGGGATTCTGGCATGCAGATCCCATGTCTCCCATTGTGTGTTCAGGGCAGACGGTCCCTGCCCCGAGCAGCTTCGTCCTGCGGGAGCTTCCCTTCCAGAACCAGCGGCACTTGGAGGGTTGATTCCGCCAGGACCAAGACTGGAGAGGAGGGGCCCCTCCATGCACATGCACTCAGGCACACATGCACAGACAGGCCCCACGTGCCATTTACAGGTCTAAAACTTCACCTGGCATGCCACAACATCTGCCCCTTGCAGCCCCAGCTGATGGGGCAGAGCAGCCCCATTTCTTCCAGGACCCACCTTATTCACCCATCAAGTGAGGGGCGAGGAGGCTACTTCTGACATCAGAAGGGGCAGGTGGGCATAGGAATGGCAGCCCCCCCCCCCCGTGATGCCGCTTCCCCACTCCAGGCCCGATACCTGTCAGAGCCCAAAGTGTGGCAACAGGTTAAACTTATGAACACCAGGACTCAGACGCCTTAATCCAAGCACTGACCAATGTCCAATCCAAATTCCAAGGCATAGGAGGTAAACACAAACCAGGAGCCAAGAGCCAGAATGTCCACACAAGCGGGGGAAGGGGGCATTTGGAGCAAAAGCAGGAGGAGAAGCAGGGCAGGGAGAGCAGCCAAGGGTTTGCAGCACGATCCAGGAGCAGGCATAGGTCCCGAGTGCAGGATTCACAGCCAGGGTTTCACACAGCACCAGGCAGAAGATCCTGGCTGCTGAGACAGCTTCTGGATGGAAGAGCCTGTTCTTCTATAGCTCTTCCCTCAGGGCTCCCAGGTGATGCTCGTAAGGGCCCTGATAGCTGCAGGAGGCTGTGGGTCTGATCCTCCAACTGCCAGGGCTGTTATTCTGGCCTTTAGCCAGAAGATGGAGCCCCAAAGCTGCCTCAAAACCTGACAACACCAGAAGAGAGAAACAGAAACATAGAAACAGAGTGAGTCAGAGGGGTCATCCCGGGCCATCTAGTCTGACCTCCGGCACCAGCTGGCTCCGCTCACGACATGCCCACCATGAGAGCAAGGCTGGGGGAAACGTGCCTAACCTATGGAGGTAGAGGAGGACCGCAAACATAAAGGCCAGTCAGCTCCCCTCACCTGTGTGCCCCCTCTTTGATGCTGAAGCTAAACTTCTTACCTCCTGTTTCATGCAAACAAGGCACTCAGTGTGAACATCTCGTTTGTCCCTTAATTTTGTTTTGCTCCTCTAGCATAATTTCCTATTATGAGTCTTTCCATTGTCTTTCCCACTATGGACATAAGGCTAACTGGCCTGTAATTCCTCATGTCCCCTCTACTACCCTTTTTGAAAATTGGGACCCCTCATGCCACCCTCCAGTCCTCTGGAACCTCACCCATTCTCCACAAGACCTCAGAAATGGAGGCCGGCAGACATGGGAGTACCTTCACCAACTCCTGAAGTACCCTTGAGTGTAACCCATCAGGGCCTGGCACCTTTGTAATGTCCAGTGCCCTGAGGAGTCCCTTGACTTCTAGTGGAGTGACTCTAATCTGTTCCCCTAAATCCGCAGCCTCATCTGAACCTCCCCCCACCATGCAGATCTCCTCCTGCTTTGGGGAGAACAGAGGCAAACTAATCATTCAGCATGTGTCTCTTCCCTCACACTGAATCCCCTTCCTCCTTATTAAGTGGTCCCACTGGCTGTCTCCCTTTCCTCTTGCTATTTATATGTTGACAGAAGCCCTTTTTGTTGCTCTTGATATTCTTTGCAAGTCTCAGCTCATAATTAGCCTTAGCCTTGTGAAGAAACCTTCTGCAATGGGCCTCCTCTTCCCGGTATACCCTTTTGTCTACTCACCCCAGTGCCCATTTCCTACAGAGGTTCCTCTTAGTCCTAATGCCTCTAATCACTTCTCTTCTCATCCATGGCACTTCTCTTCTCATTCCCATCCTTCTCTTCCCCGTCTTACTAGCTAGAGATATCGTCAAGGCTTAGACCTCCAAGACATCCCTTTTTAGCGCCATCCACCCCTCCTCAACTCCCTTGCCTTCCAGTACCCTCTCCCAGGAGACTTTCCCCAGTCTGACCAAAGTTGACCCTTGTGAAGTCCCAGCTTCTAATGTTCAACCTGCTGCATGTCCCCATTCCCCTGATCTCAAAGCAAAGGACGGAGTGATCACTCACATCCAGAGCTCCCCTAATCTGCACCCCATCTATCATCTCCTCCCTGTTGGTCAAGACCAAGTCAAGGATATCCACCCCCCCCCCCCCCCCCACATATTGCCTCCCAGACCCTCTGTGTGAAAATGCTCCTTCTGTAGCATCTAGGAAGTGATGTGACCTGGTTGTTGCCGCCAAGTGATGCTCCCAACTAATATCTGGGAGATTGAAACTCCCATAATTGCTGTGTCCCTCCCCGTGAGATATCCTTCAAATCTGGTATGTCAGGGCATCCCCCAGCGTCTCAAGGTGACTTGGAGTGTGATAACATACCCCCACTGTTCAGGTCCCTCCCCCTAGTTTCTAGTTTCACTCAGACCACCTCTACCAGACCCCCCTCAGTGCCACATTCTATCTCACTGCACCCTATCCCTTCCCTGACATATAAAGCTGTGCCCCCGCCCCTCTTGTCCTTCCTGTCCTTTCCAAATAGGTGATACCCCTCTATATTTACATTCCAGTCTTGCCTTTCATCCCACCAAGTTTCTGTGATCCCCTCCAGGTCATACCGCCTATTCCCAGGAGAGCCTCAAACTCTTCCTGCTTGTTACCCATGCTCCTAGCATTGGTGTACATGCATCTCAGCAAGATGCTGTGGTGTTTTGTTTGATTCAACTCATTTTTATTGTAAGCTGTCCGGAGATGCTAGTAGTGGACAAAATTGAAAAGCAATCAATCAACCAATCAATAAATGGTCTATGTGGTGCCATAGGTGCACCAAAAAAGAAAAGTGTTTGTCAGACACCCAAAACTCAGTGAAGTAGGTGCCTGACAAATCTCTGGCAGTAGAAAGGTCCACAATTGCGGTGCCACTCAAAAGTCTCTCCTCTTTGCAACCGCCCCTTAACCTCTATAGGGAGAGGAACTTTTAGAGTTATTTTGCCCTGTAGTGGCAAAATGCCAGTAAAGATCTGCAGTACACCAGTGTCTGGTGTTTTGGCACTAAGGGGAGAAAGGGAGGTGCCAAGTTCATGGCAATCAGGCAGCTTCATCTGGTTGAATTGAAGGTCAAGGGCCTCAAGGCCTTAGACAGGGTCCTCACCAGCAGGTGATGCGCAGGGAAGTCACTCAACAACAGCCAGCCAACATTGCTGCTGTGGGCAGTACTAGGCTCCCCTGACCTCACCTGATTGTCAAGAGAATACGATGGTCACAGCAAACACTCTTTTTCCAACAACCCAAGAGACGACTCTATACATGGACATCACCAGATGGTCCACACAGAAATCAGATTGACTATGTGCCGTGCAGCCAAAGATGGAGAAGCTCTATACAGTCAGTAAAAACTAGACCAGGAGCTGACTGTGGCTCAGAGCATGAGCTTCTGGTTGCAAAATTTAGGCTTAAATTGAAGAAAGTAGGGAAAAGCACTAGGCCACTCAGGTATGACCTAAAGCATATCCCTGATGAATATACAGTAGAGGTGACAAATAGCTTTAAGGAATTAGATCTGATAGAGTGCCTGAAGAACTATGGATGGAGGTTCGCAACATTGTACAAGAGGTAGCAACTAAAGCCATCCCAAAGAAAAAGAAATGCAAGAAAGCAAAATATCTGTCTGAGGAAGCTTTACAAATAGCTGAGGAAAGAAGGGAAGCGAAAGGCAAGGGAGAAAGAGAAAGATACACCCAACTGAATGCAGAATTCCAGAGAATAGCTAGAAGAGATAAGAATGCTTTCTTAAATGAACGGTGCAAAGAAATAGAAGAAAACAATAGAATGGGGAGGACCAGAGATGTCTTCAAGAAAATTGGAGATATGAGGGGAACGTTTCATGCAAAAATGGGCATGAAAAAGGCCCAAAATGTCAGGGACCTTACAGAGGCAGAAGAGATTAAGAAGAGGTGGCAAGAGTACACAGAAGAACTGTACAAGAGAGATCTTAATGTTGCTGATAACCATGATGGGGTGGCCATTGACCTCAAACCAAAAATTCTGGAATGTGAAGTCCAATGGGCCTTAGGAAGTTTGAGCAACAACAAAGCTAGTGGAGGAGACAATATTCCAGCTGAGCTATTCAAAATCCTAAAAGATGATTTAGTAAAAGTGCTACACTCAATATGCCAGCAAACTTGGAATGCACAACAGTGGCCAGAAAGCACAGGATTGGAAAAGGTCAGTTTACATTCCGATCCCAAAGAAGGGCAATGCCAAAGAATGTTCAAACTACCGCACCATTGCACTCATTTCACATACTAGCAAAGCTAGGCTCAAAATCCTACAAGCTAGGCTCCAGCAGTATGTGGAGCGAGAACTACTAGAAGTATAGGCAGGATTTTGAAGAGGCAGAGGAACTAGAGATCAAATTGCAAACATACGCTGGATCATGGAGAAAGCTAGGGAGTTCCAGAAAAACATCTACTTCTGCTTCATTGCCTATGCTAAAGCCTTTGATTGTGTGGATCACAACAAATTGTGGCAAGTTCTTAAAGAGATGGGAGTACCAGACCATCTTATTTGTCTCTTGAGAAAGCTGTACGTGGGTCAAGAAGCAACAGTGAGAACTGGACATGAAAACACTGATTGGTTCAAAATTGAGAAAGGAGTTTGGCAAGGCTGTATATTGTCATATACTTATATGCAGAGCACATCATGCAAAAGGCCAGGCTAGGTGAATCACAATTCGGAATTAAGATTCACTGACTCCCCATTGAAGTCCAGGCCCAATTCAAGGTGTTGATTATCACCTATGAAGTCCTTAACGGCTTGGGTCCTGGTTACCTGAAGGAGCGCTTACGTCCATATGTGCCCTCCCGCCCCTTGAGATCAGCGGCAGAGGCCCTTCTCCAGGAGCCCTCCATGAAGGACATTAGGAGGATGAGTACCCAGAGGAGGGCTTTCTCTGTGGTGGCACCCAACCTATGGAATGCGCTCCCCAGAGAGGTCCACCTGATGCCGTCATTATTTGCTTTTCGGCGCCAGGCCAAGACCTTTTTATTTAAGCAGCATTTTAATTGTTGATCTTATTTATTGATTTTAACAACTTTGGCCAGGATGTCTCCAATTGCATTTTATTGTATTAATGATATTTATTTATTTGTAAGCCGCCCCGAGGCTTAGGTGAATGGGGCGGCATATAAGTCCGCTAAATAAATAAATAATAAGATTGCCAGAAGAAATATCAACAACCCTAGATATGCAGATGATACCACTCTAATGACAGAAAGTGAAGAGGAACTAAAGAGCCTCTTGATGTGGGTGAAGGAGGGGAGTGCAAAAGTTGGCTTGAAACTTAACATTAAGAAAACTAAGATCATGGCATCTGGTCCTCTCACTGCCCGGCAAATAGATGGGGAAGAAATGGAGGTAGTGACAGATTTTATTTTCCTGGGCTCCAAGATCACCACAGATGGGGACTGTAGCCAAGAAATTAAAAGATGCTTGCTCCTTGGGAGGAAAGCTATGGCAAATCTAGAGAGCATATTAAAAAGCAGAGACATCATGCTGTCGACAAAAGTGCATATAGTCAAGGCTATGATTTTCTCAGTTGTAATGTATGGCTGCAAAAGTTGGACCATAAGGAAGGCTGAGCGCCGAAGGATTGAGGCCTTTGAATTGTGGTGCTGGAGGAGACTCCTGTGAGTCCCTTGGACTGCAAGGAGATCAAACCAGTCAGTCCTAGAGGAGATCAACCCTGACTGCTCTTTAGAAGGCCAGATATTGAAGGTGAAACTCAAATACTTTGGCCATGTAATGAGAAGGAAGGACTCCCTGGAGAAGAGCCTAATGCTGGGAACAATTGATGGCAAGAGGAGGGGACGGCAAAGAATGAGGTGGCTAGATGGAGTCACTGAAGCAGTCGGTGTGAGCTTAGGTGGACTCCGGGGGATGGTGGAGGACAGGAAGGCCTGGAGCAATGTTGTCCATGGGGTCGCAATGGGTCGGATGCAACTTCGCAACAAACTACAACTATTCTGCAATTTGCATACAATGTGAAGCAGCAGCCCAAATTGTGTACAAATTTCACTGTTTTTTCTTAAATGCAAATGAAGCTTCATCTTAAAAATGGAAGTCTCCATGCTGGCTTGATTCCTGTCAGAATGAGTTGGCACTAGCATGGGATTGGCAGAACAGAATCTGCAAGGTCAAGTCAAGCAAACTTTGCTGGAGGTTGGTTATCTTCCAGTTCTGCCTCCAGTTCTTTCCTGCCTTTTGCCTGGGGCAGAGCTCTCCTCTTGCCTTATCTAATTTGTTTTTGTACTCTGACAGCCTTCCTTCATATTTTCTAATCCTTCCATCAGCTCCTGTTTGGTGCTCATTTTCACATAACATGTATTTCAAAGGAAAACTCAGTGCTATCAAGAAAGGCCTGTACTTTAGAAAGTTTTTCACATCAATAGATAATATAGAGGCATATTTATATTATCCTCCTTTAGCTCCTCTTTCCAGGAAATATCTTAGCCTATTCACTAGCAGTACCAGGCCTTAACCTTTTGGACCAACCTCAAGGACACTTTTCCAAATGGATGGTCTTAGTGGTAGCCCACCTCCATCTTCAAAGAGTACTCCTGTATCCAAATTAGTACAAACATTTTTAATTAATAAAGAATGTGTACTTGTCAAAGAAATGTATAACTGATGCATACATTTGGAAAAATCCACATACAAATATGTATAACATTTCATGGGCAAATATATAAAACAAGGTTTGCCATCTGCTACAGCTATGATATGAAAGCATTTGATTTGGAAAACTTGATCAACTTGCATTTTCCTTGTCCACACATGGCTAGGTAGCACTCCGATCTAGGTGAGCCAAAACTGGACCAAAGAATGTCCCAGGCTTTCCGGGATCACTTCAGAGGGCTGCCAGTGGAGCTGTCTGAACCACAAACATACCATAATGTGCTGTACTATGTGCATGCACAAATGCATGGAGATTCCCAAGGCATACAATGATTAAGGAATCTGTAGCTTTGGCAAAGCTGAATCCATCAATTGATATATGCACACTCCTTCAAACAATGCAGATTGTATTAAACTCATGCATAAATTTAAACTGTTCACCTGTATGGAGAGAGGGCAGAAAGAAAATTCCAACAGTTAATTCCAACAAGGGTAGTAAAAAATTTGCACTATTTACAGCTTCCATAATTGCCCTAAATCATCTCATTGATTGATATTGGACCCATCCTACTGAGTGCTAGTGAGACTAATATTCATAGTCATTCGTTGTATGGACTAGACATTTGCCATTAAAAAAGGAACTCTTTTAACTCCAAAATCTTACAGGGTGGGAAGTGGAAGTGCCATTTTCTGATTCATCTCAGGAAGCAAAATGTATTGGGCCAGTTTGGGGGGTGGATTTACATGACAACCAGCCTTAGGTAAAATTCTGTGGGCAGGAGATCCTGACCATCCTAACCCCAACCCTTTCCTGAGCAATTAACCCATTTGTGGGTAGCTCAGTCACTTCAAACCAGAACTTCATGGTGAGTGACCATGCTCCATTCCTTATTGTTCAGAAAAGATGTTACAGGACTCCTTGTTGCCTATTTTTGAATAAAACATCATTGGGTTTTTAAAAATATTCTTATTTTTAATAGAGAAGAAATCCAAACCTAAAAAATATTTGTCCCACTAATTCAGATTTCCATGGAGTGGTATGGCATGCCTATTTTCAAAATATAGCTTCAGTCACTGCCTTCCTTTGTAAGGATATTTAACACTGAGCTTCTGAAATTAAATGAGCTGCTCTGCAGAAGTATATGGCTTTTCTGTATTCTTTGTTACAATGCCCCTGCCAGGATAGTCAAAAGAGGAAGCTGTATTTTATTTGGACTGACACTCTGAATTTCCCCAAAGTTAAAAAAGCTCCTTAGAACAGGACTTTGTGGGGAAAACAAAATGATGAGCTTTCTGATGTTATTCTCACCCAGATAATTTAGCCTCACTGCCCCCACCCCCAGTATAACCAAATCAAAATAAATGCAGACGGTGTGAAATGGCTATGAAAATGGAATTAATTCAGTTCATTCCTATTAAGTTCTTCTGTAACACTCGGGTTAACCAAGTTGCTCAGGGAGCAATGATACAGAAATCCCCTTCTCTCTTCTCCAGTATCGGCTACATCATAGGCAAGGAGACTTGACTGAGAAATGGCCAAACAAGGAGAACGTTAGGAAGATGAACACCAAACGTGTGTTGCGACATCATCCATCGTGCCAACCATGTGTGCTTTTCAGCCAAGATGCATTTTTGGATCAAGGGTTGGTGGCTGCCTTCCCTCCTGAAGCTCCAGTGGTTTTTTATTTTTGTTCTTCTATTTTTCTTCCAGATTGCTTCGGTGTACAATAGTGAACTGATTGCTTACTATGATTGTCATGTTAATTGTTACAGAACTATGTCATGTTTAAAGCTGTTTCAGTGATTAAATGGTTGAATGATTAATGGATTAACTGACATAGAACCATCAAATTGCATGGTGCTTGGCCAAGTACAAGAGGGCAGGTCCTTGCCCCACAGAGCATACAATCACAAATTTGACACAAGGGTTACAACAGAGGAATGAAATAGAGGCAGGAATGAATAGGGGAATGACGTTTATTTATTTCACTTTCATATACTTAGATTTCTTTACCCCTGTGCCTCTTACTAGACTAGTAACTGGACTGAGAGTACCTAATTACCCGCCATTGGTAAAGTGAAGTGGATGTGGAGCTTGCCACCACCCAGCAAGGAGAAGACCAGGAGCTCCATGTGTGTGACAGTAGGATCTCTACAGTGAGGGTGGGATAGCAGTATCAGGGGACAGGAAGACTTCTCCTTCCTCCTCATGTACTTCTATGACCCTCACAGTCGGCTCTAAGAAGCTCCTACAACCCTCTGGAGTAGGTCTGGAGAGAGGACACGTGGGATGCAGGGAGCAGGAGAAGGACCAGGTGTCTGTTCCACTAGCAGATGGACATGATTGAAGAAAGTCCTGAGAAGCAGAACGGCTTCAAGCTTCCATCAATGATGCCCAGGAAAGCTTAGCCAGGTCCACAATACATATCTGATGTACTGGAGAAGTATTTTACTTAGTCATATTTGTTGAAAGAGTCTTCCATGCTGATGTGTTCTGCCTCGATCATGTGGATTTTACTTCCAAACCTCAAAAACTACACATCCAAAGCACAAGATCCATGAAGGACTGAGGCAAAATAAGTTACCTAATTTCCTGGGTGGTTTGTTTGTTTGTTTGTTTGTTTGTTTAATGCATTCCCCATTTTACTTATTTTTTGAGACTCATTGCAAGTGTGTGTTTCAATCTGCTTGTGCACACATGCGTGGGCACAACTTCTTTTTCTGCTTAGCCCATTCCTGTTGAAGTAATTCGCTTGCTTGGTTTGCTACACATGTCAGGGTGGTACCAGCAGGCTTGAGCTAAAGCACAAGGTAGAAAACATCCTTCGGGAGGGAAACTTCTTGAGGGAGGACCCCAGAAACAGCCTGGCAAGGACTGAGCATCCTCAGGGGCTACAGCACTCAGTTTCTCTAAAAAGAAGTATGGGAGGGTGATGGAACACTTGCAATTAAATATAACCCAATACTGATTAAAAGCACACAAAGTGGAAAGAGGGTTTCTATGTATAGAGCAACTGTGAAGAAAACTGTTTGCACCCTTTCCTTCATTAGGTGAGGGACTTGTTCTTTTCTTAATTAAAGCTGGACCTTCAGAGAAGCAGCCTAGGATATGACCGAGGGGGAAAGACACCCCCCACCTCTTTCCTTGAGCTTCCTTCCTCCCTAATAATTCCATTCCAGGAAGCCCCCACACTGTGGTTGTGAGTATGAATCATACCGAGCAAGCCTGAAGACCTCAGCCGAAGGCCACAGGGGAAACAGTCGAGCAGATACTAATTATAAAATGAAACTGTACCAGCTAGGAAAATGTAATCAGCAAGCGTGGTTTTCCACACCAGAATCTAAGGTCCCCTGTGCACCACCTTCTGCTGGTCCCTGTGCTGCATCTCGTCACTTCTTCTCAGCCTATGCCTAAGGCCAACTTCAGGGGGAGGGAGGCTCAGGCAACTGTCAAGGTACCCCAGCCCAGTGAGGGCCCTGTCAACAGCCCAGGGGCTGCTGCTTTTCTTCCCCCCGGCAACCTACTTGTTCTCTCATTCTGGCCCAGGCAGTGCTGAAGATCAGCAGGAGCAACGGCTCCCCTGCCCCCACCCCTGTTTCTCTGCTTGTGAGTCAGCACGTGGTTGATGGGAATGTGGAGGGAGGGGATGAGGAGCAAGAGCAATGGCCACAAGGCAGACTCACGGAGGATGGGGGGCCTTGGCCAGGTCTCTCAGAGGCCTGAAGCTGATTCTGGGTATGATATGGATCTCTATCAGGCCATCGGAGGAAGCCATTGCTAAGAGAAGTATGGGACTGGACAGGTGGGGAAGGGCTTGCTTGGACAGGAACTCTTAATTGCCCTTGGACTACCAACTACACTTACCCCACAGGTAATTCTGAGCAGGAAGACCAAACATGGCACTAGGACCCGGCATCCTGAGCTAATGCCCAGCTCTGGGCACCCCAGCAGAGCCCACAACAATTAATTCCTTGCCTGAATATGCCCCCTGATTCCTCTTCCTGCTTATGGAAGGGCTGCCAGCAGCGGTGGAGCTGCAATGAGCAGGAGCCAACGACCCCTTGGCTCCCATGCAGGCTGAGCACAGCTGGCAGCTGCAGGAGTGCCACTGTCAGGAGGGCAAGTAACAGCAGGATGCTAATTGGTGCAAAGGGGACCTCCCTCCAGGAGCAGCCAGTTCAGGATCCCCCAAAATAGGAAGCCAAGCCTGAGGTGTGTTGATTAATTGCCTCTCTTTGTCGTTCTGAAATTAAACTCCTGTTTATTATATTTAATGTTCACAGTTTTTTCATTCGTTCATTCATTCGTTTATTCTAGGAATCTCATGACTAAAACCAGAAAACACTTACAACAAATACTGGACAAGTATTGCTGGTCTGAGGTAGACCGGCCCTCCCCAGCGTGGCGCTGTCCAGGCCTTCCATTTCTCACCACCACCCAGCCACGCCACATCAGCAGTTTGCTGGAGCATGCCCAGGCATTTGCCAAAGCAGGGACCTGCTGGCAGCAGGCCTGAGATTTGGTTTACTCTAGGTTCCTTTTACTGTGCCACTGACTAAAGAGATTTGCTCTTGCTGCCCTTTTGTTTGACCAGTAACCTGAATCGATATCTAACCGATTAAAGCTCCTTTCCCACTCTTTCCTTCCTTCTCCTTCCCTGTCCTCTGCTGCCCACAGAAGACCAATTGCTGGACCATAATCAGCTGAACAATCCACAGTGCCCAGCCACATAGCAAAGGGTGTAGTGAGGAAGAGCAATCATTAGGAAGGGAGCACTTAATTAATTTCTAAAACGTTCAATTTTAGCAGAACAATTCTGGCTTTGTGCACCAGTTGTTTTAAAGTGTTGCACAAACTTGGAGAAGGGCAAAGGAATATCCTACTCTGACTTCCTGTCCTTAGCTGGGGTCAAGAGAGGATCAGAAGAAATCACCCTCTCCCATGCAGCCTTTCCACCTGGTTTGCTGTGCATGTGCACTTGTATGCGTGTCTTCCTGGTCCTCCTCCAGCAACAGCCAGCACAAGATGGGGAAGGGAAAATTGGCGGCTTCTGAGGAACTGCTACTAGTGGTAACAAGAGCTGCTGTGGCAACGTGTAGAAAGCCTCTGATATTTCTAATTCCCTACAAGCCAGATCACAGGCAGCAAATGTTTCAGATGCCCCCAAGTCTGACTAATTAACCTGTGCAGTGAGCGCAAACCCTCCTGTCTTCTTCCTCCACATAAAGTGCCTTCCTGACTGTGAAAGAGTGCCAAGATATTGGTCTGGCCTAAGGGAAAAGGGATCACGTGAGACTGCCTGGAGATCATCCACTTTCCACACCCTGCACCCCTTCCTGATGGCTTGCTATCCTTCTCCAGGTCTCTAGTGATGGTGAAAGAACAAAGGGAGCTACTGTGCAATGAGGAAGAAGGCCATGGAGAGGGAAGCCTGGGAAGGGGGGTTACAGCCCTCTGGGTTACAGGATCCCTCAAAGTGATCTGTCTTTCAACTCTGCTCTTACAGCCAGGGTGGCTAACAGGGATGAAGTAGTCCAGGGGTGTGGAACCTGTGGCCCTCCAGATGCCATTGGACTCCATCTCTCATTATCTCTCCATTGGCCATTCTGGCTACTGCCGATGGAAGCCGAACTTCAACATCATCTGGAGGGTCACAGTTTCTTCACCTCTGAAGTTTCCTCACTAGCTCTTCCCTTCTCCTTGCCAAGTACACCTTTCTCTCGGCTTCTCCATAGGAAGTATTTATTGTGTTCTTGTGATTCATCAGCCATGATAGGTTGCAGGTTCTCCACATGACATCCTCCTCCTCTGGTGCCTCTTACTTGCTTTTTGAGCAGTTGATAATGAGCTATCGCAGGGCCAGAATGCTACAAAATGGCAGTGTATTTTTGTGATTCTGCTATTGAATCATGAACTAGTAGAGTTGGAAGGGCCAGAGAGCCACTGGGTCCAACCCCTTGCTCAAAGCAGGTCTCCAGAATATACCATCCCACTCAGATGCCTGCCCATATTCATCTTCAATGCCTCCGGTGTGGGAGAGCCCACAACCTCGCTAGGTCATTGGTTCCAGTGTTGTACTGTTCTGACAGTCAGGAAATTTTTCCTGATATCTAGCCAGAATCTGGCTTCCCATAACTTGAGGCTGTTTTTTTTTTTTAATTAATTTCTATACCACCCATCAGCAAAGCTCTCTGGGCAGTTCACAACATGATATGACAACAAAATACAACACAACAGCATTTAACACATTTAAACGTTCATTAAAATAGCATTAAAATACATTAAATAGAATGAAAAAGACCCAGACAAGGAAATAAAAAGGCACCTGGATAAACCCATCAGACCCCTAGATATCCAAGGAGATCTTTAAAGGCTTCCACAAAGAACTCGGTGCTGATAAGATGGCAGATTTGGCACCAGGAGGGCCATGGCAGGAAGGTTGTTCCAAACATGTAGGGCCACCACAGAAAAGGCGCTCCCCCTAGTTGCCAGCCTCCCATTTTGGTTTGCAGCCTGAAGCACCCTTGAAAATCCTGCCTGAACAGGTTTCATTTGAATTTGACATTTAAAAAAAAAAAAGATCATGGAAAAACAATAGCCACATTTTTGTCATATGCTGTTTGTCCAAGCATGGAAGGGGCTTAAGTGCCTGATATATAGGAAGTTCCTGGATGGTTTTAGCGAAATGGGGCGGTGAAAGAATTTGGAGGATGGCTTGCATGGCTTTGGAGGTATCAGGTGTCTTTCCGACCAGACTGTACTCTCTGTAGCAGGACTGTCCAGTGCTCTGGATGTTCCTACAGGACCTTCTGCATCTTGAACCGGGGATGAACAGGCATGAACAAGAGGTAATAGACAGTTCTTTTGGAAGCCACATTGATCCCACATCTGTTTCAGGATGACATCCAATGGGTTGAGCCTTTGCC
Source organism: Varanus komodoensis (assembly GCF_004798865.1). Lineage (NCBI taxonomy): Eukaryota > Metazoa > Chordata > Lepidosauria > Squamata > Varanidae > Varanus > Varanus komodoensis. The sequence continues at coordinate 6,720,369 of NW_025335972.1, read as the reverse complement.
ATCCTGTATGTAGGCAAGATACAGAGGGGTCTTGCCATCTTCCGAGTGAAGGCAGCCAGTCCTGTTGTTTTAGGAGTTCAGACTGGGCTACTTGTGTGCATTGCTGATGATCAGTCCCAAGGTGTCCTTCCTGTCATTGGTTACAACCATAGCTTAGTGAGGGGCAGAGGATGGGCAACAGCAAAAATGCTCTAATGGGACTTGTCCAGAAAATGAGACAGCAACCACTGATCGTGCAACACTGCGTACAGCAGGGCTTTTGAAAGTGAACATGTCCTGCATTCTGAGGTGACCAAGAAGAGACCCTGTCTGTCCTGTGCTATCATTTCTCCCCTCAGTCTTCTATTCTCAAGGCTAAACACGCCCAGTCCTGTAAGTCTCTCCTCAAAGAGCTTTGTTTCCGGTACCTGGATCATCCTTGTTGCCCTCCTCTGAACCCTTTCCAGTTTGTCTGCATCTTTCTTAAACTGTGGTGCCCAGAACAGGGCACAGTATTTCAAATGAGGTCTTACTAGTGCTGAGTAGAAGGAAACTAGTACTTCATGTGGTTTGAGAGTGATATTTCTATTAAAAAGGTAAAGGTAAAGGTTTCCCCTTGACATTAAGTCCAGTCATGCCTGATTCTAGGGGGCAGTGCCCATCTCCGTTTCCTGGCCGAGGGAGCCAGCGTCTGTCCGCAGACAGTCTCCGTGGTCATGTGGCCGGCATGACTAAACACCGAAGTGCACGGAACGCTGTTACCTTTCCACCGAAGTGGTACCTTTTTATCTACTTGCATTTGCATGCTTTCAAACTGCAAGGCTGGCAGGAGCTGGGACGGAGCAACGGGAACTCACCCCGTTTCTATTAATTAATTAATATTTCTATTAATGCAGCCTAAAATAGCATTTGCCCTTCTTGTAGCCACATCACACTGTTGACTTTTATTCAGCTTGTGACCTACAACAATTCCAAGATCCTTCTCACTTGCTGTATGGTTGAGCCAAGTCATCTCAATCTTGTAACCATTCCTTCAGTTTCTTTTTCTTAGGTGCAGAACTTGGCATCTGTCTCTACTAAATTTCATTGTGCTGTTTTCAGCCCAGTGCTCCAACCTGTCAGAATCACATTGAATTTTGTTTCTGTCTTCCAGGGCATTAGCCATCCCACCCAGTCTGGTGCCATCTGATAATCATCCCCTGCACTTCCTCATCCAAATCATTAATACAAATGTTGAAGAGCACTGGGCCCAGGGCTGAACCCTGCAGTGCCCCACTTGTTGCCTCCCTGCAGTTTGGGAAGGCGTCATTGTGGAGCACTCTTTGAAACTGATTCTGTAGCCGGAGTGCAGTGCCACACTGTGGCTACATAAAGGACCATATTATGAGTTATGAGCACCTGAGTTACAAATAACCCATACTTACAAACGAACTGCCATAAAGCCTATTAATTTTAAAAAAATACTGTGGAAAATTGTCATCACCATAGAGAGAGAAGTGGGATGGGAGAGTGGGAGGGCCTCCCAAGCATCAACACAGATACGGGCTTGGAGCTCCCTCCTCCCCCCCCCCAAACACCTGCCGCGCCATGCTGCCGCCGCCGCCACCGCCGGACCTGAGGGCACCACCGGGCCGGGGGCCAGCTGACCCCGCACCCGCGGCCACCCCTGGGCCACCCCGGGCACGGAGGATGCCGGGGCCATGCCAGGGCCACGCCAGGCCCACCGCCGACGGCGTGGAGGAGGGTGCCACCATCTTGATGCCGGGTGGGTTCCCACACCCCCCCTGCTCCCCCGCCCCACCGGCAATGGTGAGAGCGATGCCGATCGGGGCAGGGAGCGCAGGCAGGTGCCGGCTTAACCCGCCGGACGCGGCCTGGGGCCGGCGACCGAAGGGTGACGGCCAAAGGGTGGTGCCGCCGTTTGCGGCCGTTCGTGGCCGTGCGGGGCTGGGCTGGGGGGTGGAATAGGTTGGTGGGGGGGATTTCTAATTTTGTATTGGGGGGGTGATAAGGGGGAGTTTTTGATTGTTTTAAAGTTTTTATTGTATTTTAATTTGTTTTATGGAGTCGTTCCTGGCCATGCCGACACTTGAGTTTCCTGGGGAGCGCGGGGGCACCCCCATTGGCGTGGTCATGGGCAATGGGTGTTACAGCGGTGGGGGCTTAACGTGTCTGAGTAGAAGAAGGAGGGACAGATGGCTGACACCTGTCCCTCCTTCTGGTTCTGCCCCCAGCCGGAGGGTGCCAGGTAGCCTTGTCAACTGCCCCTCGGGCCTGACGGTGCTGCTGCTTAATGCCAGGTCGGTCCACAATAAATCTTCCCTCATCCATGACTTGATTGTGGATGGAGGGGTCGACCTGGCTTGCATAACGGAGACCTGGGCGGGAGGGGGGGGATGTTGCCCTCTCTCAAATGTGCCTGCCCGGGTATTTGGTTCAGCACCATCCACGCCTGGAGGGGACGGGAGGGGAGGGGGGGTCGCTTTGGTTTACTGAGCCTCCATCTCCCTCACGGGACTTCTGGTCCCTTCGAGGCCAGGGCTTGAGTGTCTTTACTTGGTGTTGGGCGACTGAGACAGATTGGGGATTCTGATGGTGTACCGTGCACCCTTCTGCCCAACAGTCTCCCTGCCTGAGCTGATGGAGATCGTCTCAGACCTGGTGATGAGGCCCCCCAGGATGTTGGTCCTGGGGGACTTCAATCTCCATGCCAAGACTGGTCTGACCGGGGTGGCTCAGGACTTCATGGCCTCCATGATGGCCATGGGGCTTTCTCAACATGTCACCGGCCCGACTCATGAATGTGGACACACCCTGGACCTGGTTTTCTCAACGGGACAGGAAGAGGGTGGTCTGAGGGTGAAGAGTTTATGCCTGACACCCCTGTCATGGTCAGATCACTTCCTGGTGAGGTTTGAGCTCAAGAGCGGCCTCTCCCTCTGTAAGGGTGAGGACCCGATTGTGTGGGTCCACCCTCTGAGCCGGATGGATCTGGATGGATTCCTGAAGGCCCTGGGGGAGTTTCCAGCTGACAAGACTGGTGCTCCTGTTGAGGCCCTGGTCGAACTGTGGAACACGGAGATGACCAGGGCTGTTGACACGATTGCTCCTAAGCGTCCTCTCCCACCGGGCAGAGCCCACTCTTCCCCTTGGTATACACCTGAATTGCAGACGATGAAGCAGGCTGGGAGACGGCTAGAGCATAGGTGGAGGAAATCACAGGATGAATCTGACCGAACACACTTAAGAGCCCATTATCGGGCCTATGCTGTGGCGGTGAGCACGACGAAAAAGAAATTCTTCTCCATCTCCATTGCCTCCTCAAAATGCCGTCCGGCAGAGCTTTTTTGAGTGGTGCATGGCCTGGTTTATCCTGGCCCCAAGAAAAATCTGGTTTCACCCTCGAAGGCCCGCTGTGACAACTTTGCCAAGCATTTCAGGGAGAAAATCGCTCAGATTCATCACGAGCTAGACTCTACTAGTGACTCAGAGGTTTCTGGGGAGATACCAATGCCACTGCTTGGTCCAAAATTAATGGATGAATTTCAGTTATTGCGGCCTGATGATGTGGACAAGGTGCTTGGACGAATACGTCCCACCACTTGCCTCTTGGACCTTTGCCCATCTTGGTTAATAAATAACGCCAAGCACAGGATTGGGATCTGGATCTTGGAAGTGGTTAACACTTCTCTGAGGGAGGGTTGGGTACCTGCCTCTTTAAAGGAGGCGGTAGTCCGACCGGTCCTGAAGAAAGCGTCACTGGATCCAGAGATGGCCACTAATTATAGATCAGTGGCCAACATCCCGTTTTTGGGCAAGGTGTTGGAGCGGGTAGTGGCGGGACAACTCCAAGAACTCTTGGATGAAACTGATTATCTGGACCCATTTCAGTCCGGCTTCAGACCCGGGTACGGTACTGAATCTGCCTTGGTTGCCCTGTATGATGACCTGTGCAGGGAGAAGGACAGGGGGAGTGCATCCCTGTTGGTTCTTCTGGACCTCTCAGCGGCTTTCGATACCATTGACCATGGTATCCTTCTGGATAGGCTAGCGGGATTGGGGGTCGGAGGCACTGCTCTGCAGTGGTTTCACTCTTATCTCAAAGACTGTTTCCAGAAGGTGGTGCTGGGGGACTATGGCTCTGTGCCATGGCAGCTATGCCATGGAGTACCGCAGGGGTCCATTTTGTCCCCTTTGCTGTTTAACATCTACATGAAACCGCTGGGAGAGGTCATCAGGAGGTGTGGGCTGCGGAATCATCAGTATGCTGATGATGCCCAGCTCTACCTCTCTTTTTCCACCAATCCAGGTGAGACAGTGGCTGTGCTGAACCGGTGCCTGGCTGAGGTAATGGGCTGGATGAGGGCCAATGAACTGAAGCTCAATCCAGACAAGACGGAGGTCCTGTTGGTCGGCGGATTGAGCTTTGGTGAGGGTGAATTGAATCTAGTCCTGAATGGGGTTGTACTCCCTCTTAGGGACAAGGTCCACAGCTTGGGAGTGGTCCTCGACCCAGAGCTTTCACTAGAAGCTCAGGTGACAGCAGTGGCGAGGAGCGCTTTCTTTCAGCTTCGGCTGATCCATCAGCTGCGCCCCTACCTGGAGTACGACTGCCTGGCGACAGTGACACATGCATTGGTGAGTTCCCGACTTGACTTCTGCAACGCACTCTACGTGGGGCTACCCTTGAAGACGGTCCAGATACTTCAATTGGTTCAGAATAGAGCTGCCAGGCTGTTGACGGGGACTGGGTGTTATGCTCACATGACTCCGGTCCTCCGTCAGCTTCGCTGGCTTCCCATTGAAGTCCGGGCCCAATTCAAGGTGTTGGTGATCACTTATAAAGCCCTAAATGGCTTGGGTCCTGGTTACCTGAAGGAGCGCTTGCGTCCATATATGCCCGCCCGCCCCCTGAGATCAGTGGGAAAGGCCCTTCTCCGGGAACCCTCCGTGAAGGAAATTAGGAGGATAGTTACTCAGAGGAGGGCTTTCTCTGTGGTGGCGCCCAATCTATGGAATGTGCTCCCCAGAGAGGTCCACCTGGCACCATCGTTATTTGTTTTTCGGCACCAGGCGAAGACCTTTTTATTCAAGCGTCATTTTAATTGTTAATGTTATTTTTATTTTAAAGTTTTTTGGCCAGGGCGACTTATTTTATACAGTTATGTGTATTTTATATTGTTATTTATGTATTTTAATTTATTTATTTGTAAGCCGCCCCGAGGCTTCGGCGAATGGGGCGGCCTAGAAATTTTCTAAATAAATAAATAAACAAACAAACAAACACAGAGAGAGATGAAGCAAAAGGGCAGGGAGGGTCCTGTGCCCCTGACCCCCACGAATGTGGATGGCTACTTGTATGTGATCTGACTTACATACAAATTTGACTTAAAGATGAATTTTCACTTTCTCAGGAACACAACTTGTTTGTAACCTGGGGACTGGCTGTAGAAAGGCAGAGAAAAATGTGCAAAGGAGTCAGTATTAATCCTGCTAAGAATCCAGAAGCAGAAGCCTCAGTAAAGTGGTGGAATAACCACCTAATGTGGAAAAGCGCTCTCTCTCTCTGGAACAACAAGCACACTTATGAAAAGTTCCATGAGTCTGGAAGCAAGAGTAGCAATAAATGGCATCTAGAAAAGCCCTTAATGGAGAAACTTGTACACTGGATATGGGCTCTAGTCAATTCTTTGCCACAGAGCTCACTGAGTGACTTCAGGCCAGTCACAGACTCTCAGCCCAACCTACCTTACAGGGCTGTTGTTGTGAGGATAAGATTGGGAGCAGGAGGTGGAGAATGATATAAACTGCTTTGCTTTCCTTGAAAGGAAAAAAGGCAGGAGATAACTATAATAACTAAAATAAATTAATTACTGTGTTGTGCTGCTTTAGGATGCTTCCATACTGAACATTTTTGGTGGAATTGCCATGCAGTATTCACACACTTTTTAATGCTGTCAGTATGCTGTCAGAGAATCATGGTCATCCTCTATATATCTTTTGAGGTTGTCCCAACCCTCATCTGGCTGCACAAAGTCTGACTTCCCCCACCACAAAAAGCAGAGGTGCAGCCTGCATGGGTGTAGGTGGGCTCACCATCCCCTCCTCACACTTCTTTACATGTCTTTACATGTTCTCTGAATGATGTCATGAGTCTCCAGTTTTGCTCCTGTGTCTGACCAGCACTTTCTGTGAGTGTGTTCCATGCTCTAACCTAAGCATGGAAAATGCAGCATTTAATCATGAAAATGAAAGAAAATGGAATTTCTCCTTGTGTATTTGTGCTATTCTGCCATAGCACAGCTCCACCTCAAGGTTATATAGCAGAAAAGTAAGAAAGTAAATGCTCTGGTATAGTAGTTGGGTCTCAGTTTGCAACAAAACCAAAAGTAGATACAGCTGATTAACAGCCTCGTGCAAAAAAACTCTTATTGAATTTCATTGCTACAGATCCCTTGAAAGACTATATCAGTGTAAACCATTCAGCACAATTAGTCAAATGTTCCTGGAGATGTTTAGAAAATTACAGTGCTTTTAGCAGTAGTTCCTTTTAGTGACCTGGTTTTACCTCCTGAAGAAGATCTTGTAACTGAAGTACATATGGGACATCTTCTGGTTCAATAAAATTCTGGACACTGCAGGGAGAACCAGATCTTTTCTTGCTAAATAAGATCCAGTGGAAAAACTGAAGGGAAAACTCACAATAGCAAACACACAGGACAGCATGCTATTTCTGTTCGGGGTCGTTTTTTTAACTATAGGGAGGGTTTTAACTTTCTGTGGATGTTGTTAAAGATTCCCCCTCGTGTCTATATTCCATGATTAAATAGCTCTGAAATCCATTTGAATAAATATGACTGTGCTGTAATGATTTCTATGCCATCCCTTTGCTTTTTGAGTTATCTGTCAAACACTCCTTCTCATTGAGGAAACAGGTTCAATTCTGTAAACCTGAGCTTTGAAAAGCACATCTGCATGGCTGATTCCTTAGAATGGCAAGTAAGAGAAAGACTGGCCACAACCCCAGCACACGCACACCCCTCTCTCCTGCTTGCAGCTGAAATTGCTCCCCCTTCCATGGGGCACAGGCTCAGGTCCACCGGCACAGCTAGGTGTGAGCTTGTTGAACATGTGAAGTTCCTGGCTGGGGCTGAGATAGGCGCCTGCCCCCTTTGCTTCAGGGCCATATGTGTGGGCATGCAAGCCTCCAGAGAGCAAACAGAAAGCCATCTGAACTCACCCAGGAAAGGACCAAGAGGAGTGGCTTCCCTGAAGGAAGTCCCAGCCCACCAAAGCAGGCGCACAGCCCTAATGCATAAAGGGCAGTTGGGTAACATTGTGGTTTCCTCTCCAGGGATGTGGGCGTTGCACTCTCTCATCTACATAGCTCAGGCCACAGAGAAGCAACTGGTCTATTTGCTTAACTGCACCGCAATTGTCCCAGCTCTTCTACTAAAGGACAGCATTATGGAACATAACATCAGATACCCATCTGTTTTTGTCGTGGATGCACCACAGCAAAATCCCCCATTCGTGCTGCCGGTGTACAAGAGCCAGAAGAAATGGCAGCATGGGAAGCTGCTCCTGGGGATTCTGCTGGTGCTGATGCTGGCTGCCTTAGCCATTCAAGCCTATTACCTGATCTGCTTCCGCAAGGAACTGGACAAAGCAGCGGCACAGGTCATATATATATATAGTTATAGAGCACGGAGAACAAAGGGCTGATGGGAGCAGGGGACAGCTGATGGAGGCTAGTGATACATGTGGCTGAGAGAAAGGCAGTGAGAAGGAATGGAATTGGGCATGTGGCAGGAGATGTGTTCTTGGGAACGTGAAGCTCTTTGGCTGGAACTGATGCGTATCCGGAGACAGGGCCTTAGGTACCACTATGGGAAGGCATGTGTTTGCGTAATTGATTTAATTTGGCTCAGGACAATGTGTGTAAGAGAAGGCTGAGAGAGACACAATGCAGATTCAAGTATTGTGGGTACACATGGGTTTTATAGGAGCAATTTCTACTGGGGAATGGTCAGATTAGCTTTCATGATACAAAGTGTTGTTTATCACACAGAAGTAGAACTGCAGCTAATTCTGTATAATCACATTGGCAACTTGGTTTAATTAAAGGATTGTGGCCTTAAAAATCAAGTCTGTTCGTTTTAAGGTAATAGGGCTAACCTTTAGACATTGACAAATCCATGTTATCCAAAGTAACCAAAATATGCACCCAGTTATAAATTAGTGTAAAGTAAATGATAAGGAAGTCACTTTTGTTATTTTTTTTAAAATGCACCTTTTTGCTTTACCAGCAGTCTGACACAATGAAGCAGATGAAAATTTCTTGGTACAGAGATTAATTGCTGGGAAGAGAAAATTTAACCTGCTTCATTGATGCATGACTAACTGCTGATAAAGAGATGAGAACAGTAAAAACAAGTGGTAACCATTCTGGTTCCAGTATTTGGAGGGGCTTCTTAGCTAGAAGATGTGGGGTATAGACAAGTAGGGTGTGCAAACTGGGGATGCCAAAGAAATCCACAATGGAGTCAAATGGGTTTAGGATTTCTCTGAGTCCAACCTGTGGATTCAGCAACGGACCAGCTTTTTTGTGATGCACAGACCCCATGAAACTACAGATCAGCTTTTTACTTTTAGGAGGATTCATGCAAGTGCATATTTGTGCCAATGTGCATTCACTATGCGCCAGCTTTGCTAATGTGCTAATGTGCATTTTCAAACAGGATTGAAATTCTCATACATTGCTAAAACGAAACGAAACAAAACACCTGACACGTGAGAATCCGCAAAGTACAGATGAAAGAGATTTAATAAAATCTGTACCTCTACTGCAAATCCAGGATTTTCTCACACTGGCTCAGAACTTCTTGAGTGCTTTGTGATTGGGCTGTTGGAGTGGCGGCCAAGCCTTCCACTGCTGGGGTCTCCTATCCTACCTTATCAACCTTTAGCACAAGCCTTTTTGATCATTTTAGTTGGTTGCACAAGGAAGCCTTTTGTGAAATCCCCTTTGACAGAAGACCCAACTGGCCTTTTTATTCAAATGTGTGTGATGATGCTTCAAAGAGTTTTGTGCTTCCTAAATTGGGTATTTGCAGAGAGGGATGGTGGGGGGAGGGGACCTGCATTGCTCTGTACAGCAGACAATGAGATTTCTTTCTCTTCTGCTTGATGAAGACATGTGTGTCCAGCAAAATAGTGGTGAGCAGTGATTTCCCTGCATGCATTTTGGTATCACCTTCCTGGGGTAAGGGCTGCAACCCGCATCTCTAGAGCAAGCAGGGGCCAGGGCGACATTTTAGGGACACTCACCACACAGAGTCCCCTGATGCAGAGCACCCAGTTGCGTGCATGAATGTATAGACATTGCACAGGAGCTATGGGGGAGTGGAGAGATACTCTCAAGCCTTTTCAAGGACTAGGCATCCAAGGCACAATCTGCTGAGAACTTTTCTTAAGCAGCTGTACTGAAAGGAGTGGGAGCACAGAGCACATGGATCCTCCACTGGGGATGTACAGCTGGCAAGGAGCTTTGCTGGAGACAGGATGCTAAAACTATGTCATTAATTTATTAGAAGATGGGATTGAGTTCAACCTTATAAAATGCTCCTCACCTGAGTATTCAGTAAGAGAACAGAAGCCCAAAACATTTCCATATTAGTTGAATGTCTAAGTATACTTTCTAGCCAATCTGCCTTGCTTGTTTCTGGGGTCCATTCCATATAAAAAGGCCTCTTGAACTGTTATGAATTTCTGACATGGATAGCTTGTGGGAAAATGAAAATCACAAATGCATACTACTCTTTGTTGTTTCCAGAAAGTCTGCCATGCATCCTGGAAATTTGCAACTTGTTCCAAGCCACTAGGTGCACACAGGTTTCCCCTGTGTGACGCATTTTTAAACCGCTCATGATTCCTCACTCACAGTAGCATGCCGGTGCTTTACATAAAGCAATCGTTCCCAGGGCCTCACCTGTTCTTTCCGAGCATGTCTAGGACTTACCTTAAGCCAAGGAAAGCATTGGGAAATGAAGGAGGAGCCAGCATGGGAAGTTCTTGCATTTTTCCAGTTCTGCTCTTGTGCAATGCCACCTTGTGCTGGCACAGTGGAACACGACAGGCAGAGAAGGACCAGCCTCTGGAGAAGAGCATGTGCTGGGGGGCCATTGTTAATCCCGCTAAGAGTTCAGCAAGAGAAATCTCGTTAAAGTGCAGGCTAAAGGGTTCAGGCTAAGAAGTTCATAGACTGTGTGTACAAAAGTAAATGACACACAGTACATGCAATGATCTGTGTGTGCTTTCAGCTCTTGTTGTTGCCCAAAGTTGTTTCAGTGATGGATGTTTTTATGTTTAACTGGCCCCAAGTTCAAGGGTGTTATGATAACTCCTTTCCCAGTAACTGAAGAGAAACCGTTCTTCCTCCTCCTCCTCGTTCTTCCGACTATCCCCTTGTGCCTGTTGGAGAAGCGGAAGGGGCGAGGCCAGGTGATATGGAAACCAGGTTTTGGTTCAGGATCTGATGATTGCATCTCTCTAGCACTGATTTCCTGTACATTGACGGAAATCGGGGAGAATTTCACATAAATGTGAACTACCTAAGAAGGAAATTTCAGCTTTGAGGCAATATCTGTGGCAGAATGAAGGTTCTTTAAGTATGGATTCAAGGTGCTTTTTGAAATGGGTTTTTCTGAAAATTGACTCCTGGTTTTCTTTGCTTAGGCAGAAGCTGGTGCAACCTATGAAAAATCTGTACAAGGTAAGCTGTCCTTGCTCTGTCTCTTAAACCTCATCTAGGTTTGCTTCCAGCCAGAGCCTTTGGCACTACTGAAGCATTTGCTTTTCAGCAAGCAGCTGGAAGAGAAATTAAAACAAGTTGCACACAGGATATAGTAAGATGCCATATTGCCCAACGCCATATTGCAATGTGGCTTTAGATACCTTTCAAAATGGGGGTTTCTGGGAATTTACTAGAGCCATCATGGCTCAGGCCCTAGTATGAGGTCTGTTCTACAGTGTCTACTCAGTAATGAGTTCTGCTCTGCAAAACAACCTTTTGAGGCCCACTGAACACCTCTACTTTGCCATTTCATTTCTTTCTGTTGATCTATCTGGCTGGGCAGTTAGTGCTGAATTGCAGTGGGTCAGCTTTGGTTCGTCTGTGTGTAAAATTATTGGTTTCCTCCCATGATTTCCCCTTTCTATTATAGAGAATCCTGCTATTTTGCAGGAAAGGGGATGGCAGTGGAGGAAGAGAGGAGTGAATTAAATTGAGTTGGATCACCAGTGTGTGTTGACTTTACAAAGCAAGGGTGTGCGCACGCTCCTGCTCACAAGTCTCCCTCTCTGCTGGGATCAGCAGCAGCGGTGCCAGAGGGAGGGGAGCCTAGCATGGTAAGTCCCACACTGCTGCCCTGAGCCTCCACAGCTGTTGCTGGGGCACTACAGGGCAGCTGCCATGCCTGCTTACCCAGTGCTGCTTGGCCAGAGGGGCTACCCTTTCCCGCTGCCCTTGCCAAGTAGGTCTGTGGTGGCTTCGCTCACTCCTGGGCTCCTTGTGTTGCATGATGATGAAATCCCACAGCAAAGCAGTGGCTTGTGGGGACAGCTTACAAGGAGCTGGGCTGAGTTCAGCCACGGGGAGGAGTCACGTGGCACATGAAGCTGCCTTGCCCCCCAGTATGCCTGACAAATGCTCAGGCATGTTGGAAGCAAAGATGCCTCCTCCTCTTCCTCCCTTGGCCCCCCTGCAGGTATCCTGCCCCCCTCCCACAAAACCATCAAGTGTTCCTTCCTTCTCCACAGCCCCAGAGCCACAGCAGGAGTAGAGAATGGGGGAACTGGTGGCTCTGGGTTTGCTAGTCATGGCCATGCCCTTAGTGACCATAACCAAGAGGGGCCCACTTCTAGCAAGCAAGCAGCAGTGCTTCTCTTGCCCAGCGGCTCGGAAGTGGCTGTGCCTACCAAGGGGCTTGTTGTGCCACTGAGCAGAGGTTCTAGCAGCCAGAGCTTGCTGGGTTGGCTTATAGGCACAGCCTGGTGGGCTTATAAGCCACCCTGTGGAAAGCATGCCCAGCTTGCCCCGAAGCCATGGTGTGCTCTGTGAGCTGGTCCCATGGAGTGTGCCAAGATGGAGCTGGGCACAGAACTGTGTCTTCTTCCAAATCTCCCTCCTCCTCTTCCCTCTGTGCAGCTGCCTCTGCCTAGGAAATGGTCCATGGGGCAAGGGGGCAGAGAAGTGCTGCACCCCCATGTCAGTACCCGTGGTTTCTGAGAGAGAGGGAGGAAGCAGAGGAAAGAATGAGCTGAGGACAAATAAGCATGAAGCTATTGTGGAGGCTTGCCCAGCTGAAATGTGGGTGGGTGGGTGGCAAGCACTGGCAAATAGCTTCTCCAGTTGAAAGGACTGCTGCTGTATTGCCACCCACCTCACTCCTTGTTGGCTGTCAGGTTGTGCACACATATGTGAAAATATATACTGATCTGAACAAAGATGAGGGCAGATCTCCAAGCTGTGGGCTGCAGCAGGTGCCAGCACTGAGCCCCCTGCCTGGCCTGGCCTGGCCTGTCACAATGTGCAGGAAATGCCAATGATGAAATGAAAACTTGGTGCTATTTGAAAGGAAACTGACCAGAGCAAAACCAAACAGCTTGGGTGGTGCAGTTGTGGGAGAAGTAAACTGTTCTGGGCTCTTTTAGTTCTGCATTAAAACTTTTTTTTACAGATGGTCCAACCCTGTGATGTCCAAATCCTATGATACAATTTACAAATTATGCAAAGTGAGCTAAAATGTGACTGTTCTTTTACCTGGCTTGTTCAGTTATGCCATTTTTAGCCTTTTGCATAAGTTATTCTGTTTTCTTATATGGAAGGACCAGATGATATTGAGAGCACAGAACCTGTCACCACAGCCCTTCTGGTTTCTAAGATTCTGGCACTCTTTGAAGCCTCAAGAACATTCTTAGCAGAATTTGCAGTTTCCAGGAAATTGAATAAGGCACCCTGTAGCGCAGTTCTGTACATCTTTTCACCCATCGCTACAGAATTGCAGCCTATGCAGGGCCCTGTTAATGGTAGCCTGTAGGGGAAAGCAGTGATGCTACAATAGGCTTTGTTGCCCTTCGGTCCCTGCGGACAAAGGAACTGCAAGCAAATTTCAATGTCGTCTGATTTGCTTTTACAGGTCACACACCTACTGCTGAAAAACCAGCTGCTCACCTGACCCTAGGTAGGAAAATGCCTTAACTGAGCGAAATGTCTCCCTTTACCCTTCAGATTTTGTCCAGACCCTGAATGCAATGGGAGTGCAGCACGGCTGGCTGGCTGGCTGCTGTGAGGCTGGTGGGTGCAAGGGCCTGCAGCAGCTGCGTCTGAAGCCAGGCCAGGCCTGGGGTGTGCTCAGACTGGGGGTGTGGGCAGGAAGATATGAAGGGAATACTGAGCTTGCCTTCTGACAATATCAGGAGGGGGAGCTGCTTCAGCTCTGAGCTGCCAGTGGGCCGCCAGGGGCCAGCCTGGGCCCCTCTGACAGGGCCCGTCACTGCAGCCATCAGTCACCTCCTGAGTAGCCCAGCGTGCTGACACTGCCAGTGCTGCTTCCTTAACAGAGCTTCTGAACTGGAGCTGGGCACTGCTGATCTCAGGCATTGCATTCTGGGAAATAAAAGATGGCAACTGCCCAGTATGCCTCAGAGCCAAGCAGCTGCCTGGATGCCATCCAAGCACTGCCTTTGGTGAATGTGGCAGAGGGAAGGATTGACAGCTGCATCGCAGCTTGTGGCCACCGGGGGCAGAAGCGCGAGGTATGGTCCCATGGCAGTATTGGAGGCAGAAGTGGGCCCGCCCAGGTCTCATGGGCCCTGGGACCTGTCACAGCATGCCAGGCCCTAATGCTGGGCCTGTCAGAACACTAACAGCCAGGACACATCACTAAATCTGTGTCCCACTGAACCCAGGTCAAACCTTCCTGTCATTTTTCTGCTCCATTTTACTCCAGAACAGGCACAGTGCCCCCAGCTGGGATTGGGACTCTAGCAGGGCTTTGGGAGGCCCAGTCTGTATCTGGTCCCCTATAGCTACACTAGAATAAAAATGAAAAAAGGCATCACTGCTTGAAACAGGTCTAAAGCACTATCTCTTTAAGACCCCCTTCTCAATGAGGTGACAAACCTGTGCTTGGGCTATGCTATTTCAGATTCAAGGGAGAACTTGCATGATGAAAAGGTCCTCCTTAGCAAATCAGTAAAAATAAAAATAAATTCTTGCATAGGACCCTCTGCAGTCCTATTCAGAGGTAAGTTCTACTGAGTTCAATGGGTCTTTCTCCCAGACAAATGGCGGTCAGATTGCCTTCACTCCCATCTAATGGAGAAGGAGGATAAGAGCTGTAGGCCAAAATGCTTGAGGGCTACAAACTGACCATGGCGTCTTTACATTGTACGCACTAGTCAAAGGCTCATGATATGCCACAGCTGGAGCAGAGTTTTAAGCCTTTCCAGAAGCCTTGTCTGGACCCACTTCCTCCTCCCTCTCTGTGGGATCTTCAGCACTGTTCCTGTGAGCACCAGGGCTCCTCTTGCTGCCTGCCAGGCTTCTGGTCCCTTTTCATGTCGATTATATTTCTTAATTTAAAAATATATATTCTGAACTAGGAGGTTACCATTCAGCAAAGTGAGTGCCACCCTCCAGCATCCTCTTTATTTGGGTTTATTGAGGTTCAGAACAGAGGTTTTGTCTTTTGGAGCACAGCCCCCACCCCTGCCTTGTTCTCATGTTCTTCACTTTACTTTTAGCCTCAGCATTGTCAAGTGGGTTCCTTGCCCAGGGAATGGCACATGCATTTCTGCACACCCTCAACAGAGGAGAGTGTGCGTGTGTGCACACACCTGCTTAGATGTAAGAGGGCCCCTCTGAATTGCCAAAAAGAGGACAAAAGAGAGTACCTATTTGCATAAAATTCTACTGTGCATGTGTAGGTGTAACTTTAGAGTTAATTACTATAATTAATTACAATATGCCTCCGAATAAGATGGTGCCTTGCCCAGCCTCAGTCTGCTGTGCTGCACCCAACTCATTCTTCTTTTTCTTTCAACTTGGCTTGGACTGGACAGCCCTTCACAGGGAGGGCAACTTCAAAACAAAGAAGTGCCCTCTAGCAAGCCCTGAAATACTGGGTTAGTCTTCCTGAGAGAGAATACGGGCCCACCTTGAAAGGAACTGGGCCTGCGGTTCAGGAATGAAAATGCACTGCTCCTTTCCCTTCCTTCCCTGTCGCTGAGCCCGGTCCCAAAGCGTGGCAATGAGGCAGTGGGTGCCTGGTAGCGAGAACCTGCCTCGCTGAAGCCAGAGGCCTTCGCCTCAATTCCCTTCCCAGCTCCCTGGGGGAGTGGGGCAACCAGTTCCTACCACTGGGGGAGTGGGGCAACCAGCTCGGGCAGCAGCTTGGGGGTGCCTTGAAAGGGCAGCCAATGGTGGATTATGTGGCTGCTTGTTGTTGCTGTTTACTGCCAGGGAAGTGGGGTTTTCTTCCTCGTGTGTAAAACCATTTGGCTGTGACTTGTGGGAAGGAAAGGTGCCATTTGCTGCTCTGCATTAGGCAGCCGGCTGGCCCTGGGGGTGCAGGGTGGGATTGCCTGCCTCCCTCCTCACCCTGCATGCCAAGTGCTGACTGTGGTGGCGGTGGGTGTGTTTTCTACTCAGGTGCCTCCATCTCTGCGGCTGCGAATGGAGCTCTGCTGTGGGAGCACAAGAAGGGAGTGGCCTTCCTCCGTGAGATGGGCTACAAGGGCGGCTCACTGATCTGCAACAAGTCCGGTCACTACTATGTTTACTCCAACCTCTTCCTGGGGCATTCAGACTGCCCAGTCACTCACCAGAGCTACCTGTTTGTCACCCACACAATATACAAGAGGACTTCTCAGTACCCTGAGGAAATGGAGCTGCTGACCAACAGCATTCCCTACTGCAACCTGAAGGACAGTCAGCTTTGGAGCCACAACAGCTTCCTCGCTGGGGTGGTCCATCTAGAAGAGAATGAGGAAGTCTTCATCAAGGTGTCTCAGATGCATCTGGTGCGGGTCAGTGAGGAATCGAGAACATATTTTGGCACCTTCATGATCTGAAAGCAACTAGAGGTGTGTACAGACAATGGTTCCCATGGAACCATGAGAGTGGCTTCTTCCATAAACTGTCGGGGTGGCCTCCGTCTCCAATCCTGCTTCAAAAGCCTGAGTATTTTCCAAATGTAATGGATGAGGCTGGCCACCTTGCTGAGGGGCAGCATCCCATTCATTCCTTTCGGGGGTGTGGGGGGGGGAGGGTAGGAAGGTGTTTGGCTTATGGCTGGACACGGATACAGTGGCCAGAGTAAAGTAACTAAGAAAACGTTTCTGGGAAATGGCACGAGCCAGCTGCAAGGCAGTGGGCTGCCTTGCCCTTCTGTTTTCTTTCTCGAAGAGCTGCCTGAGTGCTTATGTGGATGGGCTGTCATTGCAAAAATTAAATACTAAAATAAGGTATTGCATTACTCATCATGGGCACTATTCAAAAGACACCCATGAGTGGCCTACCAAAACCATGTCCATCTCTTATAGACCCACTGATTGCTATCACTGGGCAAGTTCTGGCTTCTCCACATTGCTTTGAATTGTGGTGGCCACATGCACCTTGATGGAGGCAACATCGTGTTAGGACCCAGACAGTGAAAGTGTAGGCACACCCACTCCCCCCGCCCAGTGGCTCTGAAAAGCTGCCTTTTGCACACAGCCGCGGGGGCAGTGGACGATGAGGAGGGTTCTCCCTTTGCACGAGTTACTCAGTGTGGTCTAGAATGTTCATCTACCCCTTTGCTATTAAATGCTCTGTGGCCCAACCAAGGAGGCTCCTATGCTGGAGGGCCTTGCTCATTGTTTCAGTGAAAACACTGGGAGCCCAGGAAACGACCTGACCATTCTGTGTTTCGCAGGCACCGCTGCTTGGTGCTCTTCTGCTTTATTTTCTCCCAGCCTGAGTATTTCAGAAAGGACTGTGTAGAGTACACTTGGCCATCACGTTATGAGTTCTTTTCCATGTGTGAGGCACTGCTGTTTCTGAGGACCTACCTTAAAATATCAGTATGAATCAACTGAGGGCAGCTGGAGATGCCTGGCGGGTTCAGTGCTTCCTGGAGGAGTCCAGCCATCAGGGAGGGCATAGAGTAAACAGAGTGACTTATATGAGGCCCTTAGAGAGGGCAAAGTAAAGGAATGGCCCGAAACAGAAAATAGAAAAACCCTTTTTTCTAGGGTTTTTTTGGTTTATTCACACTGATGAAAATGTTTACAAAAAAACTCTGCCTTAATAAAGAGGTATAGAATCTGAAATAGTTGTTGAATGGGTCATTGAAAATTTCTGAGCCAGATGTAGGGATAATGGGGTAATCTGCAGTGGATTAAAATGGATTTCTGTTAATCTGACCTGTGGATTCCATAGAGGTCTGGCTTTTTCTAGGGTTCTGTAGTTCCACAGATGCCCAGCCCTCCCCAGGGGAAGGAGAGCAGAGGAGCACAGGTACTGCGGTTCAGGTAACTCAGGGAGCCGTGGCCAATGGTCTGCTGCCACGGGGAAGGAAAGGTCCCGAGAGAGCGGCGTGCCGAGGGTGCCAGCCCGCAGGGGCCTCCGAGGCACCGGTTAGGCTGTCTGCAGCTCTCCTCCTGTATATTCTGCTGCAGAGCAGGGGAGGGGGCAGCTGAAGGCTTCTCGGTTACAATCTTGAGGCAACAGAGGAGCAGTGAACGAGCAGGAGCCACGGAAGAGGCAAATAAGACGGTTCTGTGAGACTTCCCTGTGTCCTACCTCAGCCTGCCCTACCTTGCTGTTATTTCAAAAATTATCTGCTGAGCCTGAGTAAACTATGGACAGAGATGCTTCTCTCAGACCACTTTTTATGTTTAAAAAACAATTCTCTCTTTGTCTCTGGTGCTAGAACCCGTAGCTTTTGAAAGAATTCCTTATCTGCATCGCACAGCTTTGAAGCCGGTAACAGTGAATGGGCTCGCCCCGTGAGAGGCAGGGCTGGTTCAGATCTCTGCCCATCGCACAGCTTCCTAAAGATTCATGGAGCAATGCAGCATCATGCAAGTGGAGGTTGGCTCACCCCCTGCCCCGCCCCTCCCTAGCAGCCCCTCTCCATAGTAGGTGTAAAGGCTACGCGAGGGGCTGCAGTGGGGAAGGGGAGCCACCCAGTCCCTGTTCCATTGATAGAAATGAACTATTGGCAGGATAGCTGGATAGAGCCCTAAAGGCCTCTCCCGCAATTCCAGCAGTTTAAGGAAAATGGGTAGGCAGTCAGCAGAGATTTGCAAAATGCTCCTGGGAATTAAGTAAAGGAAGAGCAAGACTTCATGTTTCCACCTGGCTATTTCCAGTGCCAGGATAGTGATCTCCTCCCACAGCAATCCCAGAGCAGCCAGCATTGCTGCACCTGCGCCACCAGTGATAATGGGGCAGCCGCAGCCCCAGGCAGGGTCTCTGGGGCAAGGAGGAGACCCAGATCCCTCTCTTTCAGCAGGGATCTTGAGCAGGGTCTCCAGGGTGATGGTGGTGTGTGCGCACACATGCACATGTGTGCACACCCACGTGCATGAACCCTCATGCACCACAGCGTGAGGCCTGGAGGGGTGAAAAGGGTTGTGAGGTCCAGCCTCAGAAGAGGCTGCTTTTATGTTGCTGAGGCTTTTTATGTGAAGTGAACCAAAATAAAAGCGAGCAACCAGGAATGGGAAGTGCAATTGTCAGTGTGATTATTTCGGTCATTTGCCTGGAGGGAGGGCTGGGCTTATTGTTTCCAGAGCACTTAATTCTTCATCGTGAGTTACTGAACAGGAGAGGTGGAAGGCACTCCTAAGGCCTGCAGGTCCAGGCTCCAGCTCAGCGCAGGCCTCCCTGGAAAGTGGCCGTCCGGCTGCGTCCTGAGTGTCCAGGTGCGGGAGAGCCCACCAAATGCCACCTGAATGGAGCATAAATGAGTACTGGGGCCACTTGAAGAGAAATGTGAAACCTGGAGGCAGCTAACCCATCAGCTCGCACCGCTTCTGCTGTGCCTTGCACAGGCTTCCTTTCAGTCAAACCGCATCAGAAGGGCTTGCTAGTACAAGGCATCAGAGAGGATTTCCTGTGGCCTGTTACACTTGGCTGGAAGTCGCTGAACAGAGGAGGGGGTTAGGTAAAAAGCTGCACCGTTTTCTGTAACTTGGCCTGAATGGTGCACATGACATTAAGGAATGTTAACAGAAGGTCAGTCCTGAGCCTTACGTGGTGTGAAGACCTTCTCCTCGGAGGGAGAAGAAATGCATCCCTGTTAGTGTACCATCAGCTCTCGCCAGGCTGCTTGCCCGCCATCGGCCCTGACAGTTGGCTATGCTGGCTGCTGGGAGCTGAAGTTCAAAACATCTGGAGGACAGCACACATTCTCTGAGCTTATTGGTCAGGATTTTTTATTTCCCTCAGATGCAGCACCTGCCTTGCCTCCTTCCTTGCATGGTTTGCAATTGCATGTCCTCTGCAGTGGTGTGGGGGGCAGTGTGACTAAGCCCCTTTTCCATGTCCCTGGCAGAGTCCAAAACTGTGCACCGGTGGTGTTGATCCACACCAGCCAGCCAGCTCTAGCACTTTTCATTTCTACAAAGAGCATGTCATTTGTGCAGCTGGTGAGTCTTCGGGTGCATCCCTTTTGCCCCACGGCAGCTGCTTGTAATGCTCCAGACTCAGAGACTCATGAGCATCCAATGCAAGGAGCAGAGTGTGGCAGCAGCAGTCTCTGCCCCCACCGTGCCTCATGCCTGCATTTTCTGTGGCAGCGGGCACATTCTTGCTGGCACTTGGTCTTCAGATTCCCAGCTTTGAGGTCACAGGATCTTTGCATTACAACAGGGAACAAAAAGCTCAGGGGAAGTGGGAGTTTGGGTGGGGGGGGGGGCAGATGCTGTCCGTGCCCCTGCTGTGCAGTCTGACTGCTGACCTGGCTCCACTGCAGCCTGGTCAAAAAGTACCCCAAGCCCCACTCAGCCCCACAGCTTTCCACAGAAGGACTTGTATCTTTTGAAAGCAAGGAGGGTAACCCCACAACAGCAGCATCAGGGAGGAAATGGGGCAAATACACTGCCCATAAGTGACACAAGTACCATGACTGGAGGAATCTGATGCCATTGTTAAGAGGGTGCAACAATGTGTGCTCATTGTCATGAAACTAGGGGTGTGAGAGGGATCCATTCAGGGGTGGATTCCCTGGGCTTGGCTCCCCAGGCTCTGGTCCCCTTGGCGGTGGCCCTGAGTCTGCATTCCTGGAAAACACACTCAGCATTCATCAGGCCCTCTCCCAGAATCACGTGCAAGCAGCTTCCCTCTCCTTCATCGGGGCAGCAGCCATTTGGGCAGCTGCACCCAACATGAAAGAAGGCTAGCGACAGGGGGCTCACCAGGAGAGGAGCGCCATGAGGCCACTAGCCAAAGAAGGACTTCCTCTTGGCCTGGCTCAGTTTGGAAGACAGGGCCAAGCACAAGAAGAAGTCAGGGAATGCTTGGGGGATGAATTCCAATAGGGTTTGTCCCAAGCCTATGTGAAATAGTGCTTTCCAGTGGCTGAAATACCCTCTTTCCAGTAAGAATGCTCCTGTTTTTAGACCTGTTGCTCTTGTGTCCTCTCTCTGCAGCTGCTAAGTGCAGCTGGATTCCGAAAGACTGCATATTGTTCTTCCTGGCTTTCTCACAGGGATGATCCTAGCAATTGGGCATCCCATAATGAATAGGGTGACTCTGACATACTGCATAGCCAATCAGGTTCCATTGAGCCATCATTCAGGAAGCATCGTCCTCCCCCCAAAATGGTCAGCATTATAGGCCGTCTTCAGCGTAATCAGGAAAGGAGTGAAAAGCACTTCCTCTCCGGCTTAGTCCAGATAGATGCCCCAAGTCACCTTAGCCTCAGGCTCTCTGAATAGTTTGTGGCTGCTCCTGCTGTACTGTCTCAGAGCATACTTCGTGCAAACCGTGACTTACATCTGCTTTTATCAGTAGCACAGTTCACAGAAGGCAGTTCTAAGAATTCCTGCCCTCTGCGATGCTGAGGCTGCCTGACCATAAGCCTCAACGCAAGAATCACATTTGCTGTCAGTACTTTTTAAAACCAGCCTTCCTCAGCCTTGCGCTTTCCAGCTGTCTGGGACTTCTAACTCCTCAGAGGCTGTTGTCCAAATCCTCTGGGGGGCACTAGGCCGGGGAGGGCTCTTTGCCACCTTCCCTTTTGCAGGTTAATTCGGAGTGGCAGAATCTTCTTCTGAGGCTTGGAGTGTTTGTTAGAAGTTTTTATCGCATCTGCTATGAGTTGTAGCAATGCACATCTGATTCATCAGTGTAACATAAACACTAATGAACGTACCGCAAGTATAAACATAATCCTATCCTCTTGTGAAATTATCTTCAGTGCCTCTGTGTGGGAGGGGTGGTCCTGAGCTGCCTAAAAGAGCTGGTGGTGAAGCCAATCCTGAAGAAATTTTTTCTGACCCTGGGAAAGCTCAGTAACTTTAGGCTGGTGCTGAATATTTCTTTCCTGGAAAAAGGCTTGGTTTGGGTTGTGGCCATCCAGCTCTAGACACCCTTGGATGAGACTGTTTATTTGAATCCATCTCTATCCGGGTTTAGGCATGGAAACAGCAATTGTAACCATGCATGCTGACCTGTGCTGGTTAAAGGACGGGCCAGTGCAGCTTGCTGATTCTCCTTGCTGGCTCTCAGCACCATCGACCGTGGCCATTGCCTTCTGGGGCGCTTCCCTGAGTCAGGAGTGAGCGGCACTGCACCATTGTGGTCTTGCGCCTACCGGGGTTATGTGGCACGTGGCCCATTTCGCCAGCCATTTCCCTTCTGCTGGCAGAATGGCAGCCCAGGAAGGGCCGAAGTGGAAGGGCCAGAGCAGCTGGGCATTCCCCTACAGCCCTGTCGAGCAGCCATGTATTTATTTCCTTCTTACTCCGCTGTTGATTTGACTCTTCATTTCTGTGACTCCAGTTTCTACCAGTAGGCAATATATTTAGCCTCTGGTTACAGCAAAGAGCGAGAGAGGATGTGGGAAGGCAGCAACTTTCAGCACGCCTGCTTTCACTAGAAAGGCAGCCACAGTTAAGGAAAAGACAAGTGCAGGCAGTCTTGTTCTTCTGAACAGTGCTGCTTGTACACAGCATTTGGGGAGTTCTACTACTACATTGTTCAGGAACCTCTGCGGGGGCATTTTTAACAATGAGACTTTTCTGGTCACCAAAAGTACGCCTACAAATAATTCGCACCTCTCTCTCTTTCTCTCTCTCTCTCTCACACACACACACAGACAGACAGATTCTGTGGTCTCATTCTTACTAAGATGATGCATCTAACTCTGGGCTGTACCACTGGAGGCTGTAGTGTACATATAATGAACTACTCCAACTTTAAATAAATGAATAAATACATTCCATGCCAATCAAAATAATGCACATCTTTGTTCTGCCTTAGGTTTCTCCATGACATGCTAGTTTTCTATGTGCAGGGATTGGACAAGCATTTCTTTATGAGGGCCTGCAGCCACAGCTTGTTGTAAAACTCAGGATTACTACTTTAGAGAGTACAAAGCCTCCAAGAAAGCAAAACATGAATATGATAGAAATTGTGGAAAACACAGCAGCATGTATTTAAAATGCTAATCATTTTGGTCTGGAGAGTGACTTCTGAGAGTCTTCTGGAAAACAACACAAAAAATACTGGGAAGCAGCTGCAAAAGACACCAGTCAGGCTGAGGCGAAGCATCATGTGGGTGGAGAACAGAAGAGGGTGAGAACAGCTGTCTGCCTCAGGCCCTTTCACAGGGCTACTACACACCTTATGATTGTAGAGGTATGAAAGGAAACAGCAATGTTTCCTGTTGCAAACATGTAAAATGTGTAATGTGTAATGGGTGGTCTTTTGGAGCAGCAAAGAGGACGTGCTTTTATTTTTCTGTGACTCAGAGCCCATTCTGCCCTGTATTTGTGTTCTTCGGCAAGGTATTCCGTTTTACTCTCACTAGTATCTCTTTCCAGGAAATAGGTGTTTTGTGACAGGCTGCTCCCCCATGGCAACGGTTTTGTGGCAAAACCTATAACATGTCCTTAGAATTACAAATATATGCACTGTCCCAAAACGTTGGGCACCCTTGCTTTCCTGCAACGTGAGAATGGGGCCCATATGTCAGCAAGTGCATCTGCATGGAGTTGGACCAGACAGGTCACTGCCTGAGGCAGGACAGCAAATGGAACCCTCTTGCCCAAGAGTGCTCAAAGTATTTTAGCATCTAAATGGAAAATCCCACAAGTACCTCTCCCTTATAGTCCAAGGACAATTGTAATGCATGAAAGGACCCCTGCTGTGGACTGGACAGCAAGGGAGGGGCCATAGGAAGGTGGATTCCCAGATCCAAAGCTGAGACAGCACTCCAGCCTTGGAGTTGGGAACTGGAGTGCTGGTGCCCCTCTCCTGCCTGCCCCCTTGGAGCTGGTGCAAAAAGAGCCGTGGGGCTGCTGTCTGAGGTTGCGGAGGAGCAAAAGGGTGTGAGAGGCAGGAGACTGTGGTAGCCAGGCAAGAGCGATCCTGGCCTCCCTCTTCCCCTGCCCTCCCCCCCCAGAAGCTTCAGTACATGGGTACAAATCCCCATTGAGCAGAAAATGAAGGGCAGGAGGATGCAAAGGCAGGGACAAATGGCTGGCCTCCAGACTTGGGAGCTTCTGTCCACTGCTGTAGGATTGGGCTCTCAGTAATTAAAATTATTTCCTGACATCCCAGATCTGCTGATTGAAGTAGCTGGCCCACCGCTCCTCCAGCTGCCACTAGGCAACCATGGAACAAATTTTGGGAATGCTTTTTGTACTCTTGTGCTGACTCATGAGTGCCAGAACCACAAAGTCTTTTTAAAACCCTCAACGGGGAGGTGGGGGAGAGAAGATGGTGGTAAAGCAACTTTTCCCTGTAAGGTGGAAGCTTGCTGCACTGCTGTCTCTCAGTGATGAATCAAATTAGTTGGTTTTTCTCTCCTCCTTCTCTCTTCTCTCCTTTTTCTCTCCTCTTCTGAAATTGCAAAATGATAAGCAGGAGAGCGAGGAATGGCATTGTTGCCTTACAGCAGGGGTGTCCAAACTTTTTGCAAGGAGGGCCAGATTTGGTGAGGTGAAAATGTGTGGGGGCCGACCATTCAGCCTGACATTCTTTGAACCATTAACATCAAATGCAAATGAACTATTTTATGAAAGACTAAACAAATAACTTAACTGCACTAATGTGAAGGGTGATACTGAGATCTCGACTGCATTATATAGGCCAGGTCTGGCTCAAAAACAGTGGTTTTGATGCGCAAGATGTCACGCAGGTGAAAGTCACTTAGTCTCGTCCTCACACGGTTCTTGTTAATGTTCATAACCAAGAATGTTTTCTTGAACAAGTATGTTGAACCAAACAAGCTCAGCATTTTCTTAGCAAATGTTCGAATCTCTTGGAACCTGTCTTTATCCAGCTGGAGGTAAAAGTTGACAAGAGGGAGCTGTTGGTGCCAACTGCGACACTCGGCGTCACACTGCAGCTCAATGAGCTCCAGCTTCAGGTGGTCTGGAGCGTCATCAGGGTCCACAGAGAAAGGAGATGAAAAAAGTGTGATCTCCTTTTCAATAGCTGCAAAATCCCGAAAGCGCTGTTGAAACTCCTCCGCCAGAGATGAGATGTCTGCTTCATACCTCCTTATTTGCGCACTCATATTGTTCTGTGGAAAACTGGTCATTATTTCCTGCAGCGATGGGAAATGGGTGGTATTGGGCTGCGTTTGTGGCAGGTGCCTTTGGAAAAGTAGCAGCTTGGTCCCAAAGGCTTTGATATGTGAATGCAGTTGGCTTACCACTGCATTTTGCCCCTGAAGGCTCGTGTTCAGCACGTTCAGATGTCGTGTTATGTCAACTAAAAATCCAAAACCAGCCAGCCAAACAGGATCAGATAGCTCTGGCATCGGTTGTCCCTTTTTTGCCAAGAATTGTCCGATTTCCTCCCTAAGAGAGTAGAAGCGCTGCAGTGCAGACCCCCGACTGAGCCATCTTACCTCGTTGTGATACACAACATCTCCGTATTCAGCCTGGATGTCGAGTAGAAACTGTTGAAGCTGGCAGTGGCACAGGGCTTTGGAGCGAATATAATTAATAGCCTTCATCACCGGTTTTATAACATGATCATATTTCAGATGTTTGGCACAGAGAACTTGTTGGTGAATAATACAGTGGAGTTTTATAGTTTTGCCTCCTTCTTCGCTGACTTTGTTACAGACTAGGGTTGATAATCCACTTCGCTCGCCAGCCATGGCAGGTGCGCAATCTGTAATGATCCCAGTGACTTTATTCCACAGTAGTTTCATGTCATCTACGGCAGAACAAACAGAAACAAATAAACCTGTTCCTCTTGTTTGGTCCTTAAGGCTCTGGAGGTCAAGTAGCTCTTCACTCACGTTCATGTCATTGTCCACCCCTCTCAAAAGAATCAATAACTGAGCGGTGTCAGATGCATCCGTGCTTTCGTCACAGGCTAACGAAAAAAAGTCACTCCTTTTGCCTCTAACTGTCTCTTAATATCAGATGAAACGTCTTCAGTTCTCCATACCACAGTGTTACGAGCCAGGCAAATATTGGCAAACTCTTGCTTCTTCTCAGGACGAATTGTCTCCACCATTTTCATCACGCAGTCTTTAATAAATTCATCCTCAGTAAAAAGTTTGCAGTGCTTGGCAATCAGCGTTGCCACCTTGTAGCTCGCCTTTGTGGCATTTTCATTTGACTCACGGGCTCTTGTGAAAAAGCGCTGCTGTGCCGTTAAAGCAGCTTCCAGTTCCTTCAACTTTTCACCATGTTCGTTCCCAGTTAGCTTGTTGTAGTTAGCATGTTTCGTCTGGTAGTGCCTCGATATTGAATTCCTTGAAAACAGCCACAGTATCTTGGCAAATTAGGCAGACACAGTTGTTTCATATTTCAGTGAAAAAATACTCCAATTTCCACTTGTCCTGGAAGCAGCGGCCCTCGCTGTCAACTTTCCTTTTTTTAGTTACAGTCGCCATTTTAGAAATGGGCACACAAGCCTTGTGTCACAAGGGTCACGTGGCGAGAGTGCTGACTCAGGTCTACTGCCATCTTCTGGTGAAATATAACCACCAGCCTTGAAGGAGCAGGAGGCAGCAGGGGACAGCTGCGGGAACCGCTGTGCGGTGAAGGGAAAAACGCCGGCCGGCGGGGATGAGTGACAGGCTGAGCCGATGGGGAGAAGAGGCTGCCGGCCACTTGAAATTTGAAAACGGGCCACAATTGGCCCCCAGGCCGGACTTTGGACATGCCTGCCTTACAGGGTGGAATACTTTCTTAATCCTTGCACTGTGGGCCCACGGGTATTCCCACTGATTGCACTCTTCCCTAACCACAGGCCAGGGACGGTGTATCAGAACATCCCCTCTTGCTGCACGCTTGCTGTTTGTGGTGGACTGACAAAAAATAACCACTTTCAGTCTGGCAATTCCGCAGCTGGGCATTAGAGGGGCCGTGAGATGGCCTGTGCCTGGCTCAGGTTCTGCTGCGAGTGGATCCCTCCTCCAGCCATTCTGCACATTCTAGATCACCACGAGTGGTGTTCAAATGCATTTCTTTATTAAAGCAACTCAGGTTTTGTAGCCCTTCCAATTCTAACAGATTTATTATGACATACACAAATTTAGACTGGTAGGGGGAAGCGCACCCAATGGAATTAAATGGACACAAGATGGAGCTGGACTACTGCTTCTGCGCTCACATGGAGAAAATACTCCATGACCAGGACTTCACTCCAGTCAAAACATCTAGACTTTAAGGGTGCAGTGCTATTGCTCCCCAGTGCTGTCTGAGGATCCATAGACTATCAGCAGCCCTGATCCAAGATCCTGTGATCCTGGGGCTGATGCTGCAAAGGCTAAGCCCCACCATGCCCTCTTCACAGCTGGTGTGGAAAGAACTGCACCAGCTGCTTCCCTGAGGTCGCACACACCCTTGGAGAAAAAGGGGTCCGCTGGGGGCAGGCAGGGAAGCAGGCTGGGGGGCCCGTCTCATGCCATTTCCTATCAGCTCCCCACCCTCCTTCCCTCAGCCACCCAGGCGTTACCTGGACAGCTGAAAATGCCCATCTAGATAAAAACCAGAGCGTGGGGCAAAGCACCTTGCCTCAGGCAGCGAGCAGGAAGCACATCCTTTGGAGGCTTGTGTTCACCCAGGACAGTGGGGCACAGCTTATGCCCCAATGAGCAGTACGTGTATTTTAATGTAACAGTGTAATACGGATATAAATATTTATGCTCAAAAACCCCAACCCCAGTCACAATCCATCTCTCTGTCATTAAAAGCCTTTTAATATAATTCTTCAGAAAAAGTATCTCAGGGACTATTACCTGTTATTTTTCCATTGTCATGTGCCATGATTATTGCACTAAAATATGTCCACGTTATTAAAAGCAGACATTCTCCTTTCAGATCCCCCCATAACCTTCCAAGAGTCTGGTCTGGGTAACTGTGGTGCAAAATGTAATAATTTTTGACCATATTGCATATTGGAAAAGAAAACCTCAGAGCTTTTTGTTTTCGGAAATCCTGTGGGTGTTGCACCAGTGAGAGAAGACTTGCTGAAAGTCACTGGTCTCCCACATAGTGGAAACTGGAACAGCAGTAAGAAGCCAAATCAAATGCCCTCATTCACGTGCACATGCACGGATGTGCATGCACACACGCGCGCGCGCGCGCACACACACACACACACACACACACTCCTCTGGCCTGGTCAGTACAGCTGGGACTGTTCACTGACACTTCACAGGGGATTCAGGGATGCGCTCTTGATTTGGGTAGAGAAGCTTTGAGCTGAGTGGCTGCACACATTTCTTAGTGATCGTGCTCCTCCCTGCAGCACCAAAGTGAATTGCAGGCAGGGTCCCCAGTAAGGGTAGGCATGGTTGGGCACCTGTGAAGGGCCCATACCCAGCACGGGTCCCTTGCAGCTGCTTCTCCTCTGTGCCATTCTGATGGGTTTGCTCACTTGCCTCTTGCTCTGGCTCAGTGTGGTGAGCAGGGCAGCAGCAGATGCCTGTCTTTCATGCTTACCGGTGTTCGGGAATCTCAAAATATCAGTAGCAAGAAAGTGTGTTCAGAATCACAAGGAGACAGATTTCATTGTGAACCTCAGTGGTGTGTTAGATCAAGCTCTCAGGTACCTTCTGATCACTCCGTACACTCCAACTTGCTGTGGCCATTGTGGAAGTTGCAAGTTGCTATTGCTGTTGCTGGAGACGCAGGAAACATGGCCATCGCTTCCCTCACATGGCAGAATCTGAGTCTTCTGCTCTACAGGCTTGTGGATCCTGTTAGATAGGAGAGCATTACAGCCTCGTTCCATCCACTGGGGGCTTCTTGACATGGCAGCTTTATCCCAGCACTGTCCCGCTAGGTTGTCTTGTGTGGGGCTCTCCACTCTCCTACATACCACAGCATGCAACGTAAGCCCTTCCATGTGTGAGGGGAACTTCCCAAGTGCATCACCAGGAAAGCACAACATAATTTTACTTGGGCAGAAAAATCACAGTTCACAGGTCCCGATGCCACTACCCTTGTGCCTGTCACACTTGAAGATCCCAGCAGCCACGGCTGAGCTGAGGATGCTGGCAGTGGCAGGCAGGGCAGAGTGCCTCGTGGCACACAGCGAACACCCTGCTGTTCCACTCAGCACTCATACTGCGTGGGGCACCCCATGGAGGTTCTCCTTGTTCCTTCATGGTGGGAAGCCTCCCACTAGATACCCTGGGAAAGCTGAGCAGCTTCCCTCCCCACTTGCCCCGTCCTTTCCCCATATTTGTGTGTACACACAGTTGTGCCCGTCTGTTATGTAAGATTGCTACTGGTGACGTTTTAATATTGTGCCATTTCTCATTTGCCCCTGCAAATGTATGGTGGGGGGGCAGCATAGTGGTTGCATCATTTGTTCCTGCTAACACTCCCTCCAGTGGAAGCAAGCAAGCAAGCAAGCAAGCACAGCCCTCTCCCCTGCGCCTCCCCACACCACATGAACTAGCACAATTGAAGGCGATGTAGTTTACCTATGAGTAAGGCGACTGAAATCATCCGGTTTACTTCCCAGTAGGCATGTCCTTCAGCTGCTGTTTTTTGACCAAGAGGACAAAGGAGGCGATCAGGAAGACTTAGCAAAACACTGTAAACTTTATTCTTTCAGAGATGAGGGAAGGGGACACGGGGGGGGGGGGGGTTTGCACGTGAGAGAGAACGCGGGGACAGATGGGGGGGGGGAAGGAAGCAAAGGCTCCTGGAGCCGCTGAGGACCCTTGAAGGCCTTGTGTCCTCCCTCTCTCCCTGCTGCTGCCCCCCCCCACACACACACATGTCCTGTGGGTTGCTACCCAGACCTCCCCCTTTTGATGCTGCCGAGCAATCAGCCAAGCAGAAAGAAGTGGAGAAGAGGAAAAGGCACACCCCCCCCCCCCCCGCCTCTCTTGCCAGTATGCGGCGCAGCCATGGCAGACTGGCCCGGGGAGAAAGCGCAGGCCGAGGGGCCACCAAGCTGGCAGCCACTGCCTCGTCGGGGCTAGAGGAGGCACCGCCACCATGCCACCCACATTTGCTCTCCCAGGGACCGCGGAAGCTGCCGATGGGGCCAGAGAACACTCGATTTCGGTGGCGGGTTCAGTGCACTGCTGAACATAATCCCTCCTTTTCCCTGTCCAGAGAAAAACCCTTGATGCAGCAAAGGTGTGGAATGCCGCCATCATGGAGATTATGCTTCTGTGAGGGAAAGACCCAATCGTGCTTGGGGAGTGGGGGAGATGGCCGTGATCGTGCCCACCATCCCTGCACGAGCACGATCACATCTGTCTTCCCCCGCTCCCGAAACGATCGCGGCCATCTCCTTCCCCCCAAGCACAACCGTGATTGCACACGTCTTCCCTGCACGAGCACGCCCACAATCGCACCCACCTTCCCCCTGAGTACGCCTGCGTTGGCTCAGAGCTTTTGCACTCACTCAGAGATCGTTTTCTCTGAGTGAGTCCAAAAGCTCTGAGGCAGGCTGGATAAATTAGCATGGCAGACTGGATCCAGCCCGCAGGCCATAGTTTGAAGACCCATGCCCTAATTCATCAGACAGTACATTGGTCTATCTCAAAATTCCTCAATTTCTCAACCAGGATATCATGGGGTACTTTGTCAAAGGCCTTGCTGAAATCCAGGTAAACCACATCCACTGCATCCCCTCTATCTAGCCACCTTGAAACCTTGTCATAGAATTCCTCAAGGTTTGTCTGGCAGGACCTGTTATTGCAGAAGCTGAGTTGTGTGGCTGCCAGCCTCCCTTCCCTATCTAGCATCACTAGATCTCTCACTATTATGAGCCTTTCATTGTTTTTCCTACAATGGACGTAAGGCTAACTGGTCTGTAATTCCCCATGCCCCTTCTATTACCCTTCTTGAAAATTGGGACCACTGAAACCACTCTCCAGTCCTCTGGAACTTCACCCGTTCTCCAAGAGGCCTCAGAAATGGAGGCCAGTGGGCATGAGAGAACCCCTGCCAACTCTCGAAGTACTCTCTGGTGTAACCCGTCAGGGCCTGGTGACTTTGTAATGTCCAATGCCCTGAGGATCCCCTCAACTTCTAGGGGGGGTGAATCTAATCTAAGTCCCTAAGTCCCTGGCATCATCTAATCTCCCATCTGGATCTCCCCATCCTGCTTTGGGGAGAACACAGAGGCAAAATAGTCATTTAGCACCTGTGCCTGTTCCCTCGTGTCAGTCACTGGATCCCCTTCCTCCTTATTTAGCAGTCCTACTATCTGTCTCCCCTTCCTCTTGCTATTTACATGCTGATAGAAGCCCTTTATGTTGCTCTTGATATTCTTTGCAAGCTCGTAATCAGCCTTAGCCTTGCGAAGAATCCTTCTGCAATGGGCCTCCTCCTCCCAGTATACCCTTTTGTCTATTTGCCCCAGTACCCATTTCCTACGGAGGTTCCTCTTGCATCTAATCCCTCTAACCACCTCCTTTCGCATTCATGGCAGCACTTTCCTTCGCCTCCCTGCCTTACTAACTAGAGGTATCATCAAGGTTGCACCTCCAAAACCTCCCTTTAGAGTGCCATCCACCCCTCCTCAACTCCCTTGCCTTCCAGTAACCTATCCCAGGAGACTTTCCCCTGTCTGGCCTTCAGTTGGCCCTCTTGAAGTCCCAGCTTCTAGTGCTCGACCTGCTGCACGTCCCCAGTCCCTTGATGTCAAAGCAAAGGATGGAGTGATCACTCACATCCAGAGCTCCCCTAATCTGTACCTCATCTATCAGCTCCTCCCTATTGGTCAAGACCAAGTCAAGGATGTTTCCCCCCCTCGTCACCTCTCAGACCCTCCCTCTATAGCTTCTAGGAAGTGATGTGACCTGGCTGTCACCGCCAAGTGAGTCTCCCAAGTAATATCCGGGAGACTGAAATCTCCCATAATTACTGTGTCTCTCCCCCGAGACATCCTTAGAATCTGGTCTATTAGGACATCATTCAGGGTCTCAAGTTGATCTGGAGGGCGATAACATATCCCCACGGTCAGGTCTCTTTCCCTGTCAAAACCCCTAAGTTTTACCCAGACTGCCTCTAACGAATCCCCATCGGTGCTGCATCCTATCTCACTGCATCCTATCCCTTCCCTGGCATCTAAAGCCACGCCCCCACCCCTCTTTCCCGTCCTGTCCTTTCTAAACAGGTGATACCCCTCTATGTTTACATTCCAGTCTTGCCTTTCATCTCACCAAGTTTCCATGATCCTCACCAGGTCATACACTCCTATTCCCAGGAGAGCGTCAAGCTCTTCCTGCTTATTGCCCAGGCTCCTAGCATTGGTGTACATGCACCTCAACTCCTTCCCACAGCTTCCTTTCTTTGGAGTCCCCAGCCTCCTCCTTCCTCCCATCTTTCATGATACCGGCCCCCTCTTCGTAGAAGTCCTGTCAGCCCCTGCAGTACCTCTTGCACCCTGGTCCCAGAGCCCTAATCCTCTCCCCATACTTGTCCAGTGCGGACAAGTTTCTGGGGGGGGGCCTGAACTGCCCCACCCCACCCCGGCTCAGTTTAAAGTCTTCTGGACAAAGCTCACTAGAGCATTTTCAAAGGACCTTTTTCCCATTCTCGTGAGGTGGAACCCGTCCCTTGCCAGAAGTCCATTGGCAAGAGACCAGGTGCTGTGGTAGAGGAACCCAAAGTGTTCCTTCTGGCACCACACCCTAAACCAGTCGTTCACCTCTGCGACCCTCCTATCCCTGCCTGGCCCAAATTCCCAGACCAATAAGATAGATAAGAAGGCCCCTTGGGTCGGTAGGTCCCTGAGTTTCTTCCCCAAGGCCTCAAAGTCCCTGGTGATCCCACCTGCCTGTCTACATCATTTGTCCCGCATGGATCACCAGAAGCAGCTGGTGTCCGCCAAAGCGAAAAAGATGCTCCACTCTATCCTTCACACGTCGGATGCGTGCGCCCGGCAGGCAACAGACCTCCCTCTCCTCAAGGTCAGGGTGGCACACTGCTACCTCAGTGCCCCTCAGCAGGGAGTCCCCAACAACGATCACCCACCGCTGTCTCTTCCCGGTGGTGGTAGGTGGCTGTGCCCTGGCCCTCGCCTCTCCTGCAGCGCCCCCCTTGCCACTTGTGATCCCAGGCTGGGGGTCCTGCTGGTCCCCCGAGGCCTCATCAGCCCCAGCCTCCCCAAGTGGAGAGAACCTGTTTCCCAACTCCAGATCAGTGCCAGGAGGAGGAGGAGGTTGTGCTGGCCTCCTCCCCCTGTGGGTGACAGGCCTCCATGTCTCCCCGGCTGTTCCTCCCATGGCCCCTCCTGCAACCCTCTCTCTGGAGGGGGCCTGCTCCTGGGGGGCCTGGAGAGCTCTCTCGGCCTTCAGGCACCTCACCTCCTCCTCTAGGAGGGTCACCAGCTTGCTCCGAGGGCAAGGGTATCCCTGCCTCTCCTGGGGGAGAAGGGCGAACATGTCTCAGCTGTCCCAGCAGAAAGCAACACCCGTGACTCCCGCCAAGGCCATCTCCTGGCCTGCCATTGGAAACCCCTCAGAGACCCTGCCTTGGTCCCCCGCCTTGTCTGTCCTGCACTACTCCTCACTTGCCCAGTTCTCCCAGACAAAAACCCACACACACAAGCACAAAAGATAAAAATGAAAACCTGCCCCCCAGAGAAGGAAGTCCCTAGGCAGCCCAGGCCGCATCTAAGGGACACAGACAAGGGACAACCCCATATAAGCCTCACAGGCTGCTGGCTTCGCCCCTCTGCTTCCCCCGGCCCCCCTGGCCCCACCCCCTTTCTCTCCGCTGCTCCTGCCCCCACTCCTCTGCCCAGCTCCTGCCTTGCCTTCGCCAGTCCCCTGGCCACCTTCAGCACACCCTCCCAGCCTCTGCTTCTGCTGCTCCACCACTCTGCCAAGAGGCAAGAGCCAAAAAACCATCCTCCACTTGTATCCCTCCCATCTTTTGCCACTGCTGTGTCCTCTTCTTACTGCAGAAAATCCATTTAGGAAGCAAAGACGAGGGAGATGCAGAAAGCCTTCTGAGCAGTGGCACTAGGATTGCTGCATTTGGAAGAACTCTATGTTGGCACTTGTGCTACTCAAAAGCCAGCCCCTCCACTGAAGGCCCAGATGTTTTTCTGGATTCTTGGGGAAACGGGTACATTTGCCTCTTCCTGCATCTGGGCTCAGCAAACTGTATTCCAAAAGGAGCAGAACGGAACTGAAGCAAGCCCATCGAACTGCTACAGAAAGCCCCTCCTCTGCCACCTTCCCTTTGTACCCTGTTCTGCCTTCAGTTGCTTGTTCACTGAACAGATTTCAACAGAGGAGGAAGATTTGAATCTCTTTCTCTTGGTTGTAACTCCTCGCCTTGAAGGAACAAACATCAATTTGAAAGGTATTATTTACTAACTTGATTGTTTTCTCTTTTTACATTGTGAGCTTTTCGTACAAGGTTGTTAATCTGCTGCATTTACGTTTGATTTTGTTGCAAGACTGGACTCTATACCGGGAGCAGTTCTGTTCCAGCTTCTTAACCCTAGATGGCGCTATGTCATTGCAGAGTATTACAAATGCGAGAAGCCATCCCACTTACTTTCACTTTCATAATTAATGTCACATTCTCCCTGAGCTAAAAAAAAGAGACTAGCTGAAATTGAAAGCACAGTAAAAAAAACCCAAGTAAGCAGTTCAGACCTTGCAAAGAAGAATCGCTGTGTTCTCCTTGTAAGTGAAGTGTGTTGATACTGATTTTTCTACTCTGTTGCTGTTGGTATTTTGTTGCAAATAACCTTCCAAGAAAAACAGAAGCTGGCCAGTCACTAATGTTTGTGACTCTCCTTATTGATGTAATTGGTTGAGATTTGTAAGAGACTGTTGCCTCTGATTGTGCATATGCCAAATCACATATAATGTAATGATGGCTTATAATCCTGTATTGTATGGTTTGAAAAATATTCCTTAACCATTAGCGTGCATAATACTCAGTTTGTTATGTAATCTGAGATGCTTTTGCACCTTGACAAGTGTGTTTTGATTTTAAGGCAGAGAAACCTGGATCTACTTCTCTGTTTTTGCTGTATTCACACTTTAAATTCTGTAAGGGTGCAATCATATAGCCAGTAGATATTGTCTGGCCAGTCACAGGAAAAGGTGCAGTTCCTGCTGTGACTTCAGAAAAGCCTCCCAGGACTGTGTTGGAAAATCCAGAATAAATCCTTGTTGGGAAAAGGTTGCTTATCTATGCCTTTGTGTTATAAAATCAAACCTGTGTCCCTTTCTCAGAAAGTAGCACAATTCCAAGCCGGGTTACTGTTTAGCATTGCTGTTACTTTAAGAAGCTGGAATTCTTAGTTCATCTGAGAAGCTGCTGTAGGCTAACACTATCAGTGGGAAAATACCAGTGTTCCCATGAGCTGCAGGCAGCTGATACAAAGGTATCCATTGTTTTTGAATGAACCCACTTAATCAGCTCAAGTATATAGTTACAAGGGAACAAGCACCAGGAGTGGGCAGCCAATCAGGAGCTCAGAAAGTGAATACTAAGTCGCCAGCTTATTCCACTAGGCCCAGCGTAGCTGTCAAACCACTTTTCCTTAATGGTTCCTCAATCAGACATATTTGCATGTTTAAACAGACACAGAGGCTGATCCAAACTGCAAGGAATTTACTGAACTGACATGTCAATAAAGCTCAATCAGTAATATTTTCTATACCATTGTTACTTGTATTTCTGATTGATCTAGAGCAGGGGACTCAAACTCGCAGCTCGTGGGCCAATTGCCAGGATGGGCAGGGCACGGGGGAGGGGCCCTGCGGCCTTCAAAGCGCCGGTGGCGCCCGGGCCGGACGCGGGATGAGCGGCCCACCACCACCGCGGGGGTGGAATACTTGATGCGGCCCAGCCTCACCCAGACTCCACTTCCAGCGGCCCCCAGGTAAGTTGAGTTTGAGAGCCCTGATCTAGAGTATTGCTTCGTGCATGAAGACATCAAGATGTCATTGTTCAGTGGTACCTTGGCTCACAAACTTAATCCGTTCCATGACTTTGGTCGTGACCCAAATTGGTTGTGACCCAAGTCAAATTTCTCCATAAGATTCAATGTAAAGAAGGTTAATCCGTTCTGGCCCCTCTGAATGTGGTTGTGAGCTGATTTTTGGTCGTGAGCCAAGTCAAATTTCCCCATAAGCTTCAATGTAAATAAGGTTAAATCTATTCTGTAACTATTTTTTTAAATCAGAAAAATTTGTAACAAAGTGACAAAGAACAACAAAGTACAGTACAGTGGAGAACACTAACCTAGGTGGGGGGGAGGTTATTGTTTTGAGAGAGAGTCCCCCTCCATAAGGACACTCGGGAGATCTCTTTCAGGGGTTTCCTCTCGGTCCCTTAGCTGCAGGGTCAATTTTGGTGAAAAATCTGTCTATAGTCACTTGTTTTTTCCCGCACTGCATAACCCTCTGGAAATGAGAGACCACGTTATTGTTCATCAGATTCAACACTCTGTTCATTACATCTATGTTGGGGTGGTGCCTCTCAAAGAAACCCTGGCATGGGCGCACTCCTGCAGGAAAGACGGGCGCAATCTCGGCCATCTCACCCCCCCCCCGCAACTAGCATGATCGTGGCCATTTTCCCACACACTCCCCCCCCCCCGAGTGGGGAGATGGCCACAATCACAGTCGCATTCGTGCAGGGAAGACGTGCGTGATCACAGGCGCGCTCCTGCAGGAAGGATGGGTGCAGCACAGCACAGCCGCGATTACACACATCTTCCCTGCACAAATGTGCCTGCGATCGTGGCCATCTCCCCACAGGGTGTGTGTGTGTGGAGGGGGGGAGATGGCTGCGATCTTGGTCACCATCCAATGCAGAGTTCGTGACCCAAGTCAACATTTTCATGAAATTTTTGTTCGCGACCTGATTTGGTTGTGAACCAAGGCGTTCATGAGCTGACGTACTACTGTACCGTCATTATCTTGAAACCAAATACTCTGTATGAGCATATGTGACTGGCGCATATGTACATGGGCTGGGACCTTGTAGATGCTTTGTACTTCTACCTGGGGCCGCCTGTTGTCAGTGACTGCAGGAACTGGGGCAACACTTCAATAAAGCTGCAGAAGTTCAAGACAATAAGATCTTCCCTGTGAGTGCGAGTGTTCATTCCTTGCAAATTGAAAACCGAGATTCTGTCAGTTGCAGCAGGAACTTCATCTTCTGAAGACTCTCCTTCAGTCTCTCAGCCAGTGCAGTTCTTTCCATGCCAGCAGAGTTCCCAAAGACAGACGAGTCACAGGGACAGGCACTGGGGGTCGTTTGGAGGGAGCATTCAAAGGTAGAAGGGAAGGATGTACCAACAGCTACTACCAAAACAGGTGGTACCTCAACCTCTCCTCTGCATGAAGGGAGGGAAAATATTTAGACGTACATAATCAGTGATCTAAACATTTTTGAGAGCAAGGGGAATGCACAGGCAATTCCTGCAAATGTGTTCAGAAAGTTATCCGGAGCTGCACAGAATGGCATCTTAAATTTAGAAAGGCATTTCTGAAAAGCTGGTTTCTCCCATCCCTAGATGAAGTTTTGGGACAAAATCACCCTGTCTGAGTCACCTTCTAGAAATGTCTAATGCCCAGACATGCCCAGACTTGGCCAGACATGACGAGGCATCTATAAGCAGCATCAGCATTACCACGCACTAGAGGGTTGACTTCCTGCCTCCCATGACTCATCCTTTTACAAGGTGCATGAAGGCTGGGGATCTCCCAGCCTACAGATAGCTGACTTTTGTGCAGCCCTGTAGCAATACCCCTGTTTGTGAAATCTAATTTTGCCCATAAGTGGCTGACAAAGCGTCGCCATTAGGTCATCCAGGCTTGTCCCTCCTGCACCTGCAAACTCTTCTGAAGGATAAAGTATTCATTACCTGGATCTACATTTCATGTTGTTTTAATATCAGCGAACCATTCCTGAACTTCCTTTGGCCTGGTTCCTGAATGTGTATATTCTATTGGAAACTAGAGTTGGGTGCAGTCCAGGGGTGTCCAATCTTTTGGCTTCTCTGGGCATCATTAGAAGAAGAAAAATTGTCTTAGGCCACACATTAAATACACAATCACTATCAAAAGCTGATGAGGAAAAAAAAAGGGTCTGTGCATAATTTTCTTGATCTCTGCCACCACAGATAAGCAAAAAAGTTCTGATATAATAATCCTAATTATGTGGCACCCTGTTTGGAGATTTTTAAAAGTCATCAAGCAGGTCCCAAGTCTGCGATCACTAATATAGAAAATGAACATCAAAGTAATAAAACTTCATTGCATTTTTTGATTTTTTATTATAAAAGTAAAAGAAAATAGGGCCACATAAAACCAGTGGGATATCTGAATTTGTACTTGAGAAACTTATGCATTAATATCTGGTTCGATGGAAGTAGTTGCAATTCTCAGTGAGTTCTCAAGGTGCTCATCAGATATTTTGGTACTAATTTTACTCTTAGTGTGTTTCATTCTTGAAAATAGTTGCTCACAAATGTGGGTGCTGCAAAATGAAAAGACATGAATAAGGGTTGATTGTGAAGTGAGGGATATTTGTTTCTGGGAAGATAGGACCTATAAAAGTCCAATAAAGAGACATGATCAAATTTTTCTTTAAGCTGAATATCAGACTGGAGCTCTATGCAGTCCATTTGAAAATTGGCAGGTAACATATTTATGTTGACTGAAAATGGAGTTGCAAATATACCAAAATAGTGAATATTTTCTCAGAAATTGTGAAATCTCTTTTAAAATCCTTGTATCAAATCAAAAAGCAAGGCTGCATATTTTTCACTGTTCACAGGACTGCGTTTAGCCAACTCGTCGAAAAGTATAAAATTTTTTCCTTAATTTGAGCTTGCCATAATTTCATTTTCATTTGGAACACGCTTATGGTTTGAAACATTGTATTGATAAGTTGGTTTTCACCTTGAAGATGCCAGTTTAACTCGTTTAAATGAGTGGTTAAATCCACTAAAAGTGCTAAATCTGCAAGCCAGTTTTCATCATCAAGTTCTGGCAAAAATTTTGTTTTTGATACCATAAACAACTTGATAACATGTTGTAAATCATAAAATCTTTTCAACATTTGGCCTCGACATAACCATCTTACTTTCAAAAAGTAAATGATGTTGCCATAGTCAGCATCAACACTTTTAAGGAATTCTTGGAATTGATGATGATTTAATCCCTTGGCCCTTATGAAATTCACAGACTTGATGACAATTTTCATAATGTTATCCATTTTTAAAGCATTTGCACATAAATTTTCATACTGTGCAATGATACTTCATGACATGTGAGTTTTTGGCTGCAATTGCATCGTCTTCCATGAATTTTACAAGTCCCTCTCTTTCACCTACCAGCGCTAGGGCACCATCAGTAACTATACCAGATATGTTGACCATGCACAAAGAAAATTGTTTTAACATATTTTTACTGCTTTGTATAGATCTCTTGATTTAGTTGTGTCCTTTAATGGCACTAAAGAAGCCATTTCTTCAGTGACATTATGTTCATCATTAGTACCTCTAATAAAAATGGCAAGTTGAGCCATATTTGGAGCATCAGTGCTGTCATCCATCGCGAAAGCATGAAATTTGAAATGAGCCGCTTTACTCTCCAAATTTCTTTTGATAAATTTTCCAGTTTCTTCTATTTACCTGGCTATAGTCTGGTGAGACAAACTGATTTTAGAAATATCCCCCCCTTTTTTCAGGGCAAATTCTATCTGCCACACTTTTGATACATTGCTAAACTCGCCATCAGTAAAAGGTTTTGATTTTTTTGCTATTAAATATGCTACCACATAACTAGCTTTTACAATAGAATCTGTCTAAGTTGTAACTTTAAAAAAATGTTGCGAAGACAGACTTTTTTTTCAATTCTGCTATTTTGTCCTTATGACACAATCCTTGATATGCACCAAACTTGGCAGCATGACTTTGCATATAATGCCTTTTCAGATTATAGTCTTTGAAAAATTGTATAAATTCCCTACCAATTAAGCAGAGTGCCTTACTATTTGCCTCAACAAAAAAGTAGTCATCCATAATTTTTCTTTTTTTGGGTTCTGTTTTCTTTTGAGATGTTGTAGAAACCATACTGGGATTAAAAAATATCAATAAATAAGGGTCTATATTTACGTATATTATGAAAATTAATTGAGAGGAAAATAGAAAGCAAGGTTTGGGCCCTTCCACATTTCAGCTGCCAACGCAGCATGAGGCAGAGGTCCGATTGTAAAGCATGGCGGGTGGTGTGTGAGGCACCACCAAGGTGTGGAAGTACCCTTAATAATCAAATAAGAATGCTTACCTGTCTTTTAAATAACGAATACCTACTGTTTGCCATGGTGGGTTGAAATGTGATTGATAATCACTGCGTTTCACTTGCCAAGTCACCATGAGCACATGCAACGTCTGGTGCTGTCTGCACTTGGCAGATAACACCCTGGAAGCTGCACACTGCAGTAAAACGGAAGCCACGCACGGATACAAATAGCAAGAGCATTCATACGTTTATTTTACGTGACATTGTGACATGACGCTGGCGTCTACAAAGTTCACACTCGAAAACCACGCAATCAAGTGACAAAACAAATTGCAAACAAATCTCATAATATTGCAAGTACAGTTATGATTTTGTGTTGGGCCACATTCATAGCCATGCCGGGCCACATGCGGCTTGCAGGCTATGGGCTGGACACCCCTGATTTAGCCCTTTGCTGTGCCTGAGGTTGTCTTTACTTGTGTCTAGACCACTTGACAAACATGCTAACGGGAGCTCTAAGGAGTTGAAGGAGGTTACGGGAAACAGACTTTGTGTTCTCTGAACTGTAAAAGCCTGAATTCCCATGTGCCCAGGCTAATCCTGTGAGCAGTGGCAGTCTGCCTCTGAAACAGACAATTAAGGGTGCCTCGCAGTTTGCCCTACCTTGCAGGGTTGCAGGTTCAAGCTCTCTTTTGCTATTCATTTGTTATTCTTGTGGACTGTGGCACACTCAGATGGTATAATCTTCACCTAGTTGCTGCCCAGTTAACCCCTGTTTGCCTCTAGCAAGGTGAGCTCTATTAGACCCAATTCCCATTATGCAGGGAGGTCTGGGGACTCCTATGTCAGTGGAGCTCCTCATCCCTTTGCAGTGTTATTCTGAGCTTTAGAAAAACTAGCCATGGATCTGAACTCCACCTCCAAATAGGTTGACCACCATGGCTGAAAATGAGGAAGGGGGTCCTGAACTTCACGGTACCCCGTCACACTGAAATCTGAGCGGGCTTGAGGGAGTGAAGCACCATGCACAAGGCAATGCTATGATAGAGAAGCATGTTTGTTTGCCAAGGCTCTCTGGGCTGTTTAAAAAACACACAAACAAACATTAACATAAGACAACACACAGCAATTGCAGTTTGATCAGCATAGAACCATAGCAACAGTATAGGATAAACTGCAATATTAAAAATAAAGTTAAACTGTTAAAAGGCTGGGAAAGTAAAAAAGTCTTTGTCTGGTGCTGAAAAGCTTCCATGTAGCCTGAAGTGCCTGATCCTGCCTAATCTTGGAAGCTAAGCAGGGTCAGGCCTGGACACAAGTGGGATGGGTGACTTGAGTGTATGATTCTATGATTATTGCTGTCAACTGCCTAGAGAGCTTTGGCTATGGGCAGTATAAAATGTAATAATAATAATAATAATAATAATAATTCAAAGTATGTGCCAGGCACACCTCTTTGAAGAGCTCATTCCAGAGCCAGAGTTCCAGGACTGAAAGGACCCACCTCACTTCCTTTGGAAGGGGCTCCTGGAGAAGGACCCCTGAAGATGACCTCAGGGTCCAGGTAGGTACATATGGGAAGAGGGTTCCTGCAGACATCCTGAAGCCCCAAATCATTTAGGGCTCTGAATATTAATACAAGCACTTTGAATTCGACCTGAACTTCAGCTGGCGGCCAGTGCAGCTAGAAGGGAACTGGCGTTAATATGTTCCTTTGAGCCAGTCCCTGTTCACGGTCTTGCTGCCCTGTTTTGGAGCAGTTGAATGTTCTGGACCTTTTTCAGAGGCAGCTCACATACAGCATACTGCAGTGATCCAAGCAAGAGGTTACCCAAGCATGGATAGCTGAAGCTAGGCTTTCCCTGTCCAGATAGGATTGTACTTGGTATATCGATTTAAGCTGATAAAAGGTGCTCCAAGGCACTGCATTCGCTTGTGACTCCAGTGACCGTTCTGGATCGAAAAGCAACCCCAAACTACAAGCTCTGTTCCTTAGGGCATGGGGCCTCAAACTGAGGCCCGCGTGTCGGATCCATCCCACCATGCCCATTTATCTGGCCCGCCTCAGCGGTTTTGGACTTGCCACATGCATGCACGGGGTGAGGCAGGCAGTGGTGGGCGCACAGTGATCGTTTTGGACTCACTCGGAGAAAACTATCTCCAAGCGAGCAAGCGGCTGGCTCGCGCGCCTGCCGCTGCCTCGCTCCACGTGCCCACCCCCACTTCGCCTCACCTCGCCGCCCCTGTGCACCCCATCCCTGCCCCCTCCCCAGCCCATGCGTGCCGTCAGCACCACCTTTCTGGCCCATGCCTGGCACCAGCACCTTTCAACTGGCTCCCTGGTGGAAAAGTCTGAGGACCCCTGCTTTAGGGGAATGCAACCTGCCCAGAACTGGTTGAATATCACTCAGCCGGGCAGATGAGCCCCCTACCAACAGCACTGCTGTCTTGTCTGGATTGGGTCTCAGCTTGTTGGCCGTCATCCAGTCCATTACTGTGCCCAGACCCAGATTCAGAAGAGTCACTGCCTCGCCTGGGTTAGATGAAAAAGAGAGGCAGAGCTGAGCGTCAGCACCGTATCGATGACATTTCAGTCCATACCTCCGGATAATCTCTCCCAGCAGTTTGCTGTAGATGTTAAAGAGCACGGGAGATAAATGGAGCCCTGTGGTGCCCCATGGCAAAACTGTCACGGTGCAGAGTAACAATTTTCCAGCACCACCTTCTGGAATTGGCTGGTCAAGTGGGAGCTGAACCATTGCAATGCAGAGCCTCCTGCTCCCAGCCCAGCCAGCCTGTCCAGAAGGATACCGTGGTTGGTGGTGTTGAAAACTGCCAAGAGGTCCAGGAGAACCAACAGGGTTGTAGTTGCTTTTTTTTTTTTTTTTTGTCCCACAGGGCAACCAAGACAGTCTCTGTTCTGAAGCCAGGCCTGAAACTGGAATGAAATGGATGGTTGGTTTCATCCAAAGTGCCTAGAGCTGTTCAGCCATCACCCACTCAAATACCTTGCCCAGGAAGGGGATGGTGGCCATTGGCCTATAATTATCAACCTCCTCTTGGTCCAGGTTAGGTTTTTCAGGACTGGCTTAATTACAACCTTTTTTTTTTAGAAAGAAGGCCTTTACAGCCTCCTGGATCCATGCAGAAGTCCCTTCCTTGGTTGCTGAAATGAGCCATGGGAGGCAAAGGTAGAGCACCTGAGTGGTGGGCCAGACTTGACCAAGCACCCTGTTCGCATCCTTGGGCCTCTGTAACTGAAGCTCATCCAGTAAAACTGGACCAGATGGTGCTCTGGATACTTTGGTGGTGGAATTGCATTAATCGTTGCATCCTATTCATGACAAATCCAAGCACCTTGATCTTCATCACAGCACACTACTGAGGGCTCTAGAATTTCTTTCTCCAGTACAGAATATAATAGGCCACAAACCACTTGGTAAAGCTCTGGTGGACAACACTAAGAAGATGCAGTAATGGTAGAAAAGAACTGCCTGTTTGCCACCCTTACTGCCACAGAGTAGCCTCACTAAAGAGCCCTAACCTGTGTCCAATCAGTTTCAGCACAGATTTTCCTCCACCTGCACTCTGGCTTTTTCTCCTCTTGTTTCATTGCTCTCAAGCCAGGTGTGTACCAAGGAGCTGGCTGGGTGCTGCTCAAGGGAAGAGGATGCTTGGGTGCGATCATGTCAACCACCTGAGCCATCTCTGCCTTCCTCAGAGTGACCTGGGCTTTCACAGGAGCACCCACATTACCAGCCAGAAACTCCCCCAGGCTGTCTGGAAACCATCAGGATCCATTTGCCTCTAGGGGTGGACAAGTTTAAAAGGCCCCACCGCCATTGCAGAGGGGAAAGGGAGCCAGAAGTCTAAACCTCAGTAGGAAGTAGGCC
Organism: Varanus komodoensis; assembly: GCF_004798865.1. NCBI lineage: Eukaryota > Metazoa > Chordata > Lepidosauria > Squamata > Varanidae > Varanus > Varanus komodoensis. Next base: position 6,676,544 of record NW_025335972.1, on the reverse strand, counting down.
ATGCCAAAGGGGCAGATACTAATTCTCCCACTTCCGGATAAGCATCCTCCTGCCCAGTCAAGAAAACCGGATCAAGGGTGTGTCCTTTTGCATGTGTTGGACATGTCACGGTGGCCATGGAGTTCTGAACTGCCCTGGATAGAGCAGGCTCAGCATGGAAGTTAAGATCCCCCAGAACCATCATCCTGGGAGACCTTAACACCAAGTCCACAACACCAAGTCCAAGACCACCTCCATCATCTCAGGCAGGGAATCTGATGAGCAGCAGGGTGGGCAGTAGTCCAGCAGAATCCCTAATCAGTCTCAAGTGCCCAGAACAAGGCTCCCACTTGAGTGAGCAGGAAGCCTACAGGGGGAGATCACATTCGTATGGACCACGCCGCCTGCCTCCTCCAGCCCTCAAGCCGATGCTGATGCGATGCAGGGTGCCAAGAGGGCAGAGCTGAGAGAGAGGGACCCCTCCCAGTTCACTCCCCAGGTCTCCTCAGGTGATGCAAGCTGGGTCAGCCCCTCAGCCACAATCAAGTCAGGGATGAGGGAGGGCTTGTTCTGAGCTGATCTGGTCTTGCTCCTGCTCTAGGCAATTCTTCTCTTATTACCTGCCCATCCTCCCGGGCTGGCACAAGCTGCAGGCTGCAGACTTTTCACTGGACTTGCACGCACCAAAGGCATCCCCAGCCTTCTTCAGCTGTGGCCATGGATGAAGACAGCAACCCTTCCAAGTGAGTTCTGCTAAGTGATACTTCAAGTTTTCTGGAATGTTGAAATCTCTTGTACATCAAAATGTTCTCCAAACAGTTATATGAGGAGAGAAGTGAAAACACACATGCTGCTGAACTAAATCAATGTGCTGGGAAGAACTGGCTGTGGCAAGACATTGTGCTTTCTGTGTAGGCATTAAGCACTCTCTGTTTAAGCATTCCTAGCCTTTGGGACATGGGCCAAGTATCTCTCTTTAGGTTATCTGCATTCTGGAGACCTCTGCAAAAAAGAACCAAGGGCAGGGGTCCAAAATTTGCTAGCATTATTGCATACATTCTGGCCCCTCCAAAAAACTGTATCAAGACCAGGCAGTCCCCCCAGTTTCTCAACCCAGTCCAGCTATTTCCATAAGGTATGGAAGAATAATTAGCAAAAACTAGTTTAGGACATATCAGAGGTTATCAAGTAATTAAATGAATTATTTAGGGGTGGAGTTTATACTTCTTCCATTTTGCTACAGAACTTAGATATGGAGACATTAGTCCTATTATTTTTATTATTCTTTAGGTTTTTTTTAAAAAGCCAACATCTCTTTTTCTTCCAATTCCTTACTCAGAAGATCTCAGTCTAAAGAAGACTATTTCTGCAGTCTGAAATAAAACCAGAGTTTACCCATTATTGTATATAAAAAAAGATGGATTTGAATTGCTGGGATATTATTTTATGAATAAATTGATTGCATTCTGTATTAATGAAACACTGAGCCCAGATCTTGTTTGTATAAAGAACTGAGTTCATATATAGCTTATGGTTTATTTAAATCTTAGGTTGCTGAATTCTGGGGGTTTTTATGTTCAAATCTATCAAACCACAGTTTGTTAATTATGAACCTACCGGAAAACACATGGCTTGTTGGTTGGATGGGAACTCCTGGTTGTTTAAACTAGATGTTTAAACATGTACATTGCATTACATGTGAACTGAAAATATGAGTGGTTCATGGGTTGCTTTTTCTTAAAGAAGAGTTGCTCTTTTTATAAAGAGAGTAAGTTTTATCTTTTGTACTGAGTCACTCTAGAAGTAGACGTATTTTTAAAAATTAAGTTACTTTTACTCTGTCATTATTATATTATATTTATATCTCACCTTGCTTCCTCTTCCTAGGAACCCAAGGTGGCTTACAAGGTTTTCCTCCTTTCCATTTTATCGTCGCAGCAACAGCAACCCTGTGAGGTAGGCTAGGCTGAGGTGCAGCAACTGGCCCAATGCCCCACTGTGAGCTTCATAGCTGAGTCAAGACTAGAGGCCAGATCTCCTGGGTCCCAGTGCAACACTAACCACTACACCACACTGGCTTTCTAAAGTGACTAAAGTTTGTTGATCAGATGTATGTGTACCTGAGTGGTAGGACTGTCACCCTATCAAAGAAACAAATTCACTTGGCATATGAGTCAGAACAAAACTTCTAAAGTATAAAGCCTGGTTCGTTTGTTTTTAGTGGCTGCAGACTTTCTGCATGCACCTTCTTTAAAAGATGCATTCCCTCTGCATGTGAGAAAAGGGGAAATGCCTGATTTAAAATTGTGTCCTATATCTACAGTTTCTGTGAAGTACTTGTATTAAAAATAACATTTAAAAAACCAGCAATGACAGCTTAACTAATCAGAGAGCTTTGTGTAGTCAATAGGAAGTTTAATAACACAGAATCACCTCAACAATTTCTTCAGTCTTAGTAGTTCATGCCGGGGTGGGATTTTTCTGGTCTTAACTGAAGCTTATGTTGACTAGGTTCGTGTGACATAACCTTCCCCCCACCCCCACCATGGGTACCTAGCCATGGTTGGCGGCTGCGCCATCCAAACCCAGGAAGTTTTCCATAGAGTGGCTTATATTTTTCTGAACAAGTCATGACTTGTTAGCTGTAACTGGTTGTAAGAATGACTGAACATCGGAGAATGACCATATTGTGGTTTGCCTAAGCTTACACACCAGTGGCTTCCCAGCATTTTTTCTGAGCCCCAGAGCTGGCGCCTTGCAGCCTCCTTGCTGGGACTCTGGGGCTGAGTGTTCATCCCCACACCCCTTGCAGTCAGTGGGAAAGAATCGTGCTGGCTGCCTTGACTGAAAAAATCCTGAAAAAAATTGTATGAATTAGTCATACTTGAACTAAACTTTTCAAAAAGAAGATTTGAGGTTTGAAACAGCAATTTTGCTATCAGATCTACCTGACTCAGAATCAAGAGAAAGTTGAAGTGGGCTGATATTTCTCTGAATATCATAGAGCATTGGTTATCTGTGTCTTGCATTCAGTGGTATTTAATTTACTATTGGCTAGAATTTGTTGAACATACAGCAATATTGAATACATAGCACACTATCTTATTTATATATGATTATTGTATATTATTATATAAATAAATAAATAATAAAGCAAATATCATTCCCCTGGGGAGCAAGCCACAGGATTCTCCTGCAGCCTCAGTGCTGGGACTCTGGGGGCTGAGCCCGCCCTGCCCCTTGCAGCTTCCTGCCGGGGCCCCAGTCTCCTTCCCACCCCAGAACTGGAAGATGTGCTGGTGATCCCACCGCTTCTCCCTCCATTACTGGGTGTGCGCGAGCCTCTGAATTTGGTGTTGATGCATCTAGGCAGGGCAGCAGGATGACATCCTGAACATCTGATGATTTTTGATAAATAAGGTGAAGTAGTATGTCATATTTGACAGTGGATGATATATGACATTTCATATTTGATATGTTCACGCTGATGTTTTCATTTCCCATTTACTTGTTCTCTTCTCTTTCCCCCGTCCCCTCCGTCACCTGCTCTTTTGCTGGGCTGGAGCAGCATCGCACGTGAGGGTGAACGCCTCAGGTCTTCACAGCAAGAACCAAAGTCGGTGCATTAGTACGGAAGAACTTTTATGAAGACTGAAACGGTTAAGGACAATGTGGAAGGGAAAAGAAGTTGGGGGATAAAAGAGGCACGAAGAAAAGCACGCATATGATAAACTATTTCAGAGAACTTCGTATTAAAATTTAAAAATACGTAAATACTGGAAGACAGCCTGGGGTGACTTGTCACGAGTGCCGTGCACATTCAAATTTCGGAGTCAAAACTTTCGTCCAGCTTTCCTAGACGTAAGCTGGCTTCCACCTGGGTTGGCGAGCGAAGGGAAACGGCAGGCGTGACTTTCCGCGCGGAGCGGAGCAAGCGGCGGCGGCGTCGTCAGGGAAGGGGGTGGGCGGAGGGGGGGGCGCGGCTCGCCGGCCCGGCGGCTCCTTCCCCTCCGAGCGGGCTGCGGCAACGCAGAGGAAAGCATCTGCCCGAGAAAAGTGCGGAGCGGCCACCCAGCCCGTTTCGCTCGCAGGAGAGGGCAGCCGGGATGTGGTTTGCTCGCTCTCGGCGCGCTGCTCTGCCTCCCCGCGCCCGTCTTTGCAAGCGGGGAAGCGAGTGTGATGCGACGTACGCCGCCGCCGTTTCCGCTGAAGTGGAGTAGCGGCTGAATCGTTCCGCTCCACCAGGACAAATCCCGCTGCAGAGGAAAGCGACGCCCGGCCCCCCCCCCCCCCCTCCCCGCCGCCCTCTCGCTCTCCTCAGCGGAGCACGGAAAGATCTCCGCAAGCCCCCCCTCTAACTGCAGTCCGTGACCGCCGTCCACCTCGTCCTGGGATCGGGGACTGGGCAAGGCAGCTGCTCTCCCTCCTCCCCCGCCCTCGAACTTCTCTTGTCTCTTCCAAGACATCTGCGCTTTCCTGGTCCGCCTGGGGACCTGTGGGCCGCACCAGGGGTGCTTGAAAGCCGTCAAGGTCTTCTTCAGAATCGGAATCCTTAGTGGCGGTGGAGTTCACTTGCTGCATCTAATTCCACTCAGCACCCAGCTACCTTCCCCACCCCTTCCCTGGCACGAGGGCTACGCGGTCATAAGTGGACCTCCAGAGGAAACGTTCAGCATGAGCATTGCCACCATGCTTTGCACTGGACATAAAACTGGCCTTAGGTTGCACAGAAGCACAGAACAGCACAGCTGGAAGGGACCGAGATGGCCACTGTGTCCCGTCTCTGCTCAGTGCAGGACTGCAGGTTAAAACATCCCTCTCAGATGTCTGCCCCACTCAATTCTGAATGCCTGCAGTGTGGGAAAGCCCACATCCTCCCCTGCTAATTGGTTCTGTCGCTGCTCTGGCAATCAGGAAGTTTTTCCTGATGTCCAGCCAGAATTTGGCTTCCCGTTAAACAATATCCTGCACTCCAGCGTGGAGAAGAGCTCTGCTGCCATACCTCCCCTCAGTCTTCTCCAGGCTAAACAAGCCCAATCCATCCCAACGCCTCCCACAGGGCTTTGTTTTCCCTGCCCTGATAAACTCCTCTGAACCTTTCCCAGCTTGTCTGCATCTGTTTTAAATTGTGGTGCTCAGAAATGGTCACGACACTCCCAATGGAGCCTAACCGATGTTGAGTAGAGGGGAACTAGTACTTCACTGATTTGGAAGTGGCAGTTCTATAAATGCAGCCCAAAATAGCATTTGTTTATTTGCAGCTGCATCACATAAGAAGATGGGTTCAGCTTGTGAGCTACAAGAATTCCAGGTATCCTCCTTGCTTGCACTTGGAGCCGGCACTGCAGATGGTGATGCAAATGCTCTCAATTGCACCAAACACCCTCGTCTAGCTTGCACATCAGCTGTGGCCCTTCTTGGAAAGCCATGAGCTGACCACAGGTGCCCACGCTTTGGTGGCTTTTCAGAATCTTCAGTTGGTCCACAATATAGCTGCAAACCTGTTAAGTGAATGCTACACTGAGAAATTAACCTATCTTGGCAACTTTCTGGGGGACACAATTCAAAATGCTGATATTAACCGTTATCCTATGCATATTTAGAGAGGGAAAATGTGTAATCCTCAATATGGCTGGCATAGGAGCATACCCATAATGTTCTAGGCTAGGACCAAGAAAGTTAAAGGACGACTAATCTAACTAGCTGTTAAGATCAATAGCAAAATTTTGGGTGCCCTCATCCTTTAAATGATTCGGGTGACTACTAAAATGAGCTACTTCTTGGAGGTGGCACAGAAACTGTAGAAGCCCCATCCCCTGTCAGTCAGTCTGTCTGGCACCTTGTTTGGTGATGTATAGATACCCGGTAAATAGAATTTTGATTTCTTGGGCTTACATTTTGTTTACCTTGTCTTTCAAGGACCTTTGGTAATTTGATGATTTTGCTGTGGTCGAAAGTCTGTTAATCGATTTACACAAGTTTTGTAAGCCATTTGGGAAGTCCTGTGTTGAAAGGTTGGGTAAAAGTCTTTCAAATATAAATTAACTGCAGTTATGCTCAAATGCATAAATGTGTGTGCAGCCACTTCTACACTGAGAAAACTCAGAGAGCCTTGGTACACAAAGATGAATGGGAGACCTGTGCCTCTCTCTCTTTATCCAGCCCTCTCTGTGGCCCAGGTGCAGATTTATTTCAGTCTGAAACTTTAACTTGCACTGTCCGGAAGAGGCAGAAGACGGCCTGAGGATTCAGGAAGTGTCTGGCGCAGGCTGGGTCCCTGTGCATGCAAGGGAAGCAGGACGGAGAGGGGCTGTTGAGTCTTACACCGTCCGTTCTGCATGCGCACAGCTGTCCTGATGTGTGGTCCAGCCATGCCTAGAGTGTACTAGTTCTTAAAGACAGATTCCATTCCAATGGTATGTAATGCAGTTTGTTTATTTATTTGCTCTCTAACCCACTCCATTAGCCATATGGCTCCCTGGGCAGGTTACAATAATGAAAATACAGTATAAAAATGAATATTACAAATAGTAATAAAACATTAAAACCAACATAAAATGCACAGAACTGATAACATACTCCACAGTTAAAATGCTACTTAAAACAAATTAGCAATTAAAACACCATTGGAATAAAAAGGTCTTTGCCATGTACCTAAAAGAATGTAAAGAAGGTGCTAGGTGACCCTCTCTGGGGAGCTTGTTCCAGAGTCGGGGTGCCACTGCAGAAAAGGCCCTTCTTCTTGTTGCCATCCTTCTTATTTTCTGAGGATGGGTCTCCTTCAGAAGGGCCTCAGATGCAGATCTAAGGTGCGGGGTATGTTCATACAGAAAGAGGTGCTCCTTTAGATACCCTGGCCCCAAGCCTTTTGGGCTTTAAACACTAGTGTTAACACCTTGAATTGGGCCTGAACCTCAACTGGGAGCCACTGAGGATGGCAGAGGACTCCAGAAGTACATAAGCATCATTGAAATCAATGATCTTAAGAATCCCCACACTGGATTGTGGCCCCATTCTGGACCTGAGCCATATGCTTCAGAACTTTTTTTAGATGCACTAAGAGAAACAGCTGAATAGCATCAGATCCAGAAATGGTATTACTGGATTTTTATAGGAAACAATTCCTAGAATTATGAATATATTAGGTTTCTAAAATATTAGTTCCAAAATGAAACCCTATTGAAATATCAACTCTGCTAGAAAAATATGCAATGCAGCTTTGATGCTGAAACTGACAAGACCTTGCAAAACAGAGGCACAGCAATTATAAAATCATTTATCTATTCAATTCACAAGAGATACATATGAAAATATACATCTTTTTCATTATTTTCTTTACCATAAATAAATCTGAATAATGACAATTGCTATGCAGTCACAAGTGACTTAAAAAAATAAAAAACAGCACCTTGAATTGTCTTTACAATCCAACCATTTATTCACTTATTTATAACAGACAGTGGCCACATCTCTGGTAAAAGAATGACCTAAAGCCACGTGCAATGCTACCACTCTACAGATCGAACAGGACATGCATTAAAGCATCAGACACTCAGGACCTGGGTGTAGTATGTCTAACCCGATTTTGCATTCCTTAGGGTTGGTACTACAACCCTGAAAAACCTGGTGGTACAACTCACTATTCCCCAACCCAGCACACTCCAGAAGTGTTGATGCATGACTCCCGTAATCCATAGTCTGCACTGGCCATGGATTAAGGGAGCTGCAGCCCAACACTTTTGGAGTGGCCAGCCTTGGCAAAGGATATTTTTTATTTTGTTCTTTTCACTTTTACCCAACAGCCCAAAGACTCTCTGACATGGCAGAGGCATTAAAATCAGCTTGCTTGCATCTATGGCAAAGCAAGGTCAAGCCTACTTGCACCCGTTTCTTCACAGCTTGGCATTCCACAGGGCCACAGAGCCTATGACATCCACTTTGGCATGCCAAGTTGACAAAAGGTCCAAGACGTCTGCCACAGGACGGCAGGCAATGCAGGCTTGGCTGATGATGTCGCAACAGAAACTCATGACACTCTAGCATATATTTAACTGCATATGTCAAAGAGCATTTGCATCTGTGTGAGGAAAAGGTACTTAAAGTATGTTATCAGGCCAATAACATAGCTCAGCAATAGGCGAAAAGTAGATCACCAGCTGCTCTTGAAGTCAGCTTCCAACACAGCCATGCTGGCAGAGACTTCTGGGAGCTGAAGTTAGGGATATGTGGAGAATCTGATGGCGGGGATGAAAACCCCATAGATTTTCTGAACTTGGCCCACAGATTCTGGTCCATCCACCCTGTGCTGATGCAAATCCAGGCAGCATGTGGAATTCCATTTTTTTTAATGGGCCACAATGTGTGTGTTTGTGTGTGCGTGCACGTGTGCGCGCACACACACAAACACACAGGCAGGAAAGTTGGTCCAGAATTCAGGCCTACGCCCTGTAATTTGTGCAAATTTGCACAAACTGCAGAATGGAGACCTGTCTTTTGCATAGGTCTGGTATTAACCGGTAGTCCAAATGGAGTGCAGGCACATGCAGTGAGAGGAGGATGCTTCCATAGCACTCATGTTAAACCAAAGCAGCAGCAACCCACATCTAAGAAGATGGGTCCAAGTTGCATAATTTATGCAATTTGAGTGAGCTATGTTACACATACGGTTCTCTGCTCCAGGCATGTATGAATATGTCAAGGAATTTTGCAGAAGCCCAAAACCTGACTCAGTCCTCCTTTGGCTCCTGGGTCAGAAGTGTGTCAAAAGTTCATCAAGTTTTCCAGTGTCCCACATCCCTAGTTGAGGCCATAAACAGCTGGAGAGCTACCTTCTGCCCACCCCAATGTAGAAAACAAGGCTCTTATGTGCTTTTGCACAAACTCCAACAAAAAGGAGGCTGTTCAGTCTGAACTTGTGCATTGAGGCTGAAGTCACTGTCTTAGTCTTGCCAAAAATCAAGACAAATAAGTAGCAGAGCCCTTAAATACAGAAGGTTGGATCCACACTACATTAGTTACACTTGGTTCCCACTGAAATCTAACTTGTCTGGATGCAACTTAGAGAGTTTCCTGTAATTTTCTGGTTTGCCAGTGACAGTCTATTTCACTTGTGTACCTGAGAGTTGTGTGTGTTTACAGTTTAAGGGTGATGCTGCCACAAGGATAATGGGAGAGACTCATAAATAGCGAGGCTTTGGAGAAAAGAGTAATGGCCAGATTGGAAGCAGAGCCCCCCCGCCTCCACATTAAACTGTAGACATGCAAATAATGCATGCACATTCACCTGAAATGGTGTAAGAAAAACTGAAGTGTACCAGTAATTTATATATTAAATAAAATGCAAGTATTAAATAGGTCACTATAACACAATCTCTTATTATAATTAATTTAAATATAGTTTTCCCCATATATGAACTTTTGAGGAGGAGCTGGGCTACATCGGGAGTGCGACTACTTTCTAGGTCCTGTGTGTGGGGTCTGGGGAATGGGAGAGGAGCTGAGGAGAGTTTCAGAGCAATTTGTGCATGGAGAGTGGGGGTTGATATCAGCTGTTCAGGAGAAGAAAGGGGGAGGCTTCCGCTGGTCCAGCCCAAGCCTTTCCTCTGAATCTCAGTTAGGTCTTTGGAGTCTGGACATAAGATGCAAAAAACGGTAGGGTGAGCCTGCTGTACACTGACAATATATCAAGGCTTTGTGGGTGCTCAGAAGCCCACACTGCATGAAGGCAGCAGGAAGGGAATCGTTTGCCGGAGGCATCCTGGACGGAGGACACCCCACACTCGGATGAGCCACTCAGCCCATGTGCCAGTTGCACCAGCTGCAGCCACGACACTTAGAGCCCTCAACTGGGTAGAAAGGGCATGTGGGCAGATCAGGGCAGGGCAGTAAGATGTCAAGAAGCAGGGTAAAGAATGCGGTGTGGGGGCATGCTAGTCCTGCCCTGCTCTTGGGCAGGGTGCAATTCTTTAGGATGTTCTGCCTGTACATTTTCTTACATGTCTGAGTTTAGTTTCTAACTGCAATCAAATTGGATACAAAATAGGAAGAGTCACCAGTCTTCCAAGGTCATTTAGTCCAACCTTGTTCTCAAAGGCAGATCTGAAAGGCAGCCTCTAAAAGCTTGCCTTGTCCAGGGTTCTCTCCAGTCCCACAGCAAGATTGGTCCACAGTGCAATGTGGATGCCATTCATGTCCATTCAGGCAGGTTCCCGGGCAGATCCATGTATTCCGCTCTGAACAGACCATGCTGTTTCACATGGAAGCCCTGGTGCTAATTCAGCCAAATCTCTAATCTGCAGAATCATCTCTTCAGCTAAAGCTGTGACTTCTGGACTGGAGGAATCCTCTGATGTCCTGCAACTCTTGAGCACCAAGTCCATTTCCAGCATAGCTCTGGCATGGTTTTCAAGTCATGTCACTTCTGAGCTAGGTCTTTCATCTCAAAGAGCCCAAAGAAGTTACCATTCTGATGAAGGGTCCATGCAGAATTCAAGCTTTCACTTACCATTAGCATCACAGAGAGCGTGTCGTTATTTGCCAGCTGAGAAGACACTGCACTAAATTTTTCGATCAGAGAACTTGAATTTGCTGACAGATCCAGAGGGATGATGAGAACTTGAGAAGAATGCATGGCATTTTTTCGATGGATGATGAGGCTCACTTCCACTTGCTTGGAGATCGACTCTAAGCGTTTCACAGTCAGCTGGGCAAAGATACAATACCTGCCCGGATGCTTAACAGTTAGCCCCTGGGAGCTGTATTCAAACATTGAGTCAAGGTACACACCTTGCACTGAAGTGCTGTCATACCAATCCAGTGTCCTGCGATTCGTAAGCTGAGCTGACAGAGGAAAGAGTCAAGTGGAATGTCAATTGTTGCTCAACACAATAGCAGGACAGTATTTTGCAGCAGAGGCACAAGCCCTCCAGATCCCTTGCAGAGGCATACAAGTCCTGGGAAGGCCCGGCCCCCGCCGAGATGCGCAGGGGCCCTTGCAGGACAAAGCCCAGTGTTAAGTCTTATGACGGTTCAGGCCTTTCCTAGAGGAGCCGTCCTCAGCCCAGTTCCCTCCGCATGTGTGGATCATAACTTCCAGGTTGGGGGAGTCTGCCTAGAGATCCCTCCACATGTATAGTGCGTGAGCCAGCCTCTGGACTTTTGAAGTACAGCTCCCAGCACTCCTGACCACTGGCCATCCTGGCTGGGGCTGATGGGAATCAAAATCCAAAACAACGAGAAAGCACCAGATTGGCAAAGGCAGGTATAAGCTGCAGAGAGCTTAGTCAGCCACATGCTAAAAGGGCAGCTCTTGATGCTGCATCCAGCCGCAGGTCAGGGGTGGACACCTTGTGGCTCTTCGGATCATTTGGCCTTAACTCCCGACAGTCCCAGCCAGCACACGCAGTGGTGACGGGTGGTAGGAATTGGCGGACAAACCTTTTAGAGGGCTGCCAGTTACCCACCCATTTAGCACAACCAGGAACATCCTACAAGATGCTGCCCTGCAGAGAAAAGCTGACTTCTTAATGACCACCACTATTAAGGACAAGAAGCCAGACTTCGCGCAGACATCCTTCACTTTCTCCCATATAAGTAGATGGCTTGTTACTCCTGGGAATCTGTGAACCAACCTGAGGGCTTTGGCTGTTGGGCAGTAGAGAAATCAACTCAGTAAAAATGGGAAGGCTATACTTATTCCCTCTGTAATGTTACATTTCTGGACTTTTTGTATTATTTTTAACATATTGTACACTGCCTGGAGAGCCCTGAATTTGGCTATAGGTCACAGTATGTGAATGAACAAACAAACAAACAAACAAACCTGAGTGCACGAATGCGAATGGCCTATTTCTCTTCACTGCTGCTTTTTTTTTTCCTATTTCATACCAACCTATTTCTCCACTCGGAGTGGAAAAAACTGTCCCATCTTCCCTCCTTTGCAGATGAAAAAACAGGTGCGTGAGAAAGCAGGCAGAGGATGGGCTCACGCAGTCCCCCGTGGGCTGTTGCCCTGTTCTGTCACCTTTCTCCCCGTGAGCTAGGAGGCTCTTACACGCGTCTACCCTGCAGTAGCCTGAGCGCCACACATGCATCCCATGCAGGCGCCCACAGGCACTGACCACGAGCGCGCCCACTGCACAACGCCGCCCGCGTTTGCTACGCAGGACGCGCGCCGCGAGATTTTCCATCAGCAGGCAGCCACTAGCCGTGGAGGCATCCCAGCCATAGGGCGCTGGTGCGCGGGGCCCGTTTTCTGGCTGCACAGGCAGCTCCAAAGCAAACACACAGCCTCAGGGAAGGGGTGCCGTACTTACAGTTTCCATTAAGCTTCAAGACCAGCTGTGCATACGCCTGAAAAGGAAGGGGAAAGCTGCCGATGAGGCCACTCCGTGAGGAGAGCTGCAAGAGCGGGGCTCTCCCAAGCAGGCTGGGGCCCGGGCGTGCTCGCTGGCGCCCACGGCGGCCGCCCCGCGGGTAAGCCAGCCGGGGACGGGCGCCCTCCCGTCCCTGAGGCGCGCGTACCTGAGGCGGATTCCGCGCATCCGAGGCCAGCGGCGCGGGCAGCGGCTCCTGGCGCTTCAGCGCGGTCATGGCCAGCATCGCCAGCGAGACGACGAGGGCGACGCACGCCAGCGCCAGCGCCAGCCGCAGCCTGCAGCGGTCGCCGGAGGAGGAGGAGGAGGAGGAGGAGGAGGAGGAGGGAGGCGAGTAGCCGCGCTCTGCGCCCTCGAGCCCTGCCGAGAGACACATGGCCAGGCCCTCCGGTGGCAGGGCGCGCGCGGCTGGGCCCTTTTTAAAGCTCGCCTGGCGCCGCCCTGCGCTGGCGGTAGGAGTTCCCCACGCGTCGAAGGGCCGGCTGGCCCGCCGAGCGGCGAGGTTGGTTGGTTTGTTTATTTAGAAAATTTCTATGCCGCCCCATTCGCCGAAGCCTCGGGGCGGCTCACAAACATAAATAACTCCCATAAAAGGATGCGCTGACGCTGCCCGGCTAGCAAGTCATATCCAACCTGGGGCGCAGTCCTGCAAGCTGCGGGACGTTTTTCTGTCAAACATACAGGATTTCACTCTTAATTTGGCGATCTGACCGGTCGATCTTTGCTACAATATCAGTCCTTGGGATTTTTGCCCCCAGATCTACCCGAAACCCAATCTCTAAGATGAGACGCGCTTTTCGTGCGCCACAACGGGTATCCGTCCTTCTTTCCAGGTGTTTCTGCCTTGCCTTGAGGCGCTGCCACCTCGTTTCGATTGGGATCTGGCCTGGCCACCGAAGCGATGTTAAGGGGACGGCGAGTCGGGCTGGAGGCCTGATCTCTGGGAGGCCAGCTGTCCCCCCCCCCCCCCCCTGCGCACTTGCTCAAAGAAAGGTGCACAGGCTTTGATGATCTCTATTGCATCTGATCTCCCCGGATTAATCTGGACTTTTCTCCACATGGGTGGCTGCCTTCTCTTGCATCTTCCTGCCGGGGGTTTCCTTCTGAAATCTAACTGCCCTCCTCTCCTGTTCATGCATCCTTTCTTTAAATTAGGGGTGTCCTTGGGAAACAGGGTGTATGCCTTAAAGCATATGTAAATCAGCACATGCAATTTATTTATTTATTTTATTAAAAGCTTTTCTATTTCATCCCCTACAAACCTCTCGGGATGGCTTACAATAAATAAGTAGAATAAAACAAACCCCATAGCGTCCGACCATTAATATACTAAAACCCCAATTAAATTCAATTAAACATTAAAATAGCGGGAAAATAAAAAGGGTTTTGCCGAAAGAATATAATGTCAGCGCCATGCAAACCTCTCTGGGAAGTATATTCCATAGTTGGAGCACCACCGCAAAGAAGGCCCTCCTCCAGGTACCCTCCCTCCTAATCGCCTTCAAGGGGGGCTCCTGGAGCAGGGCCTCCACCTCAGACCTCAGGGGGTGGGAGGGCAAATAGGGAGAAGGCACTCAAATAGGGAAGAAGGCACTCCTTCAGGTGTCCCTGCCACAAGCCATTTAGGGCTTTATAGGCCATAACCAGCACCTTAAATTGGGCCTGGACTTCAATTGGTAGCCAGTGTAACCGGTGGATGACCAGCGTTGTATGTGAAAACTGGCCGGTCCCTGTTAACGTCCTGGCAGCTCTAGTCTGAAGTATCCAGACTGTCTTCAAGGGCAGTCCCACGTAGAGCACATTACAGTAATCCAGCTGGGAAGTTACCTGTGTGCAGGTCCTGTGGGCCTAAGCCTCAGAATTTTCAGTATAGCTCCACATCTGCATGGCTGCGCCATTTGCATTTTTTGTTTCTGTCCTGTTTTCACTCTCTTACAAAATGGGGTTGCTTTGCTTTAAAATGTTGGGGCCTGCAGGGGCAGCTGACCCAATGGCTAATGCAAAAGAGTGAGATGAGGGACTGTGTCATTGCCCACAAACCCCACTGCTTTACCTTTGAGGAGACTAGTGGATCCTACCTGCAGCATCATGCCTGGTCAGCGGCTGGGGCTGTTATGCCTGCTGCCCCCCAGCGAGGAGGCTGGTCAGGCTGGTCAAGCTGACCCCAAGCAGCAGAGTTGGGTGACCATAATTTAATACCCGATTGTTGATTTTCATACTGGCAGGGATGGGAACAGGTCGTTAGGACATCTGTTGCCTCATATACCAAAATTAATTGGATGGCTTTAGGTGCGTCTTACTTGGCTGGGTGGGGGAGCCTTAAGGCAGGTTTCTCTCTATATATATGGTACATCCAAATGGCTTGGAATACTGAGGCATACATTTGTATTTTTGTCCAGTGTCATATTGGTATCTCCTCATTTGTTTGCTGCATTCTGAGTTTTTAATTTATGAATTGCCGCAAGTATTGAACTGAAAGTTTGTTTTCTAGATTGTCTGTACTTTTTATTGCTAGATGATTTTTCATGTTGCTGGCTTTTGATACTGTGATATCAATGTGCTTGTTTTTGTATGATAATGATGGCCTTCTTGAGTTTCCTTTTGGAAGAATACAGATCAAATGATGGTGGTGATGCAGTACAAGTCCCTTTTTGCTCACCTCAATCCCTCCCCCCCCACCTTCTCTACCACTTCTTATTTGCGATTTTATTTGATTTGCGATTTATATCCTGCCTTTTTCCTACAAAGGGCTCAAGGCAGCTTACATCATTCTCCTCCTCCATCTTATCCCCACAACAACAACCCTGTGAGGTAGGTTGGGCTGAGAGTCTGTGACTGGCCCAAAGTCACCCAGTTGGCTCCATGGCCGAGCGGGGACTCGAACCCAGATCGCCTGTGTCCCAGTCCCATGCTCTTAACCACTACACCACACTGGCTCTCTTCCTGGAAATCACTTTTCATGATCTCCAGTGTCATTATTGGAAGTGTTATCACTGGCTTGTTACCTTTAAAAAAATGTGCACACATGTTTTCAAGCATTTTCTTAAAGATTTTTGCCACTCTTGCCAAGTGACTTGCTAGCCATGGCCCACAATCCCTAATGGGGTAATTTGTCTCCATTCAGATGGCATGAGAGCCCACTGTGAATTCAGCAACCCCTAGCACAAACCATGAATTATTGGGATGACTTTTTGCCCATGAACAAACCACCCTGCAAGAAATATTTCATCTTCCCAGGCCTTAAGGTGGCATTCTTGAATAGAGGAATTTTAAAAATTCTTGTCAGTGTAAAATTGCTGAAGTACATTCATGGAGATTCAGCTCCATCTGCTGTGGTCTACACAAGGACAATGTTTTTGTTAATAACTTTGCATGGCTACCTCTAAAGATTCTTTTAACTGTTATTTAAATGGTGCTGGTGGTAAACTGGCTTGTGAGCCCTTGTTAGGTCAGGAAAGCAGCATGGCCTTTCTTCTAACAGGGCTGCTGGCTTGCAGTTATTGCATGTGTAGACCATGTTGCTCTCAGGTAAGAGAGAAAACAGACATTGCACCGTTGTTGCAGGTCACACCACCAAGAGCCTTCTTGCTCCATTGTTTGTGCGACCTTTGTGATTCTGTCTTGGGGGCTGTTGTGACAACTGGTGTTTTCTCCTGTCTTCATTAAAGGTTAAGGCATACGCCTACTAGTAAATGAGAGTGTTACAAGGAAGAAAGCAAGTATGTGAGGGAACTAAGGGAACAGAACTAGAACAGAAAGACGAGAAAAGGTAGGGGAGAGTTAAGGACCTCCCCCACCAAACTCTTGTTTGCTCTGCCTGTTCTCTCACGCCCTGGGAGTTTGGCTGCTTGGATTGCAGAGACCTTAAACCAGCTGGGGTAGCTAACTGGTTTGCTCTGCTAGGAGTCAGGAACCAGAACAATAAACTGCTGCTAGCTGATCAGGCCACTCCCCTCCAGTTTAAACAGCTAATCAGGAGCTCCCCTTCAGTTTTCTCTTCCAGAGCACATGGCCTCCTTGAAAAAAAATACTGTTTGCTGTGCTCACACAGGCTGCTCTCCACTTTGCCTCTGCTTCCCTTTCCACTACAACTAACTCCACGACCAAACCCCTGTTTGCTAGTTCTGGTCAGTCATTCCCTGGGGACTTGGCTGCTCGTATCCCCGGGGCCCTAGATCAGCTGGGGCAGCTTGCTCTGCTCTGCCAGGAGTCAGGAACTAGAATTGTCAGTGCAACCTTGCCATGCTGACTTTAGCAGCCGTACCCAGTTGCTCTTTGAACCAGGGCTGAGGTAACACAGCCAGCTTTTTCCTCTAGAGGAACTGGTGACATGGAAAACAAGTAACCAAACAAACCTCTGTTCTTTCTGCATCCCTCCGAAATGAGAACCTTACCCCATCCCCAGACCTCCGTTCTTGTTTAATCTCTCTAGTTGTAGCAGTACCTTTTCTTCCACTATTTAAAGGTACTTAATGGGGCAAAGCCTTCAGATTGTTGACACTGTTTGCCAGCTTTAACACGTTCAAGATAAGTAGTTGTACTGCATCGCAAGAAGCTGGCCTGGGATTCTTCCAGACAGACAGCTCCTGGCACTGCCAAACGGAATGAATTTGTGTATCTGCTCTTTCATTTTTATTTTTTAAGCATTTAAATATAAACCAAAAATGGGTTCAGATTATGTGGTTAGCAGTGTTGCAATGCATCAGTCCAGATACATTGTGCAGGTGGAAGAACAAGCAAATTAGATATTTGCATATGTAATAAATGGATACCACACTTCTACAAATAAACCTCAGTTTTCCACTCTTCTTATAAGTCGCAGCCTATGCATCAGCTTTTCAGAAAAGAACAACTTTCCATATTTTGTTCACTCATTTTTGAACTGATAGTCCTGTAAATTATTTCTGTTTAAGGGTGTCTTAAGTTGGGCACCTGCAAGCATAAAAACAAGTCATTCTCATGATTGAAAACTGAAAGTAGGACTAAGACACCTAATGTCACATTTGGTAGAAAGATTCTGGTTCCAAAAGACTACAGCCCCAGCAGCCTGACGAAAAAGATTTATTAAAATTTTCTGTTATACCCAGGGAACTCCCATCTTTCTCTTGTTGTCCCATCAGCAAAATGGAAACCGTTGCAACTGTTGTCCAGAAACTCATGTTAAGAGTCACAGCCACATTCTCCATTGCAACTCAAATACCTGGCCAGCTCATGCTTTGTCTTAAAGGCTTTGTCCTACCTCTGACTGTAAAAAGCAAACATTGAAACCTGTTTAATTCTGTAACTTCTGATTGCTTTATTTTTTTTAATCTGTTACTCAAACCCTCGAAGCATCACAGTGTTTTCCGGATGTCTCTGACGTTTTTCGTGATGTTCCTGTATTGTAATTTTGTGCTTCTATATTGCTCTTGCATATTGCCCATTCAAAGTCTCCTTCCCCTCCCTGCCATGCATATGTGACACCAACTCCATAAAACACTCTGTGTATGTTCTCTTTGCTTGTAGTCAGTCTTAAAATGGCTCCCCGTCAGCGCTGTTGTAATGCAGGGGTTTCTGTTGCTGTTAACAAACTGTGGAGTACTTCATTGTACACTTCCTCTGAATTTGGATATTTTCTCTAAGTAGGTTGGAAACCTTGACAGACTGGAGATGAGGATGGGATGAGTGGTTCTCTTGTGCTGATCCCGACCTGGAGGAAGGTAAGCTGCAGCCACATCCCCTTCTGGGGCAAAAAGAGCATTTTTTTTTCTTTGAATAAAGGCTTGCCAGAAATGGGAACACTGGTGTTCATATGTTTAGGGCCCCTCCCTGCAATGCATACATCTGTTTCTGGAGCGTAGGCAAATCCTTAATAAATCTTTTATCCTGGTTGCCCCGAAGCCCAGATTGTGTGCTTGGGGGAGCCCAACGGCAGGTGTGCTCTTGTTTGCTCTTGGCCCATGCCCACTGTTTCCACACCCAGGCTGTGTGCAGCATGTAGTGTGCTGGGCGCACCTGCAACCTAGCTATGCCCCGCACCGGTGGGCTGCAAGAAAGCCCCACACAGAGGACCCAGGAAGGACCCCTGCTCAGTTGTCCTCAAAGGAACCAGAGCGCTTGAGGACTGAGGAAACCAGGTCTGCTTTGCTGTCAGTGGGGACAGCCGGTTCCAGTGGGCCCTGCGGCACTAGGCCTTGCACCCTCACATGCAGGTGCCTGAAGGCACCACAGTTTGAAAGCCAAGATGTGCCCACGGGCTGGAAATAGTTCTCTAGGTGGGAGCAGTGGGGGTGGGGGCAGGAAAACTCTAACAGAGTCCACCACTTCTGCAAATGAATGGCAGGAGAAAAAGCTGCCAAAAGCCAAGAGGGAGAAGGTCCACTGGCCCAGCTCCATCAGTTGCCAGGCTCTCTGTGGGTCAGAAGGTGGGCTTCGGCTGAATGAGTGTGTTCTTTTGCCAGGCAGAGACTGGGAAATAAGCTGCCAGTGAAAAAAGGAGCTTCTACAGATTTCCATCCCTCTCCCCACATGAATCACTGGGTGATCATCTTGAGCCAGGAAGAAAGCAATGTCTGGGTTCAGGCAACATGTTAATCCACGGTGGCTTAAATAAACCCTACAATAAGCCATGGCTAATTGGGGTGGTTTATAAGCTGAGTTTGGATATGTTAACCTATCATGGCTTATAACCCACTGTTGGGGAAATCCAGTAAATCCTGGTAGAAAAAGATTGCTTATATGTGCCTTTGTGCTATAAAATCAAACCTGCACCTCTTTATCAGAAAGCAGCAGAATTCCAAGCCAGGTTGCTGTTTAGTGTTGCTGTTCCTTTAAGAGACTGGAATTCTTAGCTGGACTGAGAAGCTGCTGTAAGCTAACACCTTACAGCCACCTAGGGGAGAACAGGAGAAACAATGGCAGTGCTCTTTGCCTCCCCAATCTCTCACTCTGCATTTTCCTAGATGGGCTTTTCACCAGTCTAGCTGGAACATTTTGAAGTGAAAGAGAAGAAGGCTAGAGTGGCTGCCTAATAAATTTTAGCCTGCCCAGTCTCCTCCCTTTTTTGCCCCATGAAATTCACTTTTTTTACCACCAAGGTTGCTTTGCCAACCTCCGAGAGCAGCCAATGCAGATCTTTCTGCACTAGCTGTGATGTGAGGTGTCTGGGAAAAAGGAACAGAGCTTTGAGTCCCAGCTGTAAGGTCACAGCATAATTTCCAGGTCCCAGTTGGAACTGGGAATCTGAAAAATGCCATGGCCATCCAAGAGGTACTTTTACAAATAGTTGTGCAAATAGCATAGATAAATTTTAGATGCTTTAAATGCTTTTATTTTTGATGCATCTCTGCAATTCTGTTGGTTAATTCCTTTGGCATGAGGGATTATGCAGAAGGATAAGGGATGGAATCAGCTTCTCTAGAAGTCCTTATGTCCACTGACCTGGAAAGCTTTTACCCAATCCTACTCCCAGGCAAGTGAAGATAGCTTGAGGAAAGGTGCTCTGCAAATATGCTCAAAGTTATTTGGAAAAGTAGGAAATGATAAAGCAAACCATCAACCCAGAAGAATGGTTACCTGAAGGAGCGCTTGCATCCTTATATGCCCAGCCACCCCTTGAGATCAGCGGGAGAGGCCCTTCTCCGGGAACACTCCGTGAAGAAAATTAGGAGGGTGGGTACTCGGAGGAGGGCTTTCTCTGCGGTGGCGCCCAATCTATGGAATGCGCTCCCCAGAGAGGTCCGCCTGGTGCCGTCGTTATTTGTTTTTCAGCGCCAGGCAAAGACCTTTTTATTTAAGCAACATTTTAAATGTTAATACTACTGAATTTTATCTGGCCAGGGCGGCTTATTTTATATTGTGTGTTTTAAACTATTATGATTATTTTATATGTATATTTTAACTTATTGGTTTTAGTTATTGTTGTAAGCCGCCCCGAGGCTTCGGCGAATGGGGCGGCATAAAAATGTTTTAATAAATAAATAAATAAATAAATAAGAAGGACAATTCCTCCTTCCCACCCCAACTGTGAGATTTCTTGGTCACAATTGGCACAACATTAATAACCCACAAGTAGAAAAAACAATGTACATGTGACATGGTAAATGCAGGCCTTTACCTTTATTAAAATAACCTTTATTACCACATTGAAAGCAAAACGAAAGAAAGGGAGAATTATTCAAACAGGTGCAGCAGGAAAACAAGAGGAGCTGTTCACCGCCTCCAAGCATCTGCCCTGGCTCACAGCTTCAGCTGCTGTGAGTGCCCTGTGGTAAGGAGACCCCTGAAGGAATAGGATGTTCAATGAAGCCCCCCTTGTCCCCAGCAAGGATGATGCAGGGGGTCAACAAGCCCACAGTTACATCTGTGTCCTGCTTGGGAAGGGCCATTCTTTTCTTGAAGTACATAGGAAGTGCTCTTGCACTGACTCAAATCACCAGTCCAACATCTAGTCCAGTATTGTCAAGCCCAAGAGCAGCAGCCCTTCAGGGTTTCCAAGCAGCTCTGCAAGCAGATAGCTCAGGATTGATAGTGAGAATGGTTCATCCAGTGTAAAGGGAACAGGCAGGTCTGGTGAAGATATGCTGAGGAGGTGACAGCATTACACAGAGGGAAAACCTGTCTTGCTGATCCTGTACAGCAATCACCATGAAGCACGTTAGTGTGAATCAGCTGTTAGTGAATAAAGTAATGCAAGTTTGTGTAATTCCTGAGATACCAACATCTAAATCTAATATTTGCAAATATTCAATATATATCAACCATTATACCTTTTGTTTCCAAAATGCTTAATTTTAAATGTCAAATTTCAGAGTTGGATTTCAGCACCAATCACCTACTGATGTCTGTAGATAAAGGGGCTATCAAAAGCTCTTACCCTCAGAAGTTAAAATATTTTGAAACTAGCTCATGATTTCAAGAAGCAGAACTGAACAGCAGCATTCATTTTAAAGAGATATGCACTATTGCACTTCCTACAGGATGACACTTGCTTATTATTCATTGGTTACATTTATTTCCAGTCCCTGAATTTGGTATTGGACTTGTCTTAACGAGTCTGCTTAGCATGGATCTCCGGGTTTCAGCTTGTTGTTCCTTTTGAATGAATTAAACCAAAATGTGCAAGTGCTGAAAGGTGCTTCCCAAGTTGACGTGGGTTCAGAAGTTCCCCTGTGAAATAGCTGTCCTTTCTCACCTACCGTTGCTGCTTTCTCCCTATCCTCCTTTGTCCCTCTATTCATAAACACATCTAATCATCTCACTATATCTCCTTCCACTTCCTCTTGGTAGTGCTACAAGAGTGAGAAAAGCTACACAGGAAGAGGTTCACAGTCCAAGACCAGAGGTCCTGAACCTCAGCACCTGGTAAATCTGGTGCTGCTGGGGTTTCCCAGTGCCTTTCCCTGCTCCCACCCACTTTTCTCCCACCACCAATTGTTTCTGGCTTTTGTGCAATTTTCTCTCCAGTCTAAGATACTCAAATGCCTCTCATAAGGCTTCCTCACTGGAAGAGCTGGAACATGCTGGCATTTTTGTTCTGATCTGCCTTTGGCCCTGCTCATGATGGGAATGCAACCCCTGAAAACTCCAAAAGGGAATTTCTGTTCAAGCTGGAAGAAGTTCTGCACCCTTGTTCTAGGCAAAGGGGGGCACTGTTACCTCTTTAGGCTTTTGTCTGTGCCCAGAGTGTCTAACTTCCCGTGTATTCTTTGAAAGATAACAGCTTCTGAGTCACAGTCAGATACCTGATCAGATAAGCAAGAGGAAAAAGATAACATTTATCTTTTGTTAACATAACATTTAACATTTGTTAATGATAAATGATAACATTTATCTCACAGTCAGATAACAATTTGTATACCACCTGCACTGTCCCACTGTCCCCCAAGAAACTTCAGCCCCCCCACCCCACCCTCCGAGATCAGGGTAGGCCACTCTTGACTGCACCTATCAGTCCTAATCAATATACTCAATGGTAAGGGCTGTAAGTTGCCTGTCCTTGACTGGAAGGAAGGAAGGAAGCAAGCAAGCAAGCAAGCAAGCAAGTGAAGGACTTGATCCAGGCTAGCTTACAGAAAGCTTTGCTGCTGTGTCCCAGCGACTGGAGCACCCAGGTGCAAACGAGCCAGCAGTGCTTTGCATGTGTTTGTAAATAAGGAGTTTTAAGCCATGCTTCACATTTATACAGAGTGCTCAGACAACTTCACACACATTATTTTGCTGTAAGGGGCTGGTTTAATTAATGTATAATTAATTACCAGAGTGCAGTGCAGACTACTGCTTGATAAACATTCTCAGAAGAAAATACAATTGCAAAAAGTGTTACATCATCTGGAAGTGTGAGTTTCTACCAAGTAAAGAGCTACTTCCTCAGTGTTAGCAAACAGAAACTTCAGACACTGGATTGGATCAATTCCCCACTGGAATTGGGCTTGGAATACAGAACAGATTTGATCAGCCCATTGAAAGAAGCAGTCCCCTTCCCAAAGTGCACTTTGCAGTCCTGAGGCCCTGATCAGTGCACCACAGCTGATGTAATGAGAATGTCACCAGACAACCAAGAAGATCAAGAAGAAGACATTTAGCTATGACTATGAGAACATTTCTTGGTAGATGGTATTTGTTGCCAAGTCAATTAGCTGTTTCCAAATACGTCAAACAGATGTTGGAAATGTAAACATGATGTGGGTATTTTTTACCATATGTGGTGGACCTGTGAATATGTGAAAAAGTATTGGATTAAAATAAATGGCTTGAGGAAATGCTACAAAAACCCTTAGCTTTTAAACCTGAAATTTTCTTGTTAGGCATTATACCGGAAAATATTAGCAAACAAGAAATGTTTTTGATGCTACATTTAACCACAGCGGCGAGGATTGCACTTGTTCAATACTGGAAGAGTGAGGAACTACCCACTGAGGAACTGATTTTAAAAAAGATTCTGGACTGTGCAAAAATGGACAGATTGACTCTATTACTGAAGGAGAAAGAAGATACTGAC
>NW_025335972.1:6652539-6653113 GCF_004798865.1 Varanus komodoensis | reverse complement strand
CTTGCACTTGGGGCATAGGAATAGCTGTCATAAGTACAGGTTAGGTGACAAGTGGCTGGAGAGCAGCACTTGTGAAAGGGACCTCCGGGTGCTGGTTGACTGCAGGCTGAACATGAGTCAGCAGTGTGATGCCGTGGTCAAGAGGGCGAATGCCACCCTTGGTTGCACAGCCAGAAGCGTGGCTTCTAGGTCAAGAGAGGTATTACTACCACTCTACGCGACTCTAGTGCGCCCGCAACTGGAGTATTGTGTTCAGTTTTGGGCCCCTCATTACAGGAAGGATATAGGCATGTTAGAGTCAGTGCAGCGCAGGGCCACAAGGATGGTGGCTGGTTTGCAGGGGATGCCATATGAGGCGAGACTGAGGGAACTGGGTCTCTTCAGCCTGGAGAAGAGGAGACTCAGAGGGGATCTGTTGGCGACATACAGGTATGTGAGGGGGTGTCACACGGAGGTGGGTAGAGACCTGTTCTCCCCTGCAGAGGAAGGCAGGACGCACTTCAACGGAGCAAAGCTCAGGGAACCAAGGTTCCATTTGGATGCCAGGAAGCACTTCCTGACAGTCAGGACCCCA